>NC_066396.1:69453968-69767718 GCF_013377495.2 Cygnus atratus
GGCTTTCCTATATTTTTCTGTGAACTGATCAAACAGATTGAGTATTTCTGCAAGTATGGTATGAAGCAATGGTTTTGTCAGCACTCAACCATAGCAGCTCATATAGGTCTCTTTCAGCTTTGTTACCTGTCCCCTTTGGTCATGGCAAGCTACAGTATAATGCCTACCCCATCCATGGCATGTTCCTAAATTCATCTGTCAATATTGTGTTCAGAACAAAAAATAATTTCTTATCCTGATCTCTAAAGGAAATTGCACCAAAAGACTACTGAGTGAATAAAAACTGTTCAGTGAAACACTTTTCTTGGTGCCAGGTGGAAAAGCAGAACGATACTTCAGTTTTGTTAGACAAAGGAAGTAAAATCTGGCACATTGCCATGCAAGATGAGTTTAGGATTTCCACCATACAATATATTTAATTATCAGTGCCAGCTTCACAAAATGCTGCCATCAGAAAGTGAATAGATTGCGGGCGTGTTGAACTGGAGTAGGTTTAAAATGTTGTGACTGCCTTAATGGCTACATATCCTGTAAAATGCATTAGTTTTCAAGAGGGTGATTATGGTTTGCTTTTTATGTGCCATTATGTCTAATTTGTTTTATGCTCCAACAGAGAAAATTATTTTCCTCCTTCCAATTTATATGACAAACACAAAAGAATAATCAAGTGAAAAATATATTGATTTAATATGATCATACTCGGCTTCCCTGTATAAGTACATACCACTCCTGAACTACATTAGTGACAATAATAACTGTATACTTTAAACACATGCAATTCCCTTTTATCTAAGGAGTAGATTTTTAAAATAAGTTAATCCCGCAATTACAGAAGTGAAAATGGAAGTTTTTAAGGAACAAAACCTAAGGTCATGCTGACTTTGGGTAACTCTTGGGTGCAGGTTTCTTTTGATGATAAAACTTAGGACTTACCTTTGTTAACAGCACACAGAAATGCCCTCTGAATATTTTAATAATAACAGTCAGCATCATAAAGATTATTTTCAGTCTTTAAGAGAATTTTCAAATGTTTTGATATCCCTTGCTGCGTGATTACAGTAATATGCTATTTGGACAGCACAACAACTTAGCAAAAAAGAGTTACAAATGTGGATCCTTATGTCCTTGGCCAGAGTAAGGGCACAAGAAAAAATAATTTTATTTTATTTTTTCCAGACCAGGACATTAATTTCCCACCATGAGCCATCCCAGCCTCCTCAGCAATGACTGCTAGCTGCCATAATTTACATGCAGCTGCTGCTACTGAGCAGCCAGTCCAGGGCTGAAGCTCACCCCTCTTCGTTTGGCCAAAGAGTTCAAAAGTATTGTCCTCAGGACAAGCCAGCTCTGCAGCTGGCTAAAGGGAACAGTCGTGTTACTAAAGATGGGCCAAGCACAGCACCTTGTATTATTCTTCACAGCTAGGGTGATAGTTCTTGTGCATGTCTGGACAATGTGCAGTGTATTGGGAATACATGTGGTTAGTAACAGAAAGTGAGCAGTAGATGAACTTTGTGATTAAAATGCTCCTTTTTTTTTTTTTTTTTTTTTTTTTTGGATGGAGGCGGGTATTGTGAAAGAAACATTCTCTGCTTTCAAGCTAAAATTTCTTGCAAATTTTCACTGTATACAGAAAGTGTTTGGGTTCTTCAGAGAGTGATACATCTCATAGAAGACTTACAACAAGTCTTACATAATTTTTAGACTTTTTACCAAAAATATTTCTACAGATTAAATATTTTTCGTTTTCAAAAATGGTGGGACAAAATATTAAATAATGAAAAAAAATTGTTCACTAGCTCATACCTTTGGAAAAAAATGAAAAAGTTTTAATAAACCCCACACTATATTTTGAGTGAATGTGTTTGCAACCTAAACTTTACTTTTCTCCATGCCTTTTGTAAAGCATCTCAATATGATCTTTTTTTTCCCTGCTTTTTACTGAGATGGAGAGAAGCATAACAGTAATACAGTGATCAGTTTGAGGTAATGATATCTGAATTAGAGATGATCTCTGTGATTTGAATGTAATTTCTTTTGAAGAAGCTGCATCTGAGAAGCTACTTTCTTCTGCCTTCAGTAACCTCCAGAATCAATTATTTAGTGTTTGAGATTGCTACAGACTAAGCTCACTGACTGCAGAAAAAACTCACAGCTTTAGTAAAAAATGTTTTTACAGTTCACCTTTTCATTTTGGATGTCTGCTCCTGGTCTGTGAAAAGAAGAAATTAGCATTCAGGGAAAGTAACAAAGTAATAGCAACAACAATTGTTGTGCTTTAAGTACAGTGGAAAATGTGGAGACCAAAAGAACAAGAAAAGCAAAATAGTTCTATGAAGTGGTGATTTTAGAACAAAGAAAAGAGAAACTGCATGTCTGTTCACAGCAATGCAAGGTCATGTACCAAGATGACATTTGGCTGATGTACAGGGAAGATATAGGTGTTTTAATGAGGCTAAGAAGCTGCTGAGTTCATCCTGAGCCAACAGCACACGGAACTGACATCTGAGAAGGGAAAATAGGAATAAACAGGCAGAAGTGGCAGGCAGAGGAAACAGCACCTGTATACACTGCAAAAAATACACATGAACGAAATGGATTTCCAGTCCAGCTGATAGATATCATCCTCAGGTTATCCCTCACTTATTTACCAAGCACCAGAGTGCCACAGAGAGGGGTGCCAATTCCCTCAAGGAATGGGTTCCCTTGAAGAGGGGGATCGTACATTTCTTGTTTCTCAAAGTGAGCTATAGTGACAGTTTCAGACTCTCAACCCCAATGTCTTCCACAGACCATGAACCTGCTACAGGACACAAGCCATCAAAATCTTTTAAACTCATATTATCCTCTATGTTTCTGATCGTTATCAAAATACACAGGCTTTTGTTCTAAACTGGAAAGTCGTCATTCAACTTACTCTACTGAAATCCATGGCATTGCACTTCTTTTTAATGAGAGGATTCCGTCTTTAAAGGTCTTTAATCTCTTCATATTTTATGCAATTGTTATTTCCTTCATGTAGGAAAAGTCAGTCAGTCAACTATTGGTCCTGCCAGTCCTTTAGGCAGTATAGAAGTGACACATCTGCTGGATACACATGCTCACCATGAACAACCTTTGTTTCTGTGCAGACGGCCTGCCCCAAAACCACTGAAGCTGAGGGCATAAGCAGAAATAGCATATGTTATTCGGTATAACCAGCTGGCATCTTTATCTCTTTCTTCTTCCTTCTTTAAAATTAGGTGTAAGGGATACTGCAACATGGTTATGAAACTTTTTTTTTTTTTTTTTTTTTAGTGGGGAATCTCTAATCAAACTCTCCCAGTATCATTATAAAAACAATTTATACAGTGTTACAGGTATAACAATAGAAATAAAAACAGGTGTTTTTTAAGCTTTTCACATTACATTTTTTTTTTTTGGTAGTGCTTCCCAGGGTGGTATTCATTTTGCAATACCTTCTTTGATGTGCTGAGGGCTGGGTCAGAGATTATATTCAAGTATCTGTCTCACTATTCCAGTATTCTGAAATAAAGTAGACAGCCTACTGTTTTCATTTCCCCTTCGCATCCAACTTCTCAGCTAAGTTTCACACTGACCTTTATCAGGGAAGGGAGGATGAAGGAGTCTTAGGGATTCTGGCAAGATGGTAGAAGAAACCAGGTCAACTCTAAAGAAAAGAATTTCACTCTCATCCAAAAATCTTTTAATTTCTACTGGCTAATTATTCTGTTTGACCCTGACAGCACATAAAGGCTCTTTCACCAATGACGGGAAGGGGAATTATGCATGCCATGTTATTAGGCAAAGAACCAAATGCTATCACTAGTCTGACTTTCCCATGGGAGAATGTGAAAACAGACAAAATCTGAAGCAAAACTGAATGAGATGGATGACCAGAAGTCTCTATTTGGTTTGTCCATTCCTCTGTGGAAGTGATGATACCTTTCATTGGTTTGAAGTATTTTGACATTGTTGCAGAGCTATATATCAATAGAATGAAAACAATATTTGAATGTATGTATTTCTAGTGACTACTGTTCTTGTCAATGATTGAAGTGAGCTCAAAATTAGACATTAGTGTGAATTTCTTCTCATAAGATTCATTCTTCTTTTTAATGAGACCCAGAAATTGTAAGGTTCCTATTAACCCAGTCTAATTAAAAGATATTAAAATTTTAATACTGTGATCTTCCTTGAATGCTAAAATAGAGTTCTAAAAGGTATTTTATTTTAACCTGAAATTAAAGCATATTATATAAACAACCTGATCCTTTTTGTCAGTAAATTCATAAAGATAAATGAAACTGTTGGGGGAGGTTTCCCCTCAAAATTGAAAGAATGTATTATTTCTACTCTCTGAGAACATATAAACTGGAAGTAGTACAACTCATTGTTTTTAAGTCCATTGAACAGTGTTGGTAACTTACAGAATACAAATGTGAATATATACAGAATATATTTCTATGCTACTAGTGAAATTACAGTCTCCCAACTCAATATTGAACATATTCTGTGAAGCTAGGCTTTGGTCTTGCAACATATCCAGAAGATTAACAGAAAAAGATCCAGTTAGATGTGACAAAGATATCACTGTCTCTTACATAGACATAAGGGAAGTCTGTTGACAACTTGGTAATGGAGTTTTCTACTTCCACACTCATACTGCTGATCCAAAAAAAATCATCATCAACCCGATGCTAGGAAAAAGACAACATTGACAATGAATAATCATGAAAAAAAACCTTCCCCCAGGTTGGAACTTGGACCTAATACCAAGGACAACCAGAAACTGCTAGGCCTGTGAATAAATTTATGCAAGAAGAGAAGAAATTTCTTGTGATAAAGAACGAATTAATTCAAAGTCCTTGTCCTGATGAGTTAAGTAGGAAAGCACTTTGAAAATGAATGGTTTCACATGGATAAATCTTTTGTAGCTGCTGGGCTAAAGGACAGAACAAACGTGATGCTTGAGTGATAATGCAGGGCAGAAGATGAAGAATACTGTCTAAAAGTCTCAGTGATGGTAGTCAGCAATGAGTGGGCTGGGCTGGGCAAACAGTGTGTTGCAATACAATACTCTTCGAACAGTTTCTCTTAGATATTCCACACATGGAAGACCTTATGCATAATACAAAAATTTAGGGAGATTAATGTAATTCATTGCCTATCACTAGTAGACTAGAGCACAGAGAAAAACTAAAAGGAAATGAAAAAAACCTTCCCCACCATCCACCCTGCTCTACCTCCTCCTCCCAAGTGGTGCAGGGGAATGGGGGATGCTGTCAGCCCGTGACGCATTGTATCCACTGCTCCTTAACAGTCACTCTCTGCCCCTGCTCCACATGGCGTCCCTCCCATGGGATGCCATCCTTCCCGAACTGAGCCTGCAGGGGCTGCCCACAGGCAGCAGCTCTTCAAGAACTGCTCCCACATGGCTCCTCCGTACCACGGGGTCCATCCATCCCCCAGGAGCAAACTGCTCCAGCACGGGTTCCCCACGGGTGGCAGCTCCCCCCAGGCCCCCTGCTCCTCCTTGGGCACCTCTCCACGGGCTGTAGCACCTGGTGGCCAAGAAGACCAATGGGATCCTGGTGTTCATTAAAAAGAACATGGCCAGCAGGTCAAGGGAGGTGATCCTCCCCCTCTACTCTGCCCTGGTCAGGCCTCACCTGGAGTACTGTGTCCAGTTCTGGGCTCTACAGTACAAAAAAATGCAGGGATCTCCTGGAGATAGTCCAGCGGAGGGGCAAAAAGATGCTATGGTGCCTGGAGCATCTTCCCTATGAGAAAAAGCTGAGAGACCTAGGCCTGTTCAGCCTTGAGAAAAGAAAACTGAGGGGGGATCTTATCAATGTTTATAAATACCTGAAGTGTGGAAGACAACGGGATACGGCCTCTTTTCAGTGGTTTGTGGGGACAGGACAAGGGGCAATGGCCACAAAATGGAGCACAGGAAGTTCCGCACCAACATGTGAAAGAATTTCACCACAGTGAGGGTGACAGAGCACGGGAACAGGCTGCCCAGGGAGGTTGTGGAGTCTCCTTCTCTGGACGTATTCAAGGCCCATCTGCATGCCTACCTGTGCAATTTGTTCTAGGGAACCTGCTTTGGCAAGGGGTTTGGACCCAATGACCTCTCAAGGTCCCTTCCAACCCCTACAATTCTGTGACTGTCATTCTGTGAAACCAACATGGATATGGACAGCAGCAATGTCTCTCAGTAAGAGAGATTCTTTCAGTAACATTTCTTTATTTTCAGAAGTTATGCTGCCAGCCGTGGGGTGCCCGCCTAGTGCCGCCGTCGGGGCGGCCTCTTGCGGGGCTGGGGAGAGTCCTGGAGGCTGCTGCTGGCCCTCCTCTTTGGGGCACGCCAGCGCCCCCCAGGCAAGCAGTCCCTGCCCTGGGCAGAGGGACCTGCTGCTGCCTGCGCTGGCTCCTCAGGTGCCTCCTCCTCTTCTGTGGTGGCAGGGGCACGAGTCCCCCCTGGAGAGGTGGTGTGGCTGTGGGCGGCCGCGGGGCTGTCCTCCTGGCTCCCTGCAGCATGGGCGTCCTGGCGGTCATGCTGCCGGTGGATGTCTGTGCTGCACAGCTCCACAGCAGCAGTGATGAGCCGCACCACGAAAGGCAGTGTCTGGTTTTTGAGGCAAGGCTGCAGCGCCCGCACCAAGCCCTCCTCATCGAGCCCGTAGACGCACAGGAAGCCGATCACCGTGCTCAGACCTGCAGCCACCTCCCACCACTCGGAGCCGGAGATTGTCTCCAGCTCCTGCTGCAGCCACGCAAGCAGGGGCTCGACGTTTTCTGGGTGCTCGCGGAAGAAGGCTGCCCAGACCTCAGGTGGGAAGCTGAGCTCAGGAGCCCTGGGCACCAGCTCCACAGCCTCCTGATCATCCTGCTGCTCCTCAGCCAAGTGCTCTGAAGGCTCTGGGACAGCACACTCCAGGTAATCGTCGTCTGACCTCACTGAGTACTTTACGGTCTTGATTATCTCCCTGCAGAAGGGGCTCCTTGGATTCTTCCTTGCCCACCGCAGGGCACAGCCATAGCACAGCCGGTGGAGACAGGAGGTCATGTAGGCGACATCGTCCCGACCTTCCCCACAGGCTGGGCAGGTCCAGTCCCATGGCACATCCATGGCCACCGGGCTCTACAGCGGGCTGGGGAGGGCTGAGGTGAAGAAGCTGCTCCCCTGCCCCGGCACTGCAGCTGCCAAAGGCTGTCTGAATCTGCACAAGGGAGAGAGGCCAAGGTCACTCACCGTGCCAGGGTGAGCAGAGGCAATGCCCCCCCTGGCACCTCAGCAGAAACCCCCCCAACACCATGGCTGGGCCATCCCGTGCCCCCTGTGGGCTGCCCCGGGCCACGTGTCCCCACACAGCTCACCTGAGCTGCTGCGAGCGCGTCCCACGGGGCCCCGGCTGCCTGAGCCAGGCAGGGCCGGGGAAACACGCGCAATGACTGTGGGGACAGGCACTGAGAACAGCAGCCCCACAGCACGGCTCCACCAAATCCTCGCTAAATGCTCCAAGCCTCGCACACGCGCTCAGCAGGAGTCCAGCCACGAGCTAGGCTGACGTGGCCTCTGCTGGCACCCCAAGATAAGCAGCGAGGGCTGCGGGGTCACAGCCCATCGCTCAGTGATGTCACCATGGGCCATCTGCCCCAACAGGGCCTGGAGCACTTTGCCCCACATGTTACAAACACTGTTGGGTAGGGTTGGTGTTTTGATGTGTCTTTTTTCTTTAATTTTTTTCACCATGATTTACCATTAAGTGGGTTGCAACTCGGTTGAACAAGCATGCTAAGAGAGTGGGGATCAGACACAGGACTTCTCTTGGGAGGCCAGTAACTAGTAGCAACATAGAAATGAAAGGAATGGTTGATGCTCCAGAAGGCTGTCTTATCATCTCTCTGCCCCTGCTCCACGTAGGGTCCCTCCCATGGGATGCCATCCTTCCCAAACTCAGCTTGCGGGGGCTGCCCACAGGCAGCAGCTCTTCAAGAACTGCTCCCACATGGCTCCATACCACGGGGTCCATCCATCCCCCAGGAGCAAACTGCTCCAGCACGGGTCCCCCACGGGCGGCAGCTCCCCCCAGACCCCCTGCTCCTGTGTGGGCTCCTCTCCATGGGCTGCAGCTCCGGCCCGGGGCCTGCTCCTGCAGGGGCTCTCCATGGGCCGCAGCCTCCTCCAGGCCACATCCACCTGCTCCAGCGGGGGCTCCTCCACGGGCTGCAGCATGGAGATCTGCTCCGTGTGGGACCCATGGGCTGCAGGGGGACAGCCTGCTCCACCAGGGGCCTCTCCACAGGCCACAGGGGAGCTGCTGCTGCGTGCCTGGAGCACCTCCTGCCCTCCTGCTGCACTGCCCTTGGGGGCTGCACGGCTGGCTCTCACCCCTCTCTCCGAAATGCTGTGGCCCAGCAGGTTTTTTTCCCCCCATTTCTTAAATCTGCTTTCACAGATGCGCAGGCAGCATTGCTTATTAGCTCAGTGCTGGCCAGCGGCGGGTCCCTTTTGGAGCCGGCTGGAGCTGGCTCTGCTCTGACATGGGCTAGGTTCTGGACTCTTCTCACAGAGGCCACCCCAGCAGCCCCCCTGCTACCAAAACCTTTTCATGTAAACCCAGTACAGCCTCCCACCTTTCAACTGTCGCTATCAGCACCACTGAACTTTAGATTTTATCCTTATATGTTTTCATCATTTATTAGCCAGGCACAGAAGAGAGCAGCTGTCCATAAAAAAGAAGAGACCAAATATAATCTAACTCCATTAAGAAAGTAAGAAAAAGACCAACACTGTAACACCATAGTCTCACATCAACTTTATTCCTCTGAATTTCCTCAGCTTCTGTCAATGACATCCAGATGTGATTTTTTTTAAAAGCTATCCTCACAATTGTACTGACTAATTTCTCACTCCAAATCCGTCTTCCATTCCTTCTCCAGCTCTCCTTGGAGACCAGCTTTTTTATATTTTTCTACCCTAATCTGCCTCTGAATAACCTTACACCTTTCTTTCATGAAATCAGGGGGGGAAGTCTGTATCTTTCACTGCACTTTTGTCTGACTTAATACGTATCATGATATGTTATATCCATGTTGATGTGATACATGTTTGCATGTATCATGTAACATGTTTGAATGTTTTTATATGTGTTATGGTGATACATGTTTGAAAAAGAGGCTCAGGGGAGACTTTATCACACTCTACAATTACCTTAAATGAGGCTATAGCATCGTATATGGAAGTAGTAATTTACTGTCTATTTTCTTTGATGTAGGGTTTCAATAGCAAGAACACTTAGACCACACATCACGGCTGCATGAGTGGAGGTTAACCAGGGGAGTCAGTGAACCTTTGTAACTGCTTGTTGTCCATATGTTGCCCATCATTGCTTACTTCAAGTCCTCCACTAAGATTCCACTCATATTGTGAGCTCCAGGCAGACCTCCATACTTCAAGTGGGGACCTTGAAGTATGTTTCTTTGCTACAGACTTTCCTTCTTCCCCTGGTGAAGTCATACTGCAAATGGATGTCCCCTGACACAAAGATTTTAGTGCTTGCCACCCAAAGCTGAGTTTAGGAAGACACTTCTCTGCTTTTTTAATGGTCAATGCCCTTTCGACTGGTTGCAGATTTTCACACCGGCAGAGACCTTAGAGACTTAGAGCCTTAGCCTGTTGTTCATGGCCTTTCCAGGAAGAGAACAATTAAATACTAGCCTGTAAATTTTAATCCTGTAAGCAGCTGTACTCTGTAGCTTGATGCACAGGTACGCTAAGCAAGTATGATTTTGTTCAGACATAGGAAAGACTCTGTCAGTCTAAATTGATAATCCACTTAGATAACATACTCAGCTCTTAAAAATAGCGTAACTGAAGACATGAAAACTGGTTAATTCATAAAATTAATATATCTAGCATATGCAAAGATATCAAACATTTCTGAAAACATTATGTTGTTCAGAAATATATATGCATCCTGCTGCCCTCCCAAACGATCATAATATACTGGAAATGTGGGCAGTCATGACTCATTTTTAACATTGAGTCAGTACATTTTAAGCTGCAAAGCAAAATCAATTTAAAGGAAAAAAAAAAAATGTTGTGAGAGATTTTTCTGAATCTCCTAAAACATTGGTAAGGCAGAAACGTTTCCAGTACAAGAAGGCAGGTCATGATGGTCTCCTCCTGACAGTGACAGCTTAAAAAGCAAGGAAAAGTTTTAAGCCACGAGATGTAGTTAGTGTGTTGAAAATACACAGACTGTTCTGACTCCATAGGACACTACCTTGGCAAAGGTAACATTTTAGCATGGTTTCTTTGTGGGCTGTCGCACAGGCAGCAAGAGTCTCTTAATGAAATACTGACTGCATGTGCAGCCAATAGCTGGGCTACCTGTGCTTTCTATAAATATAGGATTTCAACCCTTGTTCTCAATATTCCATTTCTAACATGCATAGCAATACCACTGCTTCACTTGTTTCCTCTCTGAGGAAAGAGACTATACCCAGAGTCGTGCAGCAGGATCTGATCTTGATAAGAAGCACTTAGGACTACTCTTGCAAAAATACCAAAAACCTGTATTTTAAGACTACAGTACCCCTGATAGGATTGTGTACCTTTTCCAACCACTTCTCATGTGGTCTGTGAAACTCAGAGAATAGTTAAATCATGTTGAGATTATGTAGGCACTGTTTGCCCGATACCTAAATTAACAGTGTTCCTATAATGAACGTGATAAAACAACTTAGGGAGTGTAGTGCTTGCATTAACAAGGGCTGAATAAAACAAGATGCCTAAGCAAGAAATCATAACAAACCACACTGTAATTGAAGCAACCCAAGTACTGAAACAAGATATTTACATATACAGTATCTACTCAGTAATGTCCCCAGGAAAAAGAGAAAATGTCCATTTTAAGCTCCTTCAAAATAGTACTCACGAACTGAGTGGAGAAATGCACTCAGCAAGCAGGTAGAAATGATACATGCTTGGCTGTCTAGTCTGAATTTGTTCAGGTTAAAAAAGAGACTTTTTTTTTTTTTTTTCAAATAGTATTATGTCAGGTCTTCAAAGGATGCTTTAGTTTTCTGTTGTAGCTGAAAAGAGAGCAGCTTGTAGACTCATGGAAATAATGAAAGAAGGAAAAAACAAACTGTCAGCATGGGCCAGAAGTGAGGACCTTAGATATGGCTGTATAATAACACAAATTTTTGCAAAAATATGTTCACGTGAAATGAATACCACATCCATAAATCATTTAAAAAGACTAATAACATATTTGCCTGTTTAATCCCCAAATTACATTATCACTATTTGTTCGGGTCCAAAATAAACAATCACCTGTGAAGTTCAACTTTATTTTGATGATCTACAATTTTGGGCGTTCCTTTTTCTTTCTGTCTTAATTTTTAAGTATATTCTTCTGCCAGGAAATAATTTTCCATTCTACTTCTCTCATCCAGGAGAAAATAAGGAATCATTATTAAAAAGCCATATGTGCCATTATAAGCAGATTATTAAAGTTCAGCAGATTGTTGTAACTCAGCTGTCTTGTGACTGACATTGTGCTCGTGATGTAAACAAGCTCTGTATAAAAGCATAAGCAGTATAAATGCTCCACAATATTAAGTGGAATTGAACAACTATTTGTAAATATTCCTATGGCATCTTCAGTGTGGGAAAAAATCTACCAGATTATGATATATAAAAAGGCGAATATTTGGGTTATTCTGCAGCTGAAGTTGAAAAGGAAGAAGATATTAGTTCTGCAAGTCTTACACAGCAGCTAAGTTATTTCTCAGCTGAGAATTACATGTAATTTAGTGGTGGGGGTTTATACTTAACTCATATTCCTGATTTAAGCATTTAGCATGCTTGTCTTTGGTGATCCCTCAGTATCTGAGTTGTTCTAACTCTGACAAGTCCAGGAAATCAGATCTCTCTCTTTCATTAAGCAGTCTTATAGTCAAATTATCTAAATATCTGCTCATCTGGCTCACTACAATTTAATAGCAGGCAGTTAAAGCAGGAATACTTTTTTTTTTTTAAGCCACCATTAACTTCAATAAGAAGGAAAGTTTCAAGTCAAATTTTGCTACAGAATTCTCTGCTGTAAAATGTGAGTAAATCCAGATAATAATGCCACTTTGCTGTTGCAAAACTTTCTATCTTCAGTTTTCAAATTCTTTAAATTAATAACAGCACCCTAGTCTTAAAAAGGTATGTGAAAGAACTTGTAAAAGTCTGAGTTACACTAATGAAGAGATCCTAGGCTTTCTGTATCTGAATCCGATGCTCTGGTGAATATCAAACAGAGTTACTTCTTACTGAAGAATTATCCTCAATGTCTCTCTGTTGTTATTATAATGAAGCGGTTTCACGGAGCAAGCCCGGAAGACATCTATTCGACAGTAAAGTACTCTTGAGGCACAAGCCTGAATTAAAAAAAAAAAAAAAAAAAAAAAAAAAGAGTCAGGGTAACAGACTAAGAAAAGAAGCAAACTTAGGATATTCTTAAAAAGCTAAAAAATTCAGTGGAAAAAGTATGTTTATGAATCATGTTGCCTCACTCCTTGTCTCTCTGGCAGATCTTTTGGGGTGAGGCTGTGCAGCAAACTCTGCCTTCAGGGGACCTCTCCAAGGGGATATGAAGCTCAGGAAAGTATGGAGCTGCCAGCTGCATGCTCATTAAACACTGAAGAAGGTTGCTGAGAAGATGACACTCTTGATGTGCATTGGCTGATGTTTAACAGCTACCAGTGCAGGAGGGCCAAAGAATGCTAAAGTGTTAGCACTCTGCTTCAGTTGGCAGAACGCATGAGAAAGTGTCCTTTGGAGATCAGGCAAAGAGGATGAAAGAAAGGTGAATGGGCTAGATAAGGAACCAGACCTAAAGGACTGAAGATGTCTTGATTCATGCCTACATGAAGTGTTCATTAACTATGGCATAAGCTGCAATGGACAGCTTGTGAAATGGGACTAAGGCAGCAGTGAAGATATTCTAGAAGATTGATAGTAACCAAAATGTGAGGAGCTGGGGGTTGGCCTCCTCTTGCAGACAACTAGTGCTAGGACTAGAGGGAATGGCCTCAAGTTGTGCCAGGGGAGGTTCAGGTTGGAAATGAGAAGACATTTCTTCTCAGAAAGAGCAGTCAGGCATTGGACTGTGGACCAAAGGTGTGGACCACCTGGTGACACCAGGTGGTGGTGTTACTGTCCCTGGGGGTGTTCAAGAAAAGGTTGGACATGGTGCTCAGAGACTTGGTTTAGTGGGTGACGTTGGTAGGAGGGTGATGGTTGGACCAGATGATCTTCGAGGTCTTTTCCAACCTTAATGATTCTGTGATTCTAAATAGGTTTCTGAATGGATTTCTAGGGATTATGTATATAAAAAAAGATTGCACCAGGTAAATGTTTTAACAGGGTACGTGTGAGCTGTTTCTGAAAATGAAAATCGTACAGAGGATGAGAACCAGTCAAGAGGAGGAACTGTCTCACTCTACTGTTTTGAAAAAGCAACAACAACAAAAACAAAAACCACCACCAGAACAATAACAAAACAACTCACGCCACTTCTATTTTTTAGAGGATTTAAACAGGGAATTGTTCTCTTTTATGAAGATGAAAGGTTTTCTGCTGCTGAAGAGAGGATAAGAGATTTTTTATTGCTGAGATGAAAATAGGGCAGCCATGCTTTTTTCCTCATTATAACTGTGTTGTGTTTATTTCTGGAAAAAGAGAGTTCTGCTTTTGTGTTCTCTTAGCTGACCAGCAGAAGATATGACCATCTACAGATGTTTGCTTATGTTATGAATGCTATATTCCAGGGATTAACCATAAGGTAGGCATTTTATTTCTAAAAATAATATGTAAAGTAAAAATGGTTATTATAATCTTAGCAATATTTTCATCTCTTCTGTGAAGCAAACTTTCACATGTTGCAGATTTTCTTTGGCAGAATGGTTCTGTGCACTCCCCCACATGCCCCTAGCACCAATGGAGCTGTGATATAGCAGGGGCAAATGAACTGCAAATCCCTTCTTCTTCCCAGAGGTGAGCAGTAGTGTTGGCAGTTGTGCAGAGTTGCTACAAGACAGGGGCCTTGCCCACAAGAACGGGAAGGGGATTTGGGGCTGGGAACAGCTTTCCTTGGAGATCCCAGGCACCTGGTGCTGCCTTAGGGAGAGCTGTTCACTGGTGCCTGGGTTCAGTGCAATGCGCAGAGCGAACATGGGGGGGAAGGATGAAGGAGAGCATCCCTGTCTGCACTGCAGAAAAGCAGAAATGCAGGGAACCTGGTGTGTCCTGGGCAGGACTGGCAGCCAATCTAGCATGCAGTTAAACTGGGAGGGTAGAAGATGTGTCTAGACTAAAGACTAAGATGTGTCAGACTAAAAAGTCTGCAGTAGTAATTTTTCACTTTTTAACCTAAAGCAAGGTTATACCTCTGCCTACTTGCTTTTTTTTTTCTTTTTTTTTTTTTTTTTTTTTTCTTTTCTCTTCCAATTGAACTGTTTCGGCAGTACAGCCAAGGCAGATATTCTTCCCCCTCCAGTTCAAGGAAGTGGGGAATAGGTGTGATCTCACTTTCCAGCCTGGACCTCATCACCAACGAGGAGAGATGAGGCAGCAGAAGAGGGAAGTAATTTGCTGCTGGTCAATGCATCATAATTCTCTCCTCTGCTCTTTCACAATGAAGTGTGGTGCCCTTTCCTCAGGTTTAAATTACGTTTGGGTCTCAGGCGTGCTAATTGCTTGATGTAAACAGGTGATGTGTTCTGCTGACACTCATTGGGACTGACCTGCTTCATTTTCTCTCAGCCTTCCTGCTCAAAAGATGCTTGTCCTAAATTCACTGAAATTCATGTAAGCCACATAAGCACTAGATATGCCAAGGCTTTCCCAATATTCAGTGCTCTAGGAGACAGTGTATTGTGGCCAAGCATATTCACACATATATGCATAATCATATTATTAAGGTGCATACACCTGTTCTGCTTCTGAGTGGCAGAATTTAGTGTAGATTATGCTTAATATAAGTTTCCCACTGTGTGATGGTGAATGAAGAAAAGTAATGAAGCTTGTAACCCATGCAAATATAGGTATCCTTGGATACTGCTGACACAAATGGCTGTGGGATAATAAGAAAAGGAAGATACTGAGCTAAACATTGTGACTTAAATACCAGCCATGTATCTAATGAATAGTTCTGTCATTTCTTTATTGCCAGGGCTGGAACTATAGTCAGAGTCATATGGCCAAGTCCAATTAAATCTCGGTGATTAATTTACTGCTTGTAGAAGGTGAGAAACTGTCAGCCTAAAAAATGGGTATGTTCTACCTCGCCACATGGTACGCACCCCA
Source organism: Cygnus atratus (assembly GCF_013377495.2). Taxonomy (NCBI): domain Eukaryota; kingdom Metazoa; phylum Chordata; class Aves; order Anseriformes; family Anatidae; genus Cygnus; species Cygnus atratus. The sequence continues at coordinate 69,469,345 of NC_066396.1, forward strand.
GAGGCACAGCCCTGGCAGCGTTGCCTCTCTAGCAGAGGGGAAAGGGCTCTCACTGAAACACCTGATGAGAGTGGGGAAACAAAGTTAACCTCCCTCCTCCCTGCAATTCTGCACATGCAAACATGCTTTCAAAATAGTAATAGTTTATTACACTTATTTATTTATTTTTAATTTCCCTTGCAGTCCACCCCATCGGTTGCTGCTCTCTTCCCAGCTGTTGTTGGCCCTAGCTGGGATATTCCCATTTCAGCCTGGTCTAAAATCTGTAACACTTTTTGATTTATTTGTTCATTGTTCTGCAGTAACAACATAGCTTCTGTTCTAGTGCCACAGCTTATTTTAGTAAAATAGATAAACAGAAGACAGTAGAAGTACTGACTGTGAACTAGATTAGAAGAAGCTGCTTCTTCTGTCAGTCATGTAGAGGAAGAAACTGCATCATTTACTAACTCTCAAGCCACTCAAACCTTAAACTCACCTTCTCTGACACATCCAGGGTACAATAAACCAGCTGAGCCATGTTACTTGACCTAGGCTAGTGTGAGATTCAAAATAAATTACTCAAAAGATCATAAGATTTTTGTTTGTTTTGTTTTGGTAGGCTGTCTTACAGGATCTGAACTACATGCAAGGTAATTTTCCAAAACTCGTGTCCTTTCTCTCTCATTCTTGCTTTATTTCTCCCATGAGTTTTTCTGGATGTGTTCCTTGCCTTTTGGGGAACACAAGTTATGTCATCCTACTTCAGAATAAATCACAAGTTTAGTTAAGATAGCCATCTAACTCACTAATGACAGATAATTCACCACATTTTATAATCTTTCTGCTACATCTTTTCATCCATGGAGTGGATATAACAGGTATCAAAGACTTTGTGTTAACTACATCTTAGTTTCTTCCATGACCTGCTCGGGTCCCAGGTCTTCACGCTGAAACCATGACAAGGCAATGACCTGTCAACTTTAACATTTTCAGAATCAAAGACTCCCCAAAATTAATCTCCTTTGTGCTCACCAAAGAAGTCTTTTGAGCTGAGTCCAAGTCTCAGTATAGTTTTCAATCCTGTCTTCGTCTCTCACAACAGGTATTAAATATTTTCTTCAATGATTTTCATAATGCAAGTCAGACAAGCTTCTTTCTATGAGCCATGCTGCTTGGGAGTAGTTGAAGATAATAAAAAACAACCTTCCCTGTGCATGACCGAATGGTTGATCCTTATGTGTTAGTAGCATTATGCTAAGCCGTTCCATCTGAGGAGCTGACACAGGAAACATTTAAGCCTCTTCCACTCATCCTTCTTGTTGCTCTATATAAATTGTGTAATGTAGACAACTGCTAGGGAACTGTCAGGGTGTCTAGCAGCAGCAAACATAATCAGCAAGTTTCAGCTTCCCTGGTGACTTTTTCAACTCTTTTGTACATGTGCAGGGATCTTGTACTTCCTAACCATCTTAAATGCTTGTTCTGGTGATTTTAAGTTGTTCTTTAGTGCTCTTAGCAGTGAACTTGGACGAGATGAGGGATTAAGTTGTGAAATGGAAGTGTCTTGGGTTTTGAGATCATTAGAAGCAATATAAACGTGAGAGGGAATATTTTTCTCTGTGTTGTGGTAGAGTTTCAATACAGCAAGTGCTGGCTGGAACCAAGCACTGAGATATCTTTTCTTGGGTCTTCATGTTATAGCCCCGTGCATGGGCCTATACATCCAGACAGTACAGAGCTTGTATCAAGTAGAAGCTCTCGATCATGGAGTCATGGAATCATTAAGGCTGGGAAAGAATTCTAGATCATCTAGTTCAACCACCCACCTACCACAAATATTGCCTCCTAAACGATCTCCTTTCTGCACTGTAACTTGGGATATGGTTCACAGAGCTCTTTTTTAACAAACAGCTAGGAACACATCCTTTGCCTTCTTAAAAACAAACAAAAAAATCCTGTAGAATTATAAACATTCTGAAAATCTTGTGGATTTTACATATTGTTGAATAATACAAGGTGAATAGTTTGGTGCAGATTAGATTCACCCACGTCTTTTCTCAATTCCCAATGCCAGTTTACAATGCAGTCAGATGAAGAATTGATCAGACTGCAGGTTGCAGTGATGGACAGGTGTTTAGAGATGTTCTCTTTGTTGGTTTAATAGAATTTGTATCTGCAGTGGTAGGTATAGAGGATAACTATCTTTAGGACTATGTGTGCAGTTGATGCTGCAAGCAAATAGCTAGGTGATGGACTAAGATTTCTGTAACTGAACTGTGTATGAGAAGCTACAACATATGGCATGAAAAAATCTGTCTGTGACAGACAACAATGTAAGAAACTGACAAAAGTTACCAAGAGCATTATAGGGTGGCTCGATACGTGAGAGATTGCCAAATATCAGAGGGGTAAATGTGGAGCCTTTTGGTCCCAATGTCAAAGTGGAGGCTGGTGACAAGTGGTGTCTCTCAGGACTCTATATCGGTGATGAGTGCTATTTAACATCTTTGTTGGTTACATGGAAAGCAGGATTGAGTGCACCCACAACAAGGTTGTGGATGACACCAAGCTGAGTGGTGTGGTTGACACACTGGAGGGAAGAAAATGCCGTTCAGGGGACCTAGACAGGCTTGAGAGGTGGGCCCATACAAACAAAATGTGGTTGATCTAGTGGGAGGTGTCCCTGCCCACAGCAGGGGGTCAGAACTGGATGGTCTTTAAGGTCCCTTCCAACCCAAACCGTTCTGTGATTCTGTGATTCTATTGAGGATTGGAGGCTCGCAGGGACAGCAGTGCCTAACCATGTCAGTAATACCAGGTAAGGACAAGATGACCTAGGTAATGGTATCAGAAATACCAAGTTTGGATATGGAGATAGCAAAACTGCAGCCAACAGGGAAAAAGAAATTAAGAACAGGCTGTTTGCTTGGAAATGAACTAGGAGACAGAACACAGGTAAAACTAGTCAAAAAGGAAGGTCAAGAAATGGGGGATAATAGTGTATGAAGCTATGTAGTTGGCAGTGTCTTGACATCCTTGTCAGGAGATCCATGTCTGGAGAACCCTGTTCTTCATCACCACAGACTACAAGAGAAAGAACAGCAAATGAAAGCATTTGTGTTGGCCACAGCATGGAAGCCCAACCACACCAGCTTCCAGAGTCAGGAGGATGGTGGTGGAGGCTTCCTGGGAGAACGGTTGAAGGTCCAACCACCCAAACATCCTGGTGTCTGTGAGAAGGGGCCATCTCCAGCACTGATCACACTGGTTATTACCCACTGCTTTTGAATACACACAGCATGCCCTTGTGAGTATGGGAATGACAATGTGACATGAACAACAGAAAAAAAAGTGTTTGTGGGTGGGAAGGAGCACGGAGGATAAGTCAATGGCTGGACGGAGAACAAGAAGGATATAGAAGAATAATAAGATTTGAAAAATAACCATGATGGGGAAAAAATATATATACATATTCGCATATATATATAATATTGGCTTGCCACTTATCAAGTCCTGGAAGGGATTATGGTTTCTCTTGCTTTCTGAAAGTTGTTCTTTTTGAAGTATCTCCATTCCAGCAGCTGCAGGATTTTTTTCCCTTGCTAACGTTGTCTCCAAGCAGCTTGCATTTAGTACTGGTTGCTACAGAGCACTTGTTGTTATCAGCTATTACAGGTGTAAATAAAGTGTGATGGATGAATTAGCTGAATGACCATTAACAGCATACTGTCCTGCAGGAGGTTTCAAATGTTAGCTGACCTTTGATTCAGTCAGGCGTATTGGAAAAATCTTTTTTCTCAGTGAAAAGATTGGTATTTTCACATACTGTTTCTTGTTTGTTTGTTTATTTTTCCTGAAATAAGGGGCTGGCAGTATATCTGAAAAGAAACTTCACTTTTTTACTTTTTGTGAATAAAATATTTCCTCATGTTTCCTTTTGTTTCCCCCTGCTTTCCTGTTGGATGTTTTCAACCATTGATGAGACATTCTACTCTATTCCTTTTCTTTGGTCTCTGTTAGATATTTACAACTGCAGTATTCACATATACCCTATTAATTTTTCTCTCCTATTTGAGGTTTCAAGAACCTGACAACACCTACTTGTGTGGTTTTATAGCATCAGAAGACCATATATGATTTCCAGGCTGATCTATCTAATAAAACAAAAGTCCTTTGAACTAGCAAATAAATAGCAGAATGTGCTCTGAATACAACAACATGGGTGAAGGGAATGAATTCCCTGGCACTTTTTCTGGAAATCCTCCTTTCTGTTAATTGGAGGATTGTGTTTACATTTCCATCTGTGCTCACATGAGGGCCTAATTCATTGCTAATGACAAACAGTGAGAGGCCCAAGAGAACAATAACTGAAAATAATAACAGCTTTCAGTTTTGAAGGGACAAGAGTGAGTTTGGGACATGATTTAGCAAGGGGGAGCAAGAAACTATTGTAGTAATTACTATCATCTGGTTCAGGACATCCAGGAAAACAAAGCCCTTTTTTTAAAACTACACTATCACTTTTAGCAATGCAGTGCCAAGTGACCTCTTTGCCAGGGAATAAACCCAGTTCTACAGTAAGCAGAGATCTTACAAAGCCTTGTTTCCTCTGATTTCACTCATGCCTTCTCTTATGGGTCCTGGGTAGGTAATATAGTTAAGCAGATGATGGAGATGTCAGCCTTCTGCTGGAGACACTTGCCTGAGTCTTTTCCTCTATTTGTCAGGAACCTGAAGCATCTAAGATCCTCTGAGAATGTTCTACCTCTCTTAAATGTGACTGAAGTTGGCCAGTGAGTTTCTAAATTTTGGAGACGGCTAGAAGGGTGGAACTGGAGCCAACTACTCCATCAAATCAGCCTCATTACTTTTGGAAGTAGGTTTTATGATGTTTTACCTAGTTACTATGATGATCAGTAGTAAGATGCTTGAACATGGCCACTCATTTACTGCTATACAGCATTTCAGGGGACTGCTATAAAATAGTTTAGTACTGACTAAAGTTAACTTTAGGCACCTTCCCAGTTAACTCAGTTGCCCAGTTCATCTATCTAAATGTCAGGGTCTGTCTGCTCTGCTCTCATTGATACGACTTTCTAAAGAGCTACAGGGAAGGGCAGAGTCATTGAAGCCAGAGCTATGTTACTTCCTAGCTCTGAGACTAATTGAACTGTGCAGAAGAGAAATTATATGAGCATGTCTTCAACCCATTTCATCATGGCATGCGCAGCTTTCTCTCGTTTCACAGCCTACTTCTCAGGTTATGTATACTGTGAATTACACTACCCTGAGAATCATGAGGGTAAAATAAGTCCCTACATGTCCATGGTTTGGCATCCAAGATTACAGCATAAAGAAAAAGAGGATAAAATTACAAAGGACTTCTGGTCTTCGAAGGTTTCATCAGGCTTCTGAAACCTGAAACTGTTTGAACATCTCTTAAAAGCCATTTATTTCACAGTACAACTATATTCTATAGAGGAAGTTTTATTTTAGGAACAGCTTGTCCTTTACATAACATTAAGCAGTAAGCAGTCGCATTAAGTGACTTTTTTCTCTTAGACAAAAATGCTAACAAAGAGTCATGCTAGATCCAGCTTCAGAAGGTCAGTATATATTCATTACATGCACTCTCTTTCTCCTTGGAGCCAGTGTGCTCCTGGCAGCGCGAGCTCTGAGGCTGCATGATAAAGATTCCTCTCGTCTTCATCTGTAAGCCTGTTGTTCAGCACAAATCTCAGTGGACCTTCAACAAAATCAATCTTTTATTTTATGCCTACAGTTCACATCAGAAAAATCTGATTTTTTTCCCTTTTTTTTTTTTCCTTTTTTTTTTTCTTTCAATAAAAATACTGAGGTGGAAACAAAGGTTTCTCTTCATAATTTTTCTGGTTTTATCCACTCTTCCTAAAGTCTTCTTTTCCCTCCCAGCATACTGCTGAGCTCTTGAACAGGGATATAAGCAGAATCAGCTGTCAGGGGATTGGATAGCCCATCTTACGCACAAGGAGCTTCACTATCCTTCACCGTTTAACCTATGTAGTCAAAACAGGTTGGCAAAATGACTGGCAGGCACTAGAAGATGCCATGAATTCATGCAGATGGAAGCAGAGAGTGGAGAATGGTATCTCTTTAACAAAAAACTATGTTTTACATGATAATATTTAGGGAGTTTCAGCAATCAGCATTTAACTGTAGGCTGCTTCACTCATTGTGTCAAATGCTGAGATAACTTGCAAATTGCTGCTGGCGACAAGGCATCAGAAGATTTGAACTTCAGAAGTGTGTTCATTTGCTCACTGGATAGTTCAAGTGGCCCAGTTTATCTAGAGTAGGCTTATTTTACTGTTTTAAAGCTGTTCTATAGCAAAGCAGATCATGTCGTGCAAAGCTAAAATCAGCAGAAGTCATCTTTATATTCTCTCAGTTTTATTTGAAGAAAAAAAACAACAGCCTGACAGCTGTATCTGCATTAGTGCTGACATTGTGTAGTGGTGATAAACCAGAAATGGTGCAGGTGGAAAAAATATTAAATTAAAGGATTTACAGTGAAGCTTTTTCTGTCCAAAGAACGAGCTATGGGTGATCTATTCCGGTAAGACAATCATATATGTATATATATATATATTTAAAAAGAAATTACTATCGTGAGTCATTGTAGTTGGGAATTGGAAGGCATGGGATATTATTCCTTGCTCTAATGAATCTGTAGTTCGAGACCCTGACCCAAAGCTCATTAAAACCAAAAGCAAAACTCCCTACCACTTCTTCAAGGGAGCAGGATTGGCTCACAAGCAGAAGAGGAAATAAGTTTCCTTGAAAAGTCTACGTAAGAAAAAAAAATACAGCTTGAAGAAGGCAAAATCTGTACAGAATTTGATGAAGTCTTTTAATCAAAATGAGAAAATGGAAGAAATATATAGAAAAGCCCCAAATGAGCAAGTTCTTCTCCCCACTGCCCATGCCCTTCTTTTGTTGGAAGTGGCTTATTTTAAGAGCAGAATACTAATTTTTCTAATTTTAAATGCCTGGATTTTTGATCTTTTCTTTTACTTCAGTTATCTGGATAGTTGTGATCATATCAAGGTTTTCTTTTCATTGAGGAAGGTGAATTTTCCATATCAGCTTGATGAAAAGTTAGTTTTGGATTTTTTTTTTTTTTAATTTTACTTTACATTATTTTATTTTATTATTATATTCTTGATTATTTCCTTGGGTCTAGGTAAAGGCTAAGAAAAACCGCCAAATGGCTCAGAGGGAGAGACCAGTAAGTTTTTCAATGAAAATATCTGGAATTACTTTTACATCATCAACAACTGATTTCTAACATACAAAATACTTGAAGAAAGAATGGAATTATACTGTTGGAGAACTGAAGTTTGATCTAAAGGAGCAAATGGAACAAGGTACTATGGAACAAGGTTTAGCAAATCTGAAATTCAGATTTGAATGGCTGTTGCTATTGTAGCATAGTGAGACAGCAGTGAATGTTTCACGAAGGTGTAATGAGTTCTCAGAATTTTTAGGCTCTGTTGAACGAAGAAAAAATGCAGAATAATCTTTTTTTTTATGTTTGATCAGATATTGGAAATAAGGGGGGAAATTAATGAATTGCAAAGATTGTTAAAGATAGATTTCCAAAAACAAGATAATTATTATGCAAAGACTGTTCTGTCATGTCTTGGTTCACACAAGATTTTTAGACTCCTTTTACTCATTGGACACTTGTGCATACAACCAAGTCAGTTTCACTGTGAGAATTATTTTAAAGAACACTATGTGAAATTAACTTGAACAGAAAAATAATGTAGTTCATTAAAGAACTCATCTGTGTACTAGTCTTGTTATTAAGCAAACCATTCAGTTTAATTTTTTTAATTTACAATGCCATTTTGGGATAATCAGAAAACTGAGTATACCACATATCACACTGCCATGTGTACGCTTTTAGATAATTAGATGCTCAATATCTGAGACTCCCACAAAGCAAAGTAGCACTGAGCCTTAGTCTGTTTTGAAACTAGAAAGATTAGATTGTATTTTCACTCCTTATTCCAACTACTTGACTTCCCTCATCTCCCTTCCTGGCCTTTCTCCACCCCAGTTCGAGTTTTACAGTGTGTTGCAATTTATGTTTGAACTTTTCACCTTGGCCCTAGTTACATCCTCTAGCTGTCAAGAGAATATCAAGTTGTTATACCCTTTGCATGTCACTGCTCTCTGAAAAAGTCCATGGTTACAGCTTCAGGGTTCATAGCTTTGCAATTTTCTTTCTGTTTCCTTTTTTTTTTTTTTTTTCCTGGTGAATGCAGGATTTGTGAAAAAATGATCCAAGGACAGTCAGAATATCTGTCAGACCCATTTGTGCTGTTTCAGAGAGCAGTGAACATAGTGATAATGATTTCTTGTGTTCTGCTTGATGATAACAACTTTGTGTAAATGTTTCTCTAAAGATTTTAAATGTAGAGAAAGACTTTAAATTAAAAGACAGTCTTTACAATATGAAAAAAGTGGCTTGTCAGACAAACAAAATAACAAAGCATGGTTCATCTACCACAGATATCTGATTTACGAGAATGTATAGCACAGTAAACTGTAGTTATAAAATTCTATAATTCCACTAAGTCGACGAAGCCACTGTCTGCATCATCTGGAGATCTGAACTGTCAGACACACAGACACAGACACAGACACAGATTTCTAGGTTGGAAGAGACCTCAAGATCATCGAGTCCAACCTCCGACCTAACACTAACTACTCCACTAAACCATATCGCTAAGCTCTACATCTAAACGTCTTTTAAAGACCTCCAGGGATGGTGACTCCACCACCTCCCTGGGCAGCCCGTTCCAACGCTTAATAACCCTTTCGGTAAAGAAGTACTTCCTAACATCCAACCTAAAACTCCCCTGTCGCAACTTTCGCCCATTCCCCCTCGTCCTGTCACCAGGCACGTGGGAGAACAGACCAACCCCCACCTCTCTACAGCCTCCTTTAAGGTAACTGTAGAGAGCGATAAGGTCGCCCCTGAGCCTCCTCTTCTCCAGGCTGAACAAGCCAGCTCCCTCAGCCGCTCCTCATAAGACTTGTTCTCCAGACCCTTCACCAGCTTGGTCGCCCTTCTCTGGATTCGCTCGAGCACGTCCATGTCCTTCCTGTAGCGAGGGGCCCAAAACTGAACACAGTACTCGAGGTGCGGCCTCACCAGAGCCGAGTACAGGGGGACAATCACTTCCCTAGACCTGCTGGCCACACTGCTTCTTATACAGGCCAGGATGCTGTTGGCCTTCTTGGCCACCTGAGCACACTGCTGGCTCATATTCAGCCGACTATCAACCAATACTCCCAGGTCCTTCTCGGCCAGGCAGCTTTCCAGCCACTCATCTCCCAGCCTGTAGCTCTGCTTGGGGTTGTTGTGCCCCAGGTGCAGGACCCGGCACTTGGCCTTGTTGAACTTCATACAGTTGACCTCAGCCCATCGCTCCAGCCTGTCTATTTAGCACTGTCTATTTAGCACCTGTCTATTTAGCACTTCATTGTCTAACAGTATAGGAAACAGTTTTAGTTTCCTTTTCATTGGGTAGTTTTAAAATTTTACCCAAATGCTCTCCAAACTGCCTCAGGAATTGTATTCAGTTAGTGACAGCTTGATTCCCCATACCTCCACCGATGGCTTTAAAATTGCTACCTGGGACATCATGGGAGAGTACCTGAAGAAAACTGCGGGTTTCCTGAAGGCACGCACCTTCCCACTGCTTGCTTCCCTTGCTGCAGCCACCTCTGCAGGTCTCCACGAGGGCGTGACCATGGTGCATGTTCCTGCCTCTTCAGCTAGACCCTTCTTGCATGAAGCGAGCAAACCGAGCCGTGGCACATCAGGGGATGTAGAGTGCGGAACAGGTTGTACTGAAAATATAAAAAGAGAACTGTGGGCTGACAAGCTGTTTATCAAGGAAATAACCCCTCCAGAAGACAAAATCCATCTCTTCAGTGTCAGGAAGATAAGTTTTACAACAGAAAAAACTTAAGGAACTATTTAAGGAACTACTTACATTTGAGTTGTTTAAACACGATGCACATTCTCCTTACCCCAAGCATTCTCCTCTGAATCAGTTCAGCATTAAGCTCTGTTTTCCTGGCATGCTGCACTGCTTTTATGGAAACTGTGGCCAGGCAGTCTGCTCACAGGTCTCCTGTCTGATCTGTGCATCCTCTGGGGGCTGCAAACTCTCCCCTGACCACACCATGTGAGGCAAGATGGGAAATGTATGAGGAAAGCTTGGTTCATAGTGAATACAATAATCAAGCCAAACTGCAGGTCTCATCAGACACCATAATATGATAGCCATAGGAATTATAAAATTGAGCTCGCCCTGATGGGAAAGGTTTAACATCAGTTTAAAAGTCCAAGTGTTCTGCCTTTTTGTAGTCTGGTTTTGTTGACCTGTTTCTTTAAAAGGGTTTGAAATAAACACTGGAATTTTTCCTCATGTTTCAGGATCATAGCAAATGATGAAATACTGGTAAAAATGTAAGAGAGCTGAATAACCCTAATTCTCTCTCTCTCTTTTTTTTTTTTTTTTTTTTTTTTTTTTTTTTTTTTTAAAGCTACGTGCACCCTGAGAGCACCTGTTTTATTGAGTTACTTGGTTAAGGACTATTCAGTGTAAAATGAATGACAAATAACATGTGAAGTGACAAGCACACAGGCTGCCAGGAGCTAGCATCTCCTCTGCATGCCTCCTGGTGAGACAGGTTCAGCACCACCATGGGTCAGCATCCCTCAGGCTGGGAGGGCTCAGGGGCACCCACAAGGAGAGCACAACCCCCCGTGGCCATGGCATCTGACAGCTCCTTGAGAATTCACAGCAGCCTGGATCTAACCGCCTGTAGAAATTCCTCTGGGGAGATCCCAGCCTGTTTGGTGACACAGACAGCGTTTGTAGCAGCCAAGGGTGAAACACTGCTGAACATCCTAGGATTAAAAGAGCAGAGGGTGGATGTTAGAGCAGAGGGGGTGTCACCTTGATGACAAATATAAAACAACATTTACAGCCGGGAAGAGAAGGAAAAAAATTACACTTAGTATTGTTGTGTTTTGGTCCCCACAAGACTTCTGCTGTTACTTTAACAAAGCAGTGTAGACTTTCAGTAAAATTTCTGAGTCATAAAATGCTTCATTTAAAGAGAAAAAAATCAATAGCTCTAGCTTCCTATGTGATTTTACTTTACTGAGTGTCTCTATTTAAATGCATATTTTGGCTACAGTAATGCCACAGTGTACCAATATAACATTCCCTGTAGAGGGAATCGCAGAAAAAGTTTTTAACCTTTTGAGTGTGTAGGAGGTGGTGGTGGGGGGGGAGGCAACTTTTCTACTGGTTTTAAAGGAAATGACATTCTCTAGCTAACTAAATAGATGAACTTTACAGAGATAAAAAAAAAAAGTGCTCTGGATCAGATTCTGACTTTGAAATAAGGCAAGAAAAAAGACTAAATCTGATCATGCACTGAAAAATTAGTGACTGGTATTAAGTAGTAGAGGTGTCAGTATTTCCAGCAGGTTTACATCTTTAATGGGAAGACAAATAACAGAGAATTGGGAAAGTGCCTAAAACAAACAAACAAACAAAAAAAAACCCCTTCAAAACCAACAACAATTACAGAAAGTACAGCTTAGTTTTTGATTTGGTTTGAAAAGGTAATTCAGAGAAGACATATCATCACTCCACAGCTCTCCTTAGCAATATAAGTTATCTGTAATTTACTAGGAACTAAAGGAGTCCAGGAAATACAAAAGCATTAATAGCCCCTGAACTTCAAAACTTTACAAGCCGAGGTATAAGGCAGTAGAGGACAGATTGCAAAACAAAACAAAAACCAACAAAACAAAAAAACCACCACCGCCACAAAAACTAAACTAAACTAAAATCAGGAATACAAAATTCCACTTATTATTAGTCCACCTATAAGTTCCACTTATTACTAGTCTACCATCATCAAGGTTCTGGTAAATAAAAATTAAAGTGTCTTTGGGAAAACATTGAGGTGGGCTTGCATGTGCTTGTGAAGAATTGCAGTTTGCATGCAAGCATTGTCCTTACAGAAGGACTTCAGAATTTAATTGTAACAAAACGATCCACAAAATGCTGTCTGGACTCATACCCTTTTTTATGCACAGCTTTTCTACCAAAGATTCTGTTCTCCAACAAGGATTACTTATACCCTTATTCCTTCCTGCCTATGCCCTGCCTGTCTCTGTGCTAGGAGCCCTGTGGAGGATTTTGCCCACTAGAGAGAGAAGGAAATTAGTGGAAGACAAGTAATGTTTGCTTGAGGACTGAAAAAAATGACCTCTGTGGCTGAAACTTCAGACGAATGTAAGTACTGTTGGGAAGGCAATTACAGCCAGAGTGTGACTGAGGTACTCAGAGGACTTCAAAGTTGGTGCTTCCCTGGGCTCTGTGCTGCAGAAGCCCTCAGTACTCAGAGGAGATTGAGAAACATGGAAGGACAAATCCTGGGTGGAGAAAATGCTTAAAGAGCTTTATCAGTTTGCACAAATTATAGGCGTGCCATCAGTGATATGCTAATGTGGTTATAAGGGTGCCAATGGTGAAACTCTTCAGACTTTTGGAGGACGTGACTGAGCTGAAACTGAAAGGACAAAATCCAGCACTGTGACTCAAATGAAGGGGTCTGAAATCACTTCTCTTGACATGAATCAGTTATGTGTTAGCTAATCACCATGAGGGTGGAGTTGTTGCAAAACACTGAGTGTGCTGGACCTTTCAGCAGCATCTATGCAATGTATAGCCCCAGTACATATTGCAAACTGTGTCACACAGTTATTTCCCGTACATATTGCATGGTATTGGTCTCATGCACAATTTTCCAAGCACCCTAATTTAGGGTGTTGTTGGTGCATTCCTAAAGCAGACTGCAAAGTCATAATGGAAGAGGCTTGGACACTTCTGTTGTGTGACTGCTCAGCTGATCAAGCCTCCCCAGTGACTTGTTTGGACATTACTGTCATGCCCAAAGAGTTTCTGCAAATTCTTCTCGAACCTTCACTTATCACCTTGTGGTTCTGTGCCCCTGGAGAATGTGCATCCTGTGGCATCCTGTGAATGAGATGCAGCCTAGCCCATGTCCTGGACATCTTCCAATGTGCTCTTTGGTGCCTGAGTTCCCTGAAGTTGCATATCTGGCTGTTCGTATTCCTCAGACATTTAAGAAGAACTCTAGCTAATGACTGTTCTTATATTTCTTTATTTGTTACTTTTTTTTTTTTTTTCCTTCCCTGGGTGATGCTTTGCCATGAGGGTTTTCTACTTTACTTCTGCTTTCTCATCCTGTCTGCCTTTCATTTACCAGGTCCTTACCTGTTTTTCTGTCACATATTTCATTTTATTTTCTTAAAAAAAACATCTCAAAGCATTCATGCAGGCTGCAAGTGCCAGTTTTTCAGTTCACCAGCAGTTTTGATCCCTCAGTCAGATTCACAGACTGTGAATGAAAGGGACTAAAGTGTCTCAGCACAGTTCACATGATTCAATTTCACCTGAATAAAAGCAGTCTCTGTCCAGCCAGGATGCAGGACATCTCTGTTTAATATATTTATTTATGGGCACCTCAGAAAGGACCACCTGGAAGAGAAAATATAGAAATAAGGATAATTGGGAGAGAGTAGAGAAAATAAAGTAAATGTTGCTGCTTCATTCTCAGCCTGCTAGTGTGATTCAGCAGGTCTACTCTGCATAATGTCTGTGAATAAGGAAGAGAGAAAATACAAAGTCTGACAGAGGGAAAGTGACTGCTTATTGGCAGGTTTTGCTCTGTGTGTGTGTGTTATGCATTCACTTGTGCCAGCCATGGCAGAGAAGCTCTGCTGCCCATCCAGGGAAGGCTTCTCTGGATTTTCAGTAAATAAATTTATGTAAATCTGTCTGGATTATGCCTGGGACTTTTATTTAACCCTATAATAAGTACACTGGAATGAGATAAAACCAGCAGAACTGAATTTGAAAGCCAAAACTATTCAAATGCTGGTGATTTAATCACAGCAAGAGAGTGAATAAGAGTGACAATAAAAAAAGATTTTTCTAATGCCAACATTGTTAATAAAAAATAGTGGTTACTATGAAATAATTAAAAGTAAAAAAATAAAAATAAAAAATATGTATTCCTTAATTACATTGCCTTTCATTTGTTGGCTACTTCAATATGTCAGGAAGCCACTTAGCTTGGTCACCAGAACTTGATGAACTCTTGTCTGAATTTTTCAGCAGTTGAGAATTTACTTATTTTTATTAAAATGTTATCTTATTTTAAGCTTTAGTTTGTCTTTCCACAAAGTAGGGATGAGCTACTCCTGAAAATCCACTAATCTGGATTGTGCTAACCAAAGGCTTTCCTTTGGTTTTGTTTAATTTATTCTTCTCTGAATATTCATACAGTTCATGTTGACTGCCCAGATACTCTGAAAGGAACACAAATCCATGTGAATGTTATGCTTAATCTATTAATATGTAATTAAAATATATGTACTTAGACATTCGTTTTCATGCAGGATTTGATAGTCCTGGAAGATGTTGACATCAGGCATGCATTATTTTGTCTTTTAAGCCAGAGTGGATCATTCAGCATGGCCTCTTATATAACCATGGCCTCTTATTCTCTCATTAAATTTATAGCTTGATTAATCTTCCAACCCCAAACAAAAGGTTAAAAGTACAGTAAAGATAAATACTTGCCTGCGCCACATGATTACAATGATATAACCTAGTGATTTATTTTTTAATTAAGATAGTTTAATACTTGGCTAACAATTGTTATTCTGCATTTTTCAGTAAATTGCAGACCTTTCCTTTTGCAGACTTGGCACTTTGTCTTCTCAAAGATAATTATAATTACTGTAATCATATCAATGGTTGGTCTTCTAAACAGCTAAACAGACTGAGCTCCTTAACTTACTTAGAATTTTCTTTCTTCCAGTCTAGTGTTTGGACTTTAAAAAAATTAAATACTCTGTTTTCTAAAAATCATTTAAGACCGCAAGTGTTACTCCAGAATGGAACTCACAGATACCAGGGGCGTGTAATATTACCTTCTTAACCTGATGCTCTCTGCTTGAGCGGAGGGAGTAGGCAGTCAGGAAAACATTAGGGAGGAATTTGTTTGTGAAAGGTGAAGTTATTTCATTTTCACAGACAGCTGTGCAGTAACTCAACCATCCCATCCTCTGTGCAAGAAGCAGTAAGGAATTCTCTCAGGCTAAAAACCTCTCCAGATTTACTTTGGAGAGTGCATAGTTCCTCATAGCTTTCTGGAAAGGTTATTAAAATTCCAACTAATTAAAAAATAAAAGTTAATTGAATCTGAAGTGGGCTAAGTCTCCTAGTGACCTATCCCAAATGAGAAATAATGAGATTTTTTGAAATTAGGAAATGAAGCCGAGTCCCTCCCTTGGAACTGCAGACTGAATAAGTACATTCACCTCATCTGTAAAGCACTG
This sequence comes from Cygnus atratus, assembly GCF_013377495.2. Classification (NCBI taxonomy): domain Eukaryota; kingdom Metazoa; phylum Chordata; class Aves; order Anseriformes; family Anatidae; genus Cygnus; species Cygnus atratus. Next base: position 69,484,844 of record NC_066396.1, read on the forward strand.
CATCATCAGGAACACTTGCTGTATTCTCCCTAAGCAGGAAGCAGGAATGAAGGAAAGAAGTTAAAAGAAAGAAGGGCAATATTCTTGTTTTCTGCTCTATAACATCACCCTCTAATTAATGAGAGGGTCTTTTCTCTAAGGATTTGGTATACACAACAGAAAATTTGCCTGTCAAAAAATTCATTCTGAAGAGCCAGCAGACAAGACATGGTTTCTGTGATGTCAATGGGAGTTTTGTCATTGATTTCAACGGCATTAGAATCACGCCTTTGGGAGAGATCACATATTTTTTTTTCTTTCTGCTTAAAAACATTATCCTATGGAAAACAACTTAGAATGATTTAAGCAATGGAACTTCTATTGCTATTGCTTTGGAGCACAGTTGTAGACAGCACAGGAAGTTCCACTGTCAGAAACATTTCACTTAAATTTCTTTTCCTAATTTCATTTTACTCTTCTCAGTAAACATCATGCTGCCATCTTATATCAAACAGCTGGTGTTGGTTGGTATAACCTGCCCAGAATTTCCTTGAACAAAAGCAGTCAATACCTTTCTGTACCAAGGGATGTTGTTGCTTTTAGGGATACTGAATTGCATGTGCCTAAATAATGCTTGTTTATTTGTTTGTTTGTTTGTTTATTTATTTATGTTTAAAATGTAACCAGATAACATTAATTATACAAACCTCTGTCTTAGTTTTACTAAACTATCTTTTATTTGTTGGATTATTTTTTATTTGTTCGTTTTGACACAAATAATTGAATTATCTAAAAAGTTTCTATACTAAGGTAATGATTTCTATATTAAGACATCTAAATTATAGATTTATATGATAAAGATTTCTATACTAAGATGATCAAAGAAGCACCTCTCCTATGAAGAGATGCTGAGAGAGCTGGGACTGTTCACAGTGGAGAGGAGGAGTCTCAGAGGGGATCTCATCAATGTACATAAATGTCTTTGTATAAAGCAGGGTGCAAAGAGGACAGAGGTAGGGTCTTTTCTGTGGTACCCAGTGCTAGGACAAGAAGCAAAGGGGAAGGAAATGTAACACAGGATGTTCCCTCTGAACATCAGAAAGCACTTATTTATTGTGCACGTGACGGAGCACTGGCACAGGTTGCCCAGAGAGGTTGTGGAATCTCCATCCTTGGAGATCTGCAAAAACCACCTGGACATGGTTTGGACAACTTTCTCTGGATGTCCCAGCTTGAGCATGGAGCGTTGGACTGGATAAGCTCCAGAGGCCCATTGCAAACTCTACCATTCTATGGTTCTGTGATTATGTGTGATAAAATTATTTCTGAAAGTCTGATACCTGTGTCAAAAGTTCTTCACTATAAATATTATGATAAATGTCCTTTAAAATTCTGGTATGTCCTTCAACCACTTCATTTTTAAGTGTATAACTATGCATAAAGTCATCTGAGAAGAAGTAGCACAGGAGAATCTGAGGTTTTGATGAAGCTAGAGGTGAATGCTTGATACTCACATACTGTGAAAGAGTTTTTAGTGTTTTACTTTCCATTCTGTAATTATGCTATTTTGTATCTCTTCAGTGGAATGGCTGAAGAATTATTCTGCCAGTTACTCAGGATTATTGGAGATCTCTGTCTGTCTCTTTCTCTCACTAATTTAGGTTAAGTTCTCTGAGTAAGAGATAATGCCACAGGCTTACTCTGGAGATAGAAGAGATAAGATATTTAAAGCTTATCTTGACCCTCCAGGTATTACAGTAATCCACTCTAATGCATCCTTGAGGGCTGTGATTGCACCATTCCTTTGGTAACTTAAGATAAGTGATATTATAACACCCATTGAAAGTATTTTTATTTAACTTTCTCTGTCTTCCCAAAAGTCAGAGAACTCAAGACAAAGTCGAGATAGTAAGGAAAAGACAGAAATACTAGGCATTTTCATGGCACATATTTATATTCTTTTTGGAGACCAATTAATCTTCCTGTGATGCTGCTGTACAAAAAATACGTGACTAATATCCCCAAATAGTCTTTAATACATGATGGTTGAATAATACAGGATGGTCAGGAGGAAAACACAAGATCAAACATGAAACTTGGGTAAAGTACAGATACAGTTATTATAATGATATTTGCATTGGGAAAAATACAGACTACATGAGGAATGTGATATCTATGAAAACAAACAAACAACAACAACAAAAACCAAAACAACAAAAAAGAGAAAATCCAAAGCATTTGAATGGTGAAAAACTGAGCAAGATCAGGACCCAAGAGATAGTCAGGACTGCAATTTTCATCCCTGATACACTGGCTGTATCCTGTAGGCTGAAGAAAAGAACTGTCTTTAAAGAAGGTATTTGAAAGAAAAAAAGGAAGGTCTCACTACCAAATATATAGGTGAATTTGTAAGTATCTGCAAGAAAAAGCATTTAAGGAGAAGTGGATTGGTGATAGCAAGTGATAAAATATTGATAGAGCAAAGGGACAATATGACCTGTGTACTACTGCATATTGCAACTGGGAAAGAAGAGAAAGAAAGAGCACTGGTGACTCAGAGAAATCCCATTTGACACCTCTGTTGAGAGAAAAGGTCTATTTTGGTCCATGTTGTGAATCAAGAAGAAGATGCAGTGGTATTATAAAAAATGTGAGTATAAGAGAGTTCCTTCAGGGCCACAGGATGTAAGGCTAGCTTACTAAAGGACTGAAACATAGGACTTTAGCAAGAATTATGGTAAGGTGGGTGGATCTCGATGAAATTAGAAATGCTAGGATTCAGGATGGAGTTGTTTTTCAACTGGGCATTGTTACCAACAACTGCACAAAGGTTTCTCTTTGCTTGGTTTTGACAGGCTGGAAATGTTAGGAAAGACCAATGACTGGATATAGAACAATATTGCTAAAGCAAAGAAAAACTCCAGAGTCTTCTGAACCAATACTGATACCATAGCATTAGAAGTCTTACCTACAGAGCAGATGCAAGTCTGGGATGCAGATGCAAGTCACTGCAGGCAGTATTACAGAAAATCACTCTTCACTTGCATTATTCAAAGTGTGGTGGTGTGGTTTAACTCAGCAGGCAGCTCAGCACCACACAGCCGTTTACTCACCTCCCCTCACAGCTGGATGAGCGAGAGAATTGAAAAAGGAAAAAGTGTGAGAATTTGTGGGATGAGATAAAAAACAGTTGGAGAGGAAAGAAAGGGAAAATAAAAAGAGAAGAAGAAAACAAGTGAGGCATTATGCAATTGCTCACCACCAGCTAACTGATGCCCATCCTGTTCCTGAGCAATGGTGGCACCTCCCAGCCAGCTCCTCCCAGCTGTATTGCTGAGAATGTTGCCACATGGTATGAGACATCCTTGTGGTCCCTTTGTGTCAGCTGTCCTGGCTGTGTCCCCTCCCAGCTCCTGGTGCACCCCTAGCCTCCTCACTGAAGGAAGAAGCTGAAAAGGCCTTGATACAGTGCAAGCACTGCTGTGCAACAGCTGAAACATTGGTGTGTTGTCGGCATTATTCTCATCCTAAATCCGAAATGCAGCACCATACTAACTACTAGCAAAAGAGCTAACAGCAAAAGAGCTCCCAGCTAAAACCCTGGACATGTGGGAAACTGGCATTTATCACTGACCTCAGAAAAGTCCTTTCACTTATCTGCTCCAATATCTCTTCCACCTCCTTCCTCTCTTGAGCATTTAGATTACACTGGTCATGGTATGAGCCGTCAGACATTTTTGCACACATGCATACATGTATACACAGTCACATGTCAAATAGGACCAAGGTTTTAATCATAGAATCATAAAACAGCCCAGGTTGGAAGAGACCTCAGAAGATCATCTGGCCCAAACTTTGGAGCAGTTTACTTTGATTATGTGGAACAAATATGAGGTAACATTTGCATCTAATTCTCATTCTGATAGGGTGTACTACAGGGGGACAGTTTTGCATGCATCGATGACATTGACAGCTCAGTGACACACAGGAGACTTTACACAACAGTGTAAGAGTGCAGAACTAGCAGGGCTATCATGTACATTCAGTGAACCTGTGAGCCTATGGAAGGATTTATTGCTGCCATCGATGCTCTGCAAGCTAGCATCCATCATGGCTGGAGATATAAGTTAGTGATGGAGTAATGGTAATAAAACAGGTGTTTAATGTCCTTATATAGTTTTCAGGTCAGAGAAGAGAAAACGCAAAGCTTAATAATTCCCAGAAAAAGGAAGATAATGTTGCTGAGAGCTGAAACCATGAACACCCAAGTGCAGCGAGGTGGTTTGTGCCCATCCAGTTGTTTTTCTCCTTCTGGGTGCCAGTGCACATGTGAATGCAGTACATAAGGTAGCATATTTCTAGCAAGATCTTCATTGATTGAATGTGCTGTAGGGAAAGTATACATGATAGTTTGTACAACTGAATAAGAGCCTGTGGTTCACACTGCTTTCAGGTTCAGGGAAAAAACATGCACAATATTTTAGCAAGGCACTGAAATGGTCCACTAGTCAGGTCAGAAAAACAAAACAAAACAAAAAATTAAAATGCAGTTCTAGTAAATCTTTCTTTTGTATCAGGCTGGAGGTCAGAAAAGACTTTCCATGAAGGATGGGGAGATCTTAATATTCATAATTTAAAACCCTTGTGGAACTGCAAGCCCACTCAGAAGACTATTATTGATATCAATTGGTTTTGAAGAAAAGGGAAGATGGGGTTCCCTATATGCCAATCTGTGCATGGATTCAGTTTATTGCAGAGTCTGAGAGATTCTGCTTAGCAGAGAGAAATGTGTTTGTTTCATGTGGTGGGCTACTGTACTGTTATCATACTTTTGCTGGCATTCCTAAAAGGAGGGCATATCTCTCAATATGAAGGTGAGGAATTGGCCTTTGTATAGCAAAGTTTTAGGAACCAAAACAGCAAAACTTCTCAGTCTTAGATGGTGAAGATGTACTGCTTATAATGAATCATGTTTAATCACATGCAACAGCTGATGAAGAGTAGCACCCCAGTACAGTAGATGTCAAATAGCAAAAGCATGGATTAACCAGATTGCAAAAAGCCTGTGGCCCGTTGTCACAGGGTGAGGCCTATCCCAAAGCAACACTCAGATAAGTGAGACCTTAGTTATATCCACCCAGCTCGTTGGGTGCATCAGTACCCAGAGGCTTGACACCATGTAGAAAGAAGCATGAGCACAGAGAGAAATCACCCTGGACTGCCTCAAGGTGTCAGCTGGTCTGAGAGAGCAACTAATCCCCAGGGCCATGGCACCAGTGGCATCTGGAGAGAAAGTGGGGGACTGGGAGGGACTGGGGTGAGTGTGAAGTCAGTGAGTGTCACAGAACAGGGCTGGAACAGCGCTAGATAGAAATTGCTATCTACCCACTATACCCATCCCACTTACTACACAAATTGTAAATCTTAAGTCAGTGGGTAGTGTGGGCCTGTCCTTTCAGCCATTTTACCTCTAATTTCCCCTATGACAACATGGCTGAAAAGCCATGCTGTGACATCTATGTTAAAAAGATATATTTTTCTCTCAGACACTGTGAAATACTGTCAGAAATACAAAATCCATCATGGAAATAGGGTGTTACAATAAATAAGAGTTCATTCTGCTAGGCTAAAATTACCTTACCAGATCTGGAGTTTCCCAGTGAACTTCAGGATGCTCAGAGAAGTGGTTGACAACAGGGACAAACTGGTCATTTAAAAGGAGTCTGGGATGGGAAGCAAGTATCTTATGTGCCATTTAGCTTTCATAGCCATATATGATATTACATACTAATTACCCCAATCTTCTTTAAGCAAATCAATTATTAATCATTAAGCTGAACTCTTTTATATTTACATTTGGTTACAAAACCTTTAATCTTCCTGAATCTTTCTCATTCCCTTTTTAAAATACTTATGGCTGTGCCAAATGCTTGTAGATTCTCCTTAAAACACATCATTTATCAAAGCAATTAAGGCAAACATTTTGCCGTAAGAAATGCAGAGGGATTAAATTCATAATTAGGAGGAGATAATCTCTGAGAGGAGAAGAGAATCCTATACAGTGCTGAAAGAAGATTTATGCATTATTTTGGGGATATTAAGCTGAAGACAAAATCAAATGATGAGATCTTAGTGACTAAAATGTGAGTTACATTGGAGTTTCGCACGGTCTTCAGTGAATTAAGAGAAAGCATATAAGAAATTAATCTCAGCTACTAAAACATTTATGAAAGTTTAATGTGCAGATATAAAATGGTTTGTATCCATTTTCCTACTGTTTTAAACTGCAGTGTCTATCTCTGATCTGTTTCTAAATCTAGAAAAAATTAATTATCTAATTAAAATTAATACAAGAATTCTCAATTTTTATTGAAAGGCAAAGAAAATTGATGTTAAAATTTCCAGCTTTAGGTTATGAAGAAAAGAGATGATACAGTGCTAAATTTCACTCTGAACACATTTCTATGTGGAAGTTGCATATCTCTAGAGATTTTACCTATCTTCAAAAAATGTAGAAAGAAACAGAAAATTACCATTATAACACATAACAAAGCTTGCTTTACAAATCCCTAATTCAGTAATGTGGATGAAGCAATCATGTCTCACTTCTCTCCAAACACTGATCCTTCAAATAGGTTGAGGCTTTCCTGTTTACTTATTTGGTACCACAATACTGTACCTTCCCAACATGAACAGTGAGGTGTTTTCCTTCACATACTAATCTTGGCTCAGATAATAAGCTTATTTTCCTCTTATGGAAATGGAAACTGATATTGTCATCCCAAACTATTGTAACTAGTGCCAGAAGACATGCTGAAATACACTGTTCAAACAAGTTTCTTAGTCATTTTTTTTTAAGTCCTTAAAAAATTAATGTCCCCTGCTCTCACTTCATTCCATAGTAGCTTTACCAGTAAATTTAAACTATGTTACATTGCATGCTTATAAACTTGCTATTCAGCAATTGTTGTCCTTAGTTAATAAATGAAGGGAACTAATAGGATACAGCTATTTCTCACTGATTATAGTGCTGCTAAATATGATTGCCATAAAGAAGAAAGAGATTAGATGTCCTGGTAATAGGCCAATACAAAAAAATGATTATTAAAAAGTGCATTATCAATGTGAAAGCATCTGAGAAGTTAATTGAAAACCATCTGTTTCCTCCATGATTATATAGTGTTTAGCACAATGGAATTTCAGACTATCAGGTGGTCTTTAATGATAAAAATTCACTGTTAATGCTTTTTCTAATTTCAGAATTTTACATATTAGAAACCCACAGCTAATCAGGAAATGTCAAAGTAAATGGACCAGGGCAAACATTTGGTACACTACATTTCATCACAGTGTGATTTTTTCCGGCTGAGTGCTAAACACTAGACAACAGGAGTTTTATTTTGGACACACTGGCATATCCATCACTGCAAAGTCATAAGCTGTTGCTCATATAACTAAACTCAATAGCAAATAGCAAGTAACTCTAAATTAAGAAAATCCTTATTTATTTATTTGAAAACTAAGCCAAATATTGTGGTATCCACAGCAAATCTCATATTCATACCACACAACTCCACCCCTCACAATAGATAAACCTTTAAAATCCATTAACCCTCCAAAGAAACACAAAATAACTCATTTTGTGGAGGTTTTGTTGGTATATTTAACATAATGCATATTTAATCTTAAGTAAGTAGAGCAAAAAAATGGCAAAATAATGGAAGATATTTAATTACCCAAAATATGTTTTGCTGGTAGAGAGCAGGAATTGCTGTCTTGGCTTTAAAATTCTTTTAAAATATTATTGGTTTTAAAATACTTTATAAACAATATCTTTTGCAACTTTCTGAATATATTTTAAGCTTGAAATTTAAAAATGCTGGTGTTGAACACGTTAAGAAGGTTTTATATTAATGACTTGATAACCTAGTTCTTATTTGCTGATGACATTCTTGATAATGATGAGAACATAGAATGTGAGGTTTTCCAATGGCACCTTATTGCATGCAAAATCTCTTGGTTTTTGGAGAGCAGATGTGCCTCTTGCAACTTTACAGTGGCTTTCTAGATAAGCTCTGTCCACTCCACTGTGGGTGGAGAGATTTAGAGCATTTGTACACAGAGAGATGCAAATCCTTCTCAGCAGCAGGAGCTTACAGCTGTTATGGGACAGAGTAAGAAATTGCCTTACGAATTCACCTGCTGAAGGCCCATGTTCTGAACATAAAGATGCCAGAATGAATAGCATGGGGCAAAAACAGACATTTTTCTGACAGAATGAAAAATGTCTTATTTCCCCACAGTAATGCTGGTGCGTGTGTTGTTGAAGCTCTACTCTTCTGTTACGTTCTAGGTTGCTCTCAAATGAACTCCTGCAAAGGGTAGGATTTAGGTTATGTTCAAAACCTCCTTCTAGATGAAAGATATCTGCATCATGTACTGCTTAGGCAAGCAATTTTGAATAAAAATGTACCAACCTCAACAAAATCTAACCTAGAGAATCAGAACCCCATACTCAACAAAAACTCTTACTTTCTGAGTCATCACTTTTATTCTGTTGTGTCTGTCTTGCTATGAGGAGGTGTTTTCTGCATGGGTTTAGTGCTTTGCAGTGGGTGGCTGTCAGGACGATGGAATAGAAAAAAAAAAAATCTGAGCTTATCACTTTACAGAGGTGAGCTACTGTCTGTGTGCATTTTTGAATGTCATAGGCTCTCAAGAGCCTTGTGGGGGACAAATATTTTCCAATCATTATCCCTGTTAACATCTTGAGAAACCTTTATTTTTAAATAGCTTATTGTAACCATGTCTCTTACAATGGTATATTATGTATTAAACATGCCAATCTATACTGTGAGGCTTTGTACAAAATTAAGTCTCTTCATCAGCACTGTCCTCATATCTCCACTGTCAAAATAATGGAAGGTGCTGTGGAAATTTTTAGTAAGTTCTGCAGAATCCTAACTGAAATGGGTACATAGCCATCATTCTGACGTTTAACTGCCATTTATTTAATGGCATTTTACTATGCTTAGTCAGACTTCTTGGAAGCAGATAGATGTTCCTTCAGGGACAATTTCCAGGACCGCAGTGTGGCAAATATTCTTGGGACTTGCCCCTTATTTATTACAAGACATGTTCGTAATGTGCCTCTTGAACACTCTTTCAGAGTGCACTAAGTACACTGTGATGTAGCATGCATGTCCTTAGAAAAAATGTCTGGTAAAGGTGTGAGTTGTGGCAGACAAGCCTATGCCTGTGCTGGTGAAAATACAGAAAACCTTTCAGTCTTAGTATTAGTAACTTCTGATTAAAAAAACTTCTGATTAAAAAAACTGGGAAAACTTGTGTGGGAAGCACAATGTTTCTAGCTGTACCTGTCCATGACAATGGGAGCCCAAATCCACTCTGCATGATTCCTTATCATGTAGTAAAGTTGCAGGAATTAAAAAGGTCTCCCACTGCATCCCTTTGCCTCCCATGCTGACTTGGACAGTAAGAACTCTACCAGTGTTATTCCTGACAATGCTTTCCCAGTCTCTTTTTAAACATCTCTAATGATGCGGACTTTTTTCTCTCCCCAGGCATTTCAGGGCCTCGATCTCCCTAACGTTGGGAAGATTTTCCCTATATTTCACATGACTTTCCTTACTATAGTGCAAGCCTGTTATTTTTGTCTAGTTACTGTGGATGGACAGTAGATTCTTCTGTCTTATCTACATAATGCCTTTTAAAGTCACCTGTAAACATACACTTTCTGTAAGCATCGACGTTTTTTTTTTGTCTGCGTTTTTTTTTTTTTTTTGGTCACTAGTGACATTTAAAATCCTGTCCTATGAAATAGAAATAGACAAAACAGAATAACCTAGTAGAGAATAATTCCTACCTTTACTACCACTTAATCATAGAATCAACTGTAGAATCATAGAGTATCCTGAGTTGGAAGGGACCCACCAGAATCATCAAGTCCAACACCTGGCTCAATATTAGACCACCCAAAAACCATACCATATGTCTGAGAGTGTTGTTAAACACTTCTTGAACTCCAGCCAGCTCGGTGTAGTGACCACTGCCCTAAGGAGCCTGTCCCAGTGCCCGACCACCCTCTGGGTGCAGAACCTTTTCCTAACACCCAGCCTGACCCTCCCCTCTCCCAGCTCCATGCTGTTCCCTCGGGTCCTGTCACTGTCCCCAGAGAGCAGAGCTCAGCGCCTGCCCCTCTGCTCCCCTCGTGAGGGAGCTGCAGGCCGCCATGAGGCCTCCTCTCAGCCTGCTCTGCTCTGGGCTGAACAAACCAAGGGACCTCAGCTGCTCCTCATACATCTTCACCTCTAGACCCTTCACTGTCTTTGTATCCCTCCTTTGGACACTCTCTAATAGTTTCTTATCCTTCTCACACTGTGTCACCGAAAACTGCACACAGTACTCATGGTGAGGCCACACCAGCAAAGGGTAGAGTGGGACAATCCCTTCTCTTGACTGGCTAGCAATGCCATACTTGATGAAACCCAGGATACAGTTGGCAATTTTGGCTGCTGGGGCACACTGCTAATTCATATCCTACTTGCTGTTGACTAAAACGCCCAGATCCCTTTCTGCAGGTCTGCTCTCCAACCTCTCATCCTCCAGTCTGTACATATAGCCAGGGTTGACCCATCCCAGTTGCCAAATTTGACAGTTGCTCTTGTTAAACATCATGTGGTTGGTGATTGCCCAGCCCTCTGATTTGCTGGGATCTTTCCACAAGGCCTCTCTCCTCTTGAGGGCCTCAACAACTCCTTCCAATTTAGTGTCATCTGCAGACTTACTTAGTATACCTTTGAGTCCTGCATCCAAATCTTTTATGAAAACATTAAAGAGAACTGGCCATAAAATGGAGCCCTGGAGAACCCCCACTAATGACTGGCCACCAGCCTGATGTAACCCCATCTACTCTAACCCTCTAAGCCTGGCCTGTCAGCCAACCATTCACCCATCATACTATGTATTTGTCTAGCTATATGCTGGACATTTTGTTCAGAAGGATACTGTGAGAAATGGTACCACTTAAGTGCTAGAACATGAATGGAGCATCACACTTTGTACAGATAAATTGATTCATAAATGAAATAAGCTCTAAGTGAGATAATCAATGTTTGTTTGCAGAGTAACAATTTCCCAAGAACAGTTTACAGGGAAATTCATTTGCATTTCACAGGTCAATGAGTTTTAGAAATTTACCGGATCAAAATAAAATAATTGAAATGAAAAGGATAGTTAAAACATTTCAGGATATAAAGACATTGATGGCAATTTAACAAGGCTGTATTACTTGAACTCTTAAGAATCTATTTATTTATTTTTAATAGCTTTAACCATGATGTGGTTCACTTGAAGATGGACATCTTCTAGTTTTGTAACTGGACTCGATACATAAGGCCTGTTTTTCAGTTCTTCTGGCCACTGTGCCCAGAGCAAGCTTAATCTCTCTGTTTCAGTTTCTTATCTGTGAAACAGAGATGAAATATTTCCTTCTTATATTTTTTATCCACTTGGTTTTGTGAGCTCTGAATAATAGCAAATGTCTTTTATTTTGTGGATAAGCAACATGCTGTAATATGCACCTCTGAATGTGAATGAGTTTCTTGAGCTCAGAAAGTTCTTGTGAAGTGAGGAAGTTCACTGACAACTGCAGTCCACTATCTTCAAAATTGAAATAAAAAGCATAACTATGATACAAGGTATTAATATGGTTTTAGTGCCTTATACAGCAATGCAGTTTGATACACCACAGGATTTTTATTACTGCGGTTCAACTTGATTTCCATAGGCAGATGATCCTCTCCATACGCAGTTTGATCAGGGTGAAATATTTATTTACAGTGCTGCCTCCTGAGTAACTCTTTTTCTTTATCATGTAGATTCCACTGACAGATAAGATCAAGTTCAGTGATTAAGGAGATACCAATTAAAATAATTAATCTGCTATCTATTATAAATTCAGGGGTCATAAAAGAGAGATAAGATGAGCTTTCTTAATTCTTTTATTTTTTCTTTATTCTATGTATATTGTTATCCAAGGAGAAGGGGAAATGATCTCCTTTTCTACTTAGGTTCTCTGGTTAGACTAACTGTTCTTCAGTACTGTTGTGTGGGTTTTAGGACTAATAATTCCCAATTGCTTAACGGCTATGAGTCTCGGGAGATGGTATATGCAATCCTAATTTTGTATTCATTCTCTTTCTCATTCATATCTTTATCAAGAATGTTCAGAATGATTCTGCTCTACTGAAATTACAGATTGTATTAAATTTGAACAATATAGGATATTAAAAGGTGTGAGATAAAAGTGGTTAGAGAACACGGTTTTATTTTTTTACAAGAATATAACTTATTTCATGAAAATGCATCACAACAGCAATCTTCAATGTAGCCAGCCTTAACACTCTTGTATGAGTGCAGAATAAAAGTTCAGTTCAAGTGAAAGTATGGCAGAACAGCGGGGCAAATTGAAAACCCATTTAAACGTTTAAGTCTTCTGCAGTCTAAAAGCAGTGTAATGAAAAGGGTATTATGAAAAGTGATTCAATATTACCCTAGTATTGTGGGGAAATATGCTAAAAAACCAAGAAAACAAACAAACATCCCCCAAACAAACAAACAAACAAAAACCCCAACAAATAAATGAGAAACAACAAACTAAAAATCTAGTTTTAGAATTTTCTTGTAATGAGCCTGTAATTGGGGTTACAGATTTCAGAATACAAAATCAGTGGGAACATATGGTCATTTTCCTACAAATGGTATACTGGGACTCATCAGCAAGCAGTGAAATCTATTAGCATTGGGAGGTTTTAGATTTTGAATCTGGCATGTTCAGATTGTCCTATTCCATAATAAACACCCTGTTAAAAAATAAGAGAAAGGTCTGTCATTTTAAAGTGTACAGCAACACCACTTATCAAAATGAGCAGATATGTAGAACTTGTATGTTGTTTTCTTTTTAAAAGAAAAATCTGTGTGACAGGGGCCTTTTAATTTTTATGGCATCATTATTCTTGGTAAAGAAAGGAGCTTACCATTATGAACAGCCTGCCTGTGCTGGGCTCATCTGCTGGTGCAGCTAGTATCCTGGGATGAATTATTTCACTCTCTCTCAGTGTTTTTTTTTTTTTTTTTTTCCTGAAAGCATTACAATTAATGCAGAAATTTCATTCAATGAAATTTTCCAGTCAGGAGACTAGTTGTAGTCAGCACTGTGCTTATCGTTTCTTCATATAAATGTTCAAATTATATAACTAAGGGACTTATTTATTCAGCATCCGAAATGAGCATATTATGTATAACATTTTTTCGTATGTTCTTGAATCAGCACACTGCCTGTTAATTGCCAGAAGTATTCCCAAACTGTCCATTAGCTAAAAGAACTTCATCAATACTTTCATTTTCCTCCTCTCCCTTTTTCCATGTCACCAGCCCACAGCTGAGATATGCAGTGCCAGATTATTTTTGTTTCATGAGACCCTCATGTTCTCCAGCTGGCAGGACAGACATCAGTGCATTAGGTGGCCTCAAAATATGCTCTAAAATATTTGTTCTCCAATGTGTCTGTACAAAAATGCAGTCCCTTGTTAGACAATAATTTTATCTGCCGTGAAACCACACCACTGATTTCTCCCTCAAACATTACCTGTATATCAAGGCATTCCCTTAGCTGTCTGATTATCCTAATAAATAATAAAATATCTTACTATATCCCTGCTAAATGAGGATATCATGTATCAATACCTACTACCTGCTATCAATACCTACTACCTATGCTACCTACTGGAAGTAGCTATTCAGGGCAAAATTGAAGTAACCCAGTACTGTATGCAAGAATTTCATTCCTGCTTCCTTCTGTAGGGTTATCTGGGCCACTGAGAACTTATCCCAGCTACAGCTTTTAAGTCATTTACAGGACAGTAACTACCGGTGACCCTCTACCACACTTTTCAGATGTAGAGGAATTGTTCCAGAAGAATGAATTTTGGCTGAGGTAGACTGATTTAATGCCGCCAATACACACAGGGTTTCTATAGTTAGGACCAGTTTGAGCAAAATGCTCGTCTTGCTATAGGCAATATTGTGTAGTTTCAGAATGTAAACAGTGTGAGCATCAGGAGAGATGAAAATGCTAATTTCAACCACCTGGTGCCATTTTATCCTCTAATTCATCTCATCCTGCAAAAAGTACCAAAATCAGAAAAGGTTTTGAAACTGCAGCCTCTCCATATAGCTACCAATACCTACCAATAACTAACTAGCAAGGTCATTGCCACAAACCTTGACACTACCTAAGCTAAAACAAAAAGGGTAAATCTAAGATTTTATTTTATTTTTTTTTTCCCCAAGGAACAAATGGTTCAGTTTACCCCTTTGTTAGGCTGAAGGGTGCCCTTCTAGTTTTAGTTTCAGAACAGCAGCCTTTAATGCATTCAGACAATCTTATGCTCAGCAGCCTGATGTCACAACACAGAGAGCATGGACTCTGAACCTCTGAATCTCAAGCCAGCTATATGGAGCCTATCTGTAATTACATTTGTAATTGATAGTCACAGGGGTCACACAGTTTGGCCTTCATGTTTGTACTCTCTGGCTATGGAGGATTTACAGTATCAGGCAGAGATATTCAAGCTCTTTTATGATTAGCAGAGTTGAAGTACTTACTTTTTTAGCTCTGATTTTGACAGGGGAGGCAGCACTAAAGAGCAAATATCCACATAGTAAATACCCAAGGAGGTACTTCTAACCCACAATAAATAGAAATTTGTTGAAGTTGTGCATTCAAACACACCTGCACTCTCCTGAGAGGGTGATGCTGTGTCCTTGTAAATTTCCTTGCTAACAATGGATGTCCTGATGACTGAAAGGGAGGCAAACATAAGTATTTGCTCTCCTGCACTTGCATGTTTGAACCACGGTACTTGTCACACAGACTCTTTCATATATTTAGGCAACATCCACATTAAATAACCATACCTGAATGTTGCAAGAAATCTCTATTGACACCAAGGAACATTTGCCTTTCATATGCATAGCCTTTGTTATTTTGCAGCAACGATGAGGACTTTCCCATATATTATTAGTATACCTACCTAGTGAGCATTGCTAGCTTTCAGTAGTTTAAACTATTACTGATAAAACTTTCAGTTAAAGATTGCTTAACATTTGCTTAAACATGATCCAGTTTTCAGTTGCTGTTTTGGACAGAAAATTACTGTATTGGGTCACTGCTGTGGGCTTAACCATCTCTTATAGATTCAACTCAACAGCTCAGGTTTTTCTGTGTACAAGTTTAGGGTCAAGTAGGTCATTTTGCTAATGTAAAAAGGAGTGTTGAACCTATTAAAGTGTTGAACACTATTTTTTTTTTTGGTGTGTGTTTCTTTGCTTTAAAATATGACTTTAAAGTCCAATTGGGGTTTGAATATCTCTGTGGCTGGAGACTCCATAAACTT
Organism: Cygnus atratus; assembly: GCF_013377495.2. NCBI lineage: Eukaryota > Metazoa > Chordata > Aves > Anseriformes > Anatidae > Cygnus > Cygnus atratus. The sequence goes on from NC_066396.1 coordinate 69,500,302, forward strand.
GCTGGAGCATATTTCCCAATACTCGATCACTCACATGGTAAAGAAGAAAAAAAAAAAAAGAAAAAAAAAGAAGAAAAAAAAAAGGAAAGGAGAAAAAAGGAAAAAAAGGGGGGAGGGGTTGGTTCATATGGTTGGATGAAATTTCATGTCTTTCAGCTTGTGCTCATTGCCTCTTGTCCCCTCACTGGGCACCACTAAGAATAGTCTGTTTCTGTCAGGTTTAAATCCCCCATCAGGTACTTACACATGTGGATAATGCCTTCTGAGCCTTCTCTTCTCCAGACTGAACAGTTCCAGTTCTCCCAATCTTTCCACATTGTAGTCCTGTGCTGTACTCTCTGCAGTATTTGAATTCACTTTTGTGGTGCTTTTACTTGAGTGGGCAGCCGAGCTCCACCACAGCTACTCTCTCACTCCCTCTCCTCAGAGGGAAAGGGGGAGACAATACAATGGAAAGTGCTCAAGGGTTGAGATAAGGACAGGGAGATCACTCAACAGTTATCGTGACAGGCAAAACAGATTCAGAGTAGGAAGATAGTAAAATTTATTGCCTATTACTAACAAGCTAGAGAAGTGAGAAACAAAGGAAAGAAACCCCAAAACACCTTCCCCCCATCCACCCTCTTCCACCTCCTGCCCTGAGCAGCACAGGGGAATGGGGAATGGGGGTTGTGGTCAGCCCATGACACTTTGTCTCTGCCACTCCATGGTCACTCTCTGCTCCTGCTCCACGTGGGGTCCTTCCCAAACTGATCCTGTGGGGGCTGTCCACAGGCAGCAGCTCTTCAAGAACTGCTCCCACATGGCTCCTCCGTACCACGGGGTCTATTCATCCCCCAGGAGCAAACTGCTCCAGCACGGGTCCCCCACAGGTGGCAGCTCCCCCCAGACCCCCTGCTCCTGCGTGCGCTCCTCTCCACGGGCTGCAGCTCCGGCCCGGGGTCTGCTCCTGCGGGGGCTCTCCATGGGCTGCAGCCTCCTCCAGGCCACATCCACCTGCTCCAGCGGGGGCTCCTCCACAGGCTGCAGCATGGAGATCTGCTCCATGTGGGACCCATGGGCTGCAGGGGGACAGCCTGCTCCACCAGGGGCCTCTCCACAGGCCACAGGGGAACTGCTGCTGCATGCCTGGAGCACCTCCTGCCCTCCTGCTGCACTGCCCTTGGTGTCTTCTCTCTCTCAGTTGCTGTTCTGCAGCAGTTTTTTTTTTTTTTTTTTTTCCGCTTCTTAAATCTGCTCTCACAGAGGCACAAACAACATCGCTTGTTTGCTTGGCTCTGGCCAGCGACAGGCCCTTTATCTAACATGGGGCAGCTTCTGGTTTCTTTTTGCAGAAGCCTCCTGCCACCCATACCTTGTCACAAAAACCCACTATAACTATTGACCCCTGAGGTACTCCAGTAGTCACAAACTAGACTTTGTGACACTGATTGCAACCCTTTGAACCCAGCAATCCAGTTAGTTTTCAACCCACCTCAGTGTCCTCTGATCTAGACCATACTTTGTCAGTCTGTCAGTGAGAATGTTATAGGAGACAATGTAAAATTTTCCCCAAAGTTTCCCTTACTAAAGTTCAGACAGACAACAATAACTCCTCTCTCCTCATTCAATGAGTCAATCATGTAATTGCAAAAGTCAATCAGGTTGGATTTTCCTTTCCGAAATCCATGCTGCCTTCTCTTTACCACCTTCTTTTCTTTCATGTGTTTAGAAACGGCTTCTAAGTTTAGCTGCTAGGCTACCTTCCCTGAGGTTGAAGTCAGGCTGACTGACCTCTAGTTCACCAGATCCCTTTTTTTTGCCCTTCTTGAAGATAGGAATGACATTTGGTCTTTTTCTGTCCTCAAGAACTTCTTGAGTCACCAGCACCTTTCAAAGATAACTGAGAGTGGACATGCAATGACATCAGCCAGCTCCAGCACATGCGGGTGCAATCAGGTTCCATGGACTTGTATATGCCTTCTTTGCTTAGGTGCATCCTAACTTGGGCCTTCTCCACTGAGGGTAAGTCTTTGTTCCAGACTCTGGTCTCGGGGGTGTAGGATTTCTGGAGGCTGCTTTTACCAGTTAAGGCCAAGGGAAAAAAAAAACAATGAGTACGTTGGCCTTTTCTGTGTCTTTTGTCAGCAAGTCCACTGTCCCGTAAAGCAGCTAGTCTACCTGTTTTCTACCTTTCCTTTTGCTGTTGAGGTACCTGTATAAGATTTTCTTGTTGTTCTTTGTGGCTCTCTCCAGACTGAACCCCTTATGGGCTCTGGCTTTCCCAACCCCATCCCTGTAAGCTCAGACAGTGTCTCTATTCCTCCTAGGTCAGGTACCTCCGCTTCTACCTCTTGCACACCTTCTTTTTATGTTTGAATTCAGTCAGGAGCTCCTTGGATTCTTGCAGCCTTCCAATCAACTTTTCTTGGAGGAGGTGATCCTGTAATAGGCAAGGTCTCAAAGATCTCATGGACCCCTCTTCTCTCCATGGCCATATCCGAGAACATTCTTGCAAGCACCTCTCTGAACACAGGCAGTAGGCCTATGTCTACTTTCCTGAAATCCAGGGCTGTGGTCCTGCTTTTGGCTGCTTTTCACTCTCAGGCTTCAAAAGTTCAGTACCTTATAGTCACCCCAACATTCAATCACCAGCCAGTCATTACATTTTTAAGTAGGAGGTCCAGTAGAGCATATCTCCTCATTTTCTCCTCAGAAGGTTGCCACCAGTGCATGGAAAATACCTTCTGGATTGTTTGTGTCCTGATGTGTTTTTATTTCTGCAAATATAAGAGTGTATGGATATAGTTCCCTGTGCAGACCAAGGCCTATGAACCATCAGGCTTCCTCCAGTTGTCTGAAGAAGACCTGTTCTACCCCTTATGTGGTCTATAGCAGATAACCAAAACAATGTTAACCATTTTGGTCTACTCTCTAGTCCTTACCCTTATCTGCATAAACTGTCGAATTATAAATCTCTAAAAGTTTTGTTTGCATTTTCTTAGTAGGTGAATGTTACAAGCTGCACTGAAAGTTTATTAACAGATATGTTTCTTTTACTTTGATTTGACTTTCTGGCTTTGCAATTTTAGTGTCTAATTACTGAGCTTGGGAGCAGAGAGGGTGCAGATGTACTATTTCTACCAAACTGGAGGAGCAACCTGAACAAAGAGATGCTTATGAACCCAGACATCTGTTCAAACAGAAATTGAGTAATTTCTCTTTTGCAAAAATTTTCATAAATGTTTAGTTACATTACAGGCCTTTCCCCCTCTCTCCTCCCCCTTATTTTTTTTCTAGTGAATATAGAGTCAAGCAGCGCTGATCAGTAGTTCAGATCGGTGCTCATAAAAGGTGTGACCTTGCATTTATTACTGAAATTTGTTCTGTTACCCTGGGATAGCTTCTGCAAAGTCTTCTCAAATATTGACTAACTTGTTTCATGTTGCTATTTCAGGCATCAGTATTTCTGGCATTCTCAGTCTTACCCTTGCTTTCAGAGTTTAATTTGTACATGTACAACTATTCTGGACAAAACCTATCCTAGAAGAGATACATGGATTGCTGCATTCTAATGTTTTTGCCAAGTTGGAATATGATCATGCATTCCCACTGGGATTTTCTGGCTAAAAGTATAACTTTACTGAATTCAATGACAGAGCTCCTCTCACTTCAGTAGAATTCAAATTTCACCAGCGGTTTCAAATCCATGACAGCACTTTAAGAATTCCACTGCACAAGGGAGTTTGTGAATGCCTGTTGGAAGTCCAAATAAATTATATAGTGTTTCTCCTTTATCCACTATTCCTTTAAATATATGAAGAAAGCTGTTATATTTTGTTTTTCCTCAAGCATAATGCTTGAATAATTATTGGCAAAGAAAGAATTTCATCTCCCCCTTTTTGAGATGGTTTGGAAAACTAAAATAATATGTTGATAGTGAAATGTGGGTTCTGTGCCCTTTCATAAGGATGTCTATCCTGAGTTCCCTGGAGCTCACTTGTGTCACTCCATTTCTCCAGTTCCTCTATTTGTTTCATATCACCCCTGCCGTATAAGCCGTGTTTTGATGCATGCAGAACAGATGCTGCTTTCAAGCTAGGCCGTAGCCGTCTTTCAAGAGGGTTGTGAGGGAAGCTGTTCCCCTGTGAACTTCCTGATGGCACCTCTGCTGCACAGATTGCAGACGTCAGTGCAGACACCCTCTTCTTTGTGCATGAGAAACAGAACACTGCACCAAAAAACATTTGTGTTGTATGAGAATGGCTTCCTCTTTAGAGATAATAAATGTGCATGGGCCTTACTCAGCTTTTGAGCACCCATTGTGTTGGGAGCTGAATATGCAGCCATTGGCTTATAATTTGGAAGATGAGACTGAGAAAAGGTAGAAGAACAAATAGAAGTGAAATGAAAGCACCTGAGCTCAAACAGCAGCTCAGTGGCAAGCTGAGACCCCAGTATCTGTTTTTTGTTTTAGCACCTGCTCTCAGATCTTATCTTCTTTGCTGTGCTGTGCCTCTGTTCCTCCAGCCAGCTCTGTGGGAATCTGGCATTGTGGATACTGACATTTATTTGGACTTTTTTCTTGGCATCAAATTGTTGCAGAGTCCAGATACACTGCTACAGGATGCATTTTTCTTGTCTAAGATCCTCATGATGGCTTTTGTCTGCTTTTTCTTGCTTTGTTTTTTTTACCTGTTTCTCCTTCATTTTCTGTTGACTGCATTTGGATATTTTACTGATAGGTGTTTCAATTATGCAAGAATGAGATGCATTAGAATTTCATTTGCCAGTTCAGCTTTGTATAAGGACAAGGTTTTCTACTCTCTACTCAGCTCTAATGGAACTTCACCAGCTCAGTTTTTATCTCTGAATGGTGTCACCTTGAATTTATCTTGCATTTATAGTGAAGTCTTATGTCTGTTATGTAACTTGGTTGTTTTTGTTGTTTATACTTTGTTTCAACATTCCTGTCTAAAAGCATTATTATGACACTTTTTTCTATTACATGGAAATACTATAAAGTCTTCACTTTAGATTCCTTTCACTAGATAAGACGACCTCAGTGTGCTCTTAAGGCCTCTTCCTTGTGCATACCTAAGGACTATATATACTCTCAACAGTAGTTCTTGACTTTGTCAGAAATTTGTGGTATAGAAGAGGCTTTCTTTTTACAAGAGTGTAGCTCCTGCTCCTAAACACTAAGCTTCTTTCAAGTACTTCCATTTATCAACCTGAACCAAAGTGCCTAACACATTAGAAAGGTAGCCCATCATACTTTGAAATCTACAGTCCAGAGTTCAGTCTTGTTCTACAGATCCTCATGGACTGTGTTATTTTAATTTAAAACAAACAAGCAAACAGAAAAGAAATTTATTTTATTGGGATTTTGGCATAGCATAATGCTCATATGAGGAATTAAATCTCCCAAATAAGATGAGCGGTCACTGTGTGGGTGTCAACAAGAGTCTCTGCTGTAAGGATCCCTGCAAGGTAGTCTTCAGCTCGATCAGGGGATATGTCCTAAACCTCTGCCTGCATCAGTATATATACTCCAGCTGACAGTGGCTTGGCATCATTTTTGTATTAACAGCAATAGTTTCAAATGACTACTTAAAGTGTTTTACTTCTGTGCAAACTAATCAGTTTTGTAGCAGGGTCCACTGAGGGGAGAGTCTGGAAGTCATCCTTTAGACTGGATGTTAAACAACCTGGAGGAGTCCCTACTATCACCCATAATTACCACCTGGAGGGTTCCTGCCCTAACGACTCAACTAGCTAATTGTGAAGGTGGCCAAGTCAGTCACTCAGTTTTGGAACTGAGTGGGTCCATTGTCTCCAGCCAGTCAGTTGTCTCACCTCTGCTGATACCCACTGTGGAACTCCTGGGTCACCCCCAAATTGACAACTCTGTTGCACTGGATAGGCACAGAGGCACAGCCCTGATACCCAGGTGCACGACAGTGATAGCTAAATGGCAGTCTTATTTTTCATACTTACATCTCACTTATGATTTAGATACCATGTATCTTGCCACAGTGTTTTTGTTGGTATTTTAAACTTTTCTCTTTCTGTGGTTGCTACACATCTTGACTTCCTATAGAGAATCTTTTAGATGTTGTATTTAGTTGCTACTTTGAAATATCCTTCCGGGTGTTTATACTTTTCCCATTGCTCATAAACAGCCTATTCTCCAGGATTGCTAGGGGTAACATGCTATTCCATCTTTGTCTGGCTCTGATTTAATCTTAGCTCATTTTTCTCATTTTACTTGCAGATTCTCATTTGGCATATATGACCCCTCATCCATTTTAGTCAATATCCAGGTCTCTTCCATCAATGTCTATTGAAAGTTTTACTCTTCCTGGATTATACAAGTGCTTAGCAGTAGTGTTGTCTCATGGTTTATTACTACAGGTGTGTCGCTTTTGAGTCTGGAGAGCAATGTCATACAGGTTTCATTACAAGCTGAGTTCCTGTAATATAAAGGGAATCCCCTTCTGATTGACTTCCTAACATTTGTGTGATTTTTCAAAAAAAATTTTTTTCGCATTACTTGTTTTTCAAGTTTTTGTTGTTGTTATTGTAGTCATTTATTTGTTTTTCTTTCAAAACATTTTTCTAGCAATACTTAGGAATGAACAGTCTGGTGAAAGCTTGCTTTTCAGTTTGTGTTTTCTAGCTAAAGATGTAAATTAACCAGGCTGAAATTTTCCGTACAATGAAGGTCCTAGGCAGATGCTTGAATGTTGCTGGACTGAAGTAGAAAAACAGGCAACCTATTAAACATCACTGTCCCCTTCAAAACCTGTAATGGAACAGAGCACCATCTCACTGTGCTTTGTGCAGGAGATTTTGGCACCGTTGCTCCTCCTATGATGTAGGCACCCGTTTAATATCCATATAATCACTGCTTCGTTTTTATGTATATATGCACACACACAAAACTTACTCCTTCTACCTTATCTTCTTTTTTTTTTTTTTTTTTTTTTTCTCTAAAGTCCTTTACAGATACAGAAAAAAAATATTTTAATGGGTAGGTGTTTTTCTGTTTTAAGTCTTTCCAATTCTGTGAAAACCCAGAACAAGTGCAGTCAGCTGGGTCTGCCTGTTGCTCTTCCCTTACATAGAAAGACATTGATTTATGTCTTCCAAGAGAGGTTTCTCTCGGTATGGCAGGAAACACGCAGGCACAAACACCCAACCCATCTGCCCATACTACCTTCTGAGATTCCAGGAGTGCTGTCCCCTGGGGTTTGCATGTTCCTTGCTGCTTTGTGTCATTGCTTCTGGAGAAACAATTCATTCCTGTCAACAAGAGTTCATCCTTTTTATAAGCAAAAGTCCTAGATGAAATCATATACACCTTCACCTAAGTAAAAAGCTATACTTTTATTTCTTGTTTCCAAACTTGAAAAAAAAAGGCAACAAAATAGAGAAGTGGAGACATGAGGTATGGTCTTAGAGGACAGCTGATGTTCATGTCTTTTGTGATGAACCACCATGAGTTTTCAGACCCAGCTTCTGGCATGGGGAATGAGGTTTACCTGTTTAATTTTGTTTGTTTGTTTGTTTGTTTTTCCCTTCAGGGCTTGTGATAGGGATCTTGGCATTGCTGTTTTCAGGGCACCTCGCTGTTTTCAGGTGTTTTATGGAAAACAAAATTTCAAAATAATGCAGCAAGAACACATCCACTCAATTCATATCTAATTTATAGACCTTACTGTAGTGAAGATTTCTTCATTTATTTGGACTCAGAGAACACAAATGAGGCACCTAAGACGACTCTCCTTTGATGTAAATGGAGAAGAGTCTTCCTTCATGTTTATCTTCCAAGAATGATGTTGATCTGTTAGAGTGGGTCCAGAGGAGGACCACAAAGATGATCAAGGGGCTGGAACACCTCTCCTATGAAGAAAGGCTGAGAGAGCCGGGGCTGTTCAGCCTACAGAAGAGAAGCCTCCAGGGAGACTTCACTGAGACTTTTCAGTACTTGAAGTGAACTTATAAAAAAGACGGAGAGCAACTCTTTGCTTAATCAGATATTGACAGGATAAGGGCAAATGGTTTTAAAGTAAAAGAGGGGAGATTTAGATTAGAGGTTAGGGGGAAATTCTTCACTCAGAGGGTGGTGAGGCACAGGTTGCCCAGAGAGGTTGTGGATGTCCCATCCTTGGAGGTGTTCAAGACCACATGACATGAGGCCCTGGGCAACCTGATCTCATGGCTGGGGGGCTGGAAATAAATGATCTTAAAGGCCCTTCCAACCCAAACCATTTTATGATTCTATGATCTTATTTCTCAGGGAGTCAATGAAGTTTAATCTGTAGACTTACATCGGAAACTTTTCTGAATTTATAACGAATTAAATAGTAAGTTATCCCTGTACAGAAAATTTTCTAGACACCAGACATGGACCATAATAAAACAAATATTAGAGGTATGGTCACAGTATTCAGATGAAGAAAATTATTTCCTCCATTTTTATCTATTGCTAGGACTGCAAAACATGTTAAATCAAATAATAATAGTAATAAGGGCAAGAACAATAATCCTGGTCACTTAGGTACAATAAAATCTTCTCTGTTTCTAGTAGGTACTGCTAAAAATAGTAAAGGCATACTTTATGCCTATCTTCTCATGGTCATAAGTAATGTAGATTGTGAGTTATTTGCTGTACTCATATGCTGAAGAGCTTTGGGCATTCTTGTTATTTTTCCTTTTAAAGTGTTGTTCCTTCCTTTCCCCCCCCTCCAAATAAGGGCTAATCAGATGGTAGTTTCTCCCCCTCTCATATATTCCTGAAACTGTTATACCTTTTTGCTTCCTCAGTCATAGTTAGTAACCTCTCTCATTGCTGAGATGATTAGATTTCTGATCCACAGTTGTCCACACAAAGGGTAAAATTTACTCTTATTCACATCACTGACCCAAGCCTTAAATATCTTCAAGTGCTGTGCTGAGCCCTGAAGTGAGGGGTTCCTGTTAGTCTTCTCAGAGCAATGAATTTCACCCTTCAGTGCTTCACAGATCCCAGAGAAGTCACTTATGCTGGCTGGTAATGGCAAAGGTTCACTGCTAGACTACTCCAGAAAGCACAATAAATATGGCTTGAGTTAATTCTCCTATGTGTCAAACTGCTACCGTGCACAACAAAAATGATTTCCAGCATATTAATTAAGCAAAATGAGAGTAATGCTAAGTCATCCTCTTACAACCTTCATGACTGTAACATCTGAGAGTTGTCAAATGTCACTCTCTCCGCATGTTTAAAAATCCTTTTATGCTGCTATAGATCCTGAAAGAAAATAAGCTATACTTGCAAGAAAAAAAAATCCCTATGCAAGTCATTTTGATGTTACTACTGTGTTAACTAAAAGTGAGTAAGGAGAATGCATAATTTTATGTTGTTCTTTTAACCAAAGTAGTCAAGATAGCAAAATATTTAAGTAGGAAACATGCCTAAAATGAAAGGAGAGGAAACACTGCAAACAAACAAACAAACAAACAAACAAAACGGTATGTAGAAAAACAATCTTTTTTATCACTTTATTTTTAACAACAAATGGTTGTCAAAGGACTGCTTGGGGAAAGATACTTTACAGTAGCAGAAAGCTCTCCATACCCATAAAAGTTTCTAATATTGTAAATAAGTCTATGTGGTATAAAGACCGAAATATCTGAAATTAAAGACACACTAATCCTAAATTACTCTATTTTACAGGATATCAAATCTCTTACATAGACAGAGTCCGATTCAATAGCAGTCAAAGAGCTGATTTATAATAACCTTCCTGGAGGTTTAAGGGACATTTGCATTTTTTTTTCTCAGTCTCTTTTTGGCAGGCCTGTGATAATTTAAGGCCCTTATTTGTAGGAATGAGTTGCTCTGTAGCTGTGCTTCTAATGGTTGTGGGTTGGGGCAAATAAGAAAAACAAAACAAAACAAAACAAAAGAAAACAAACAACAACAACAACAAAAACTGAAAGACAACCCATGTCTTTCAGTTAGAGCACGGCAACATGTAAGGGAGCACAGAAAGAAATGTTCAGAATTCTGGCTCACAATTATGTGTGTTTAGTGTGTTATTTTGTATAATGTTCTTTTTTGAATAGTGTTTTTGATTTTGTAGGCCTAAAGGTATGCTCTTGTAGGAAGTGTCCTGTCTGAAGTAGCGTTGAACATCCACAGATCTCAAACAAGCCACTTCTGAAGACCAATTACAGCAAAGGTTTGAATCCTTTCTACAAAACCATACTAAATATGGTCAGAAATAAATTTCTTGCTGCAACTGAACTCCTTTTAACTTTATTCCCTGCTCTGCACAGAATAAAATGCAACCCTTTAACCATAGCTTTTAAGGTTTCATGTATGTGCTTCCCTATATTCTCTGCTCTTTTTGGAACTACTAAATAACAGCAATACTACAAATGGCCTCTGGCATTCCCTTGAAATTTATTGTCATTCAGTGTCAAAACCTAATTTGTCTCTGCCTCTCTCACTTAGATCCATAAATTTGCAAATCTTTCATTCCCTCTCTAGGTATATGAAATCTAAATGAGTTCATTATTTTTATGAACCAAACCAAACCAAAACCAAAACCAAAAAAAAGAACCAAAACAGAAAAACAAAACAAAACAAATATTCCCCCCCAAACAAACAAACAAACAAACAAATAAACACCACTTTTCCAGCTGATTTCCATAAAGATATGTTAAACTCTGTTCAGTTATACTGGGACAGTTTAAGTTTTAATGTATTATGTTTATTTTCATTAAAAATTTCCATGTTTTCTTCTTGTTTTCCACTGTTTTGTATTTACTTTCTGTTCCAGCACTCATCTGCCTCCAATTGTGAACGTTCCTTCTGCTCTATTTTATTCTGTGGAATAGGCCACAAAACTCGATTCAGAATACATGTATATCTTTCTTCAGTGATTTGACAGAATTAAAAAGAGATTTATTATTTAACTATATATATGATTGCACAGGAAGAATTCTAAATATTAAAAAAATTAGTCCACTTGCTATTCAGATGTAGGTGTTTGTATGCTTGTTTTAAACATATAATTTGATTTAATCTCTATTGATGCCCATAGAAACTTTCCATTTAAGTGCTCTGTAATCCACATTTACAAATAAACAGAAAACCCTACTTCTACATAGTAGGATTTATATTTCAGTCAAATTTTAAATACACACTGTATTACACTGAAACAGCTTTTTCCTTTCTCTCCAAAATTTGGCCTATAATGTCTGATTCATGCTTGTCCATTCTGCCTGTCTAACCCAAGTTTCACTTTTTTTTTTTTTTTTTTTTGTTCTTTGTGATAACTTGCATCTATTGACTACAGAGTGCATTGTCCTTGACATCTGATTAGGGAGCAAGAATAACCTTTGAAAGCCAGACTGGCTTCAATTTGATGCCTTCTGTACTTAGCAGAGACCACGTTTATTTTTTTCACTAGATCCTTCTCTCCTGCCCTCCTGCCTGCATTGGCCATAACCATTTTACAGCCTTTCTGGAACTCATTTTCCTGTTTTATCATTGCATATCTTCCATCAGTTTTATGTTACTCTCTGTGAGGAGGCTCTGAGCTTGCACAGTGAATGTGTGGATAGGCCATATTGGGTCAGGAAGCCACACCAAATCGTACTGATCTAATCTGACTCTTGAGCATCTCAAACCTCCTGTTAGAGGAGAACATGGCACACAAGGCCTTATATTTCACTAAAACGTGTCCTTCTACCCTCCCTTCCTCATATGTATGTGTTTATATATTAAAATAGAATAAATCATTTACTTTTAATGTGCACTCCTGCATTTTATCTGTACTGCATAATTAGACTATTGACATAATTTAAGTGCCTGTTCTGTCTGAATACTCTTTAGAGTAAAAAATTAGTTATGTTTTTACTGAATCCATGATGGAAGTTCCATTCTACATTTCTATATAGGGAAAAAACTGATGCACAACAGCAGCTGGGAGAGAGGGGTGAGAGCCAGCCCTGTAGCCCCAAGGGCAGTGCAACAGGATGGCAGGAGGTGTTCCAGGCACACAGCAGCAGTTCCCCTGCGGCCTGTGGAGAGGCCCCTGGTGGAGCAGGCTGTCCCCTTGCAGCCCATGGGTCCCACATGGAGCAGATCTCCATGCTGCAGCCTGTGGAGGAGCCCCCGCTGGAGCAGGTGGATGTGGCCTGGAGGAGGCTGTGGCCCATGGACAGCCCCCGCAGGAGCAGGCCCCGGGCCGGAGCTGCAGCCCGTGGAGAGGAGCCCATGCAGGAGCAGGGGGTCTGGGGGGAGCTGCCACCCATGGGGGATCCGTGCTGGTGCAGTTTGCTTCTGGGGGATGGATGGACCCCGTGGTACGGAGCCATGTGGGAGCAGTTCTTGAAGAGCTGCTGCCTGTGGGCAGCCCCTGCAGGCTCAGTTCAGGAAGGACGGCATCCCGTGGAAGGGACCCTAGGTGGAGCAGGGGCAGAGAGATGATAGGACAGCCTTCTGGAGTATCAACCATTCCTTTCATTTCTATGTTGCTACTAGTTACTGGCCTCCCAAGAGAAGTCCTGTGTCTGATCCCCACTCTCTTAGCATGCTTGTTCAACCGAGTTGCAACCCACTAAATGGTAAATCATGGTGAAAAAAATTAAAGAAAAAAGTCACATCAAAACACCAACCCTACCCAACAGTGTTTGTAACATGTGGGGCAAAGTGCTCCAGGCCCTGTTGGGGCAGATGGCCCATGGTGACATCACAGAGCGATGGGCTGTGACCCCGCAGCCCTCGCTGCTTATCCTGGGGCGCCAGCAGAGGCCACGTCAGCCTAGCTCGTGGCTGGACTCCTGCTGAGCGTGTGTGCGAGGCTTGGAGCATCGAGCAAGGCTTTGGTGGAGCTGCGCTGTGGGGCCGCCAGCAGCCGTTCTCAGTGCCTGTCCCCACAGTCATTGCGCGTGTTTCCCCCTGTCTCAGGCAGCCGGGGCCCCGCGGGACGCGCTCGCAGCAGCTCAGGTGAGCTGTGTGGGGACACGTGGCCCGGGGCAGCCCACAGGGGGCACGGGATGGCCCAGCCGTGGTGTTGGGGGGGTTTCTGCTGAGGTGCCAGGGGGGGCATTGCCTCTGCTCACCCTGGCACAGTGAGTGACCTTGGCCTCTCTCCCTTGTGCAGATTCAGGCAGCCTTTGGCAGCTGCAGCGCCGGGGCAGGGGAGCAGCTTCTTCACCTCAGCCCTCCCCAGCCCGCTGTAGAGCCCGGTGGCCATGGATGTGCCATCGGACTGGACCTGCCCAGCCTGTGGGGAAGGTCGGGACGATGTTGCCTATGTGACCCCCTGTCTCCACCGGCTGTGCTATGGCTGTGCCCTGCGGTGGGCAAGGAAGAATCCAAGGTGCCCCTTCTGCAGGGAGACAATCAAAACCATCAAGTACTCGGTGAGGTCAGCCGATGATTACCTGGAGTGTGCTGTCCCAGAGCCTTCAGAGCACTTGGCTGAGGAGCAGCAGGATGATCAGGAGGCTGTGGAGCTGGTGCCCAGGGCTCCTGAGCTCAGCTTCCCACCTGAGGTCTGGGCAGCCTTCTTCCGCGAGCACCCAGAAAACGTCGAGCCCCTGCTTGCGTGGCTGCAGCAGGAGCTGGAGACAATCTCCGGCTCCGAGTGGTGGGAGGTGGCTGCAGGTCTGAGCACAGTGATCGGCTTCCTGTGCGTCTACGGGCTCGACGAGGAGGGCTTGGTGCAGGCGCTGCAGCCTTGCCTCAAAAACCAGACACTGCCTTTCGTGGTGCGGCTCATCACTGCTGCTGTGGAGCTGTGCAGCACAGAGATCCGCTGGCTGTGTGACCGCCAGGACGCCCATGCTGCAGGGGGCCGGGAGGACAGCCCCGCGGCTGCCTACAGCCACGCCACCTCTCCAGGGGGGATTCGTGCCCCTGCCACCACGGAAGACGAGGAGGCACCTGAGGAGCCAGGGCAGGCAGCAGCAGGTCCCTCTGCCCAGGGCAGGGACTGCTTGCCTGGGGGGCGCCGGCGTGCCCTGAAGAGGAGGGCCAGCAGCAGCCTTCAGGACTCTCCCCAGCCCCGCAAGAGGCCGCCCCGACGGCGGCACTAGGCGGGCACCCCACGGCTGGCAGCATCACATCTGAAAATAAAGAAATGTTACTGAAAGAGTCTCTCTCTTATTGACAGTGCAGACATTGCTGCTGTCCATACCCATGCTGGTTTCACAGAATCACGTAATCATAGAATTGCAGGGGTTGGAACGGACCTCGAGATGTCATCGGGTCCAACCCCGCTGCCAAAGCAGGTTCCCTAGAACAAATTGCACAGGTAGGCATGCAGATGGGCCTTGAATACGTCCAGAGAAGGAGACTCCACAGCCTCCCTGGGCAGCCTGTTCCAGTGCTCTGTCACCCTCACCGTGAAGAAGTTCTTTCACATATTCGTGTGGAACTTCCTGTGCTCCATTTTGTGGCCGTTGCCCCTTGTCCTGTCCCCACAAACCACTGAAAAGAGGTTTGCCATATCCCGTTGTCTCCCACACTTCAGGTATTTATAAACATTGATAGGATCCCCCCTCGGCCTTCTTTTCTGAAGGCTGAACAGACCCAGGTCTCTCAGCCTTTCCTCATAGGGAAGATGCTCTGGGCCCTGTATCATCTTTGTGGCCCTCTGCTGGACTATCTCCAGGAGATCCCTGTCTTTTTTGTAGTGGGGAGCCCAGAACTGGACACAGTACTCCAGGTGAGGCCTGACCAGGGCAGAGTAGAGGGGGAGGATCACCTCCCTTGACCTGCTGGCCACTCACCTTTTAATGAACACCAGGATCCCATTGGCCTTCTTGGCTACCAGGTGCTACAGCCTGTGGAGAGGAGCCCACGCAGGAGCAGGGGGTCTGGGGGGAGCTGCCACCCGTGGGGGACCCGTGCTGGAGCAGTTTGCTCCTGGGGGATGGATGGACCCCGTGGTATGGAGGAGCCATGTGGGAGCAGTTCTTGAAGAGCTGCTGCCTGTGGGCAGCCCCTGCAGGCTCAGTTCAGGAAGGACGGCATCCCGTGGAAGGGACCCTAGGTGGAGCAGGGGCAGAGAGTGACTGTGAAGGAGCGGCGGAGACGAAGCGTCAGGGACTGACCGCAGCCCCCATTCCCTGTTGAGGCTGGATGAGGGGAAGGTCGTTTTAGTTTGCTTTTAGTTTCTCACTGTTCTATTCTGCTATTCATAGACAGTAAATTCTTTTATTATTTTCCCTATGCTGAGTCTGTTTTGCCTGTGGTAGTAATTGGTGAGTGATCTCCCAGACCTTATCTCAACCCTTGAGCCCTTTCCATTGTCTTTTCTCAACCTTTTCCTCTGAGGGAGGGGTGTGAGAGAGTGGTTGTGGTGCAGTTTACATGCCCAGTAGGGTAAAACTACCACAACAGGAACAGTCCAGGAATACTGGTTTTGAAGGTATGACTTTTTGCAGGTGAATGAAAATATGTATAAGGAATCAAATAAAACATTGATGAGCAAATTCAGGAACTGATTGTGGAAATTTCTGGGATATAAACACTTCTGAGAGTGTTTGCTTGTTTGCTTTATTAAGAATCCATGAAAACCTGACATTTATTTCCCACTATCACACTCTTTGCTCTGTCGTTGTCTTTTAGAGATGTATTGATAAAAAGCTGTACCATATGTAAAAATGCTGTTCAGCTCATTCATTAAATATTGTGTGCTACTATCTCTCTGCTTAAGGGAAAAAACGTACACCCATTAAAAGCATTCAGCAATTCCAGCTAAAATAAGAAATATTTTGTGGAGCCGTATTAAGTGGCTTATAACAGATCTAGTTATCAGCCAGCTTCTCAGAAGCAGATTGGCTATTACAGGTGACAAAAGAACTAAAATTGAAATGCTTATCATACTCTTGGCACTGAGGTTTCAGCAAGCAGACTGACTGTAACTATGCAGCCTTATTTTCCAGACGGAGGCTGGCTGTGCCTAACAGTGCTCTGGGAAGGAGTGAGGTGGATTCTACATCCAAACTGTGCATCCTTTGATCTGCTAGGCTGTTAGTCCTTCTTTCAGCTGGCAACAGGACCATGAAGGTTCTACACATGAAATGCCCCTTCCCTGGAAGTGTTTAAGGCCAGGTTGGGTGGGGCTTTGAGCAACTGGTCTAGAGAAAGGTGTTCCTGCCCATGGCAGGGGGGTGGAACTGGATGGTCTTTATGGTCCCTTCCAACCCAAACCAGTCTATGATTCTGTGATTCTATGATTCTGTGATTCCATCAAATAAAATATAAAATATTAAACTGAGCTATCTTTGTATTTTCCTGCTTTGCTATTTTTTCACAATTTTTTTTTCTTTTTTTTTTTTTTTTAGCTCTCTCTTCCAAGTTGTTTCCAGTGGGTTAGTTGTATGTTTTCTTGACAGTAGGCAGAACTTGAAGGCCATTGAAATTGTTAAAGTTAGGCAAATTGCAAGAAAATAAACTGATAATCAAACATGGAGAGCTAGACAGTGCAGCACAATTCCAGTGGAGAAACTTTTATTTCTTTGCTTTCTTCTTTTAAAATCTTTTTGCACAAAGAACTGTGGACCATTGAGGAATTATGAGATAAGTAGGAGGTACAGATGGACAAAACCATGCTATCACAGAGCAGGTATCTAAGTCTGGTTTGTGTTACCTGACTGCTTCTGCAAGGATATGTGCAGCTGGGCCTTCTCTGGGCTTGTCACCAGGGCTGCAAACTGCTTCCAAACATCTGGCCAGGCTGTCCTGTAGGTGCCTGTCTTCCAAGCGTCTTTCTTTTGTGAAGGAAGAGGAAAGGCTGAATGAGCTGCTGGATGACCTCATGCATTCCTTAACTATGAACTCAGAATGCAATTTTAATAGCTTTTTTTTTTTTCTTTTTTTTTCTTTTTTTTTTCTCCCTGTTTAGTGTTCTAGGAAGAAAACAATGTGCAAATACATTTTTTTTTTTGCCTTTACAGTTGGGAGATAAAAGCTGTTAATTTTTTTCATTCCTTACTGTCTTACTGTTGCACAAAACCCGCTTCAAATCCAAAATGCAAGCAAGAAAACAATGAAACAATCCCTCCTTGAAGCCAGCAAACTATTCAAATTCTCAAAAAGCAGAATGGTGGGATTTCTTTTCCTTTCTTTCCTTCTCCTTCTCCTTCTCCTTCTCCTTCTCCTTCTCCTTCTCCTTCTCCTTCTCCTTCTCCTTCTCCTTCTCCTTCTCCTTCTCCTTCTCCTTCTCCTTCTCCTTCTCCTTCTCCTTCTCCTTCTCCTTCTCCTTCTCCTTCTCCTTCTCCTTCTCCTTCTCCTTCTCCTTCTCCTTCTCCTTCTTCTTTCTTCTTTCTTCTTTCTTCTTTCTTTGTTTGTTTCATTTGTTGCATTTACTTTTGTTCTTGAGTGCTTGTATGACTGTTTAAGTCCATACTGTAGTTTGACTGTGTGGTTTCTGACAGTTAGATGTGAAAATAACATATACATTTGCAGGAAGCTAAATGAAATCTATTAATAATTGCTTGGAGTTGATTTGTAAGGGGAAGCATTATGCTGCCAACAATAAGTGGACAACTTGTTCAGATAATAGTTCAGGGACACTACAATCCCTATGTGCACCGGGTTGGTAGCAGCAGGTGTCTGGTAGTGAGACACCTTGTCAGGCAGGACTTATTTCTTTTCCCTGGGCATTACTTCAGAGATCCAGGCTACACATTGTGCTCATGTGTGTATGATTGGTTTTGAAAAACTCCATTATTCTGACATTAGTGACAGTGCACTTCATTCTGCCAATGTATAGCTTTTAGAAGCAAACTTGTTTTGTGTAAGTACACAGATGAAGCTTTCACATTGTCAGTATTCCCTAACTGAAAAAAGCTTTGTGATGAATGAGAGAGGCAGCAAGATTCTTTATGTCACCATGAAGTAGGTAATATTGTTCGAATGACAGCAAAGACCACTGTCAACATATAAAGTCTACAATGCTTCTGGAAGGACCTCAGAGTACAAATGTTCACATGGAAATGTTATTCAATATATGTTGTCTTAACAAACAAGGACACTTTAACAATCTTATTTTACTTGTGATAACTGGTTGTTTTTTCAGACTGATAACTGAAAATATTTTTTTTTCTTAAATTTTGAATCCCCTTGGCTTTATTAATACATTGACTAGCCCCCACAGAGAAAATGGGAAAAAAAGAAATAGAAAACTTTAACCCAAGTATTTTCTCAGGGAGGAGGGCAGGTGAGGGGCATTACTCCATCTGTGTTGCTAAATTTTTCAGGATATATTTTGCTCCAGTCAGATGGACCTGGTTTGCAGATTTCTGGATTTTCTATATCATCCAGCAAACCTGTTTCAGATGACCTTGTCTGTGACATTAAAGCAAACTAATAAGCATTAAACCCACATCATGCTTTCTGAACTTGCAAGCACAGTGTAATGGTCTTTCTTTCTTAAAGAATCAAATCTGTTTTTATTTATGATCATGTAATATTTATGATCATGTAATAACTCATCCTCTACAAGATACTACATACCTCCCATTGGTAGATAGAATTTATTCTATTACATTTAAGTGCTTTCCTTAAAGAGGACTCTACTTAAAGTGCTTTGTTTATTTCTTATTACACCAAGGGGATGATCAGATGAAGGTTTATTAACAGCTAGAACAGACTCACTTTAAATTAGAAAAGGATAGCATAGGTTCCTGAAGTGAATGCATAAATATGTATGTGTGTTTATGCATATATGTGCATGTATAGATATATACGCATATATGCACAGATATCTGCATAAAAAATAAGCACAGAAGAGATGTGGAATTTGAAGAAGGAAGTTAGTTAACAAATATGACAGGGACATTTCAGAGTTTGAAAAGGTGCTGTCACTTGGCTAGCATGCTGTTATTTTTCCATGTGTGATTTAGAGGGTATTAGAAAATTAATCCTGTAATAGGGATTAGATGCTAAACCATTGAAATGAAAAGAGAAGAGGAAATAATCCTGACTGGCCATTTTTATGTAGAAGAGATGAACAGCTGCCTCCCCACCCTTGTGACTGGCCGGCTGGCATCTGGGCAAGCTGCATCACCTCGCACTTTGCAGTTTCGTGCAACGTTTTATGAAGTGACAGGAGATTTGTTGGGTGGAAATCCTGTCTACTATTAACTTTGCTGATCTAGTTTACACCCCTGTCTCCTTTACATTAACATCACCATTTTATCACTCCAGCTGACTGGTGGAAAATCCTGAAGACAGTGAAACGAATGGTTAAACTTAGTGCCCTCTTCACTCTTAACCTCAGCTAACTCAGAATTTCAACTTCAGTTTCTTATAGGAACCATCGCCTGTATTTCATACTGTTTATATGGGAATGTTATGAAAAAATCTTCCTTCACTCAGAGAAATTAAACTTTTTCAGATACTCTATCTTACCGCACATTCTTTCATTTGCTTTGCTCACTGAGTAGATTTTCTTTAACTAAAACCACATCTTTGCACAGTGTCATATTAGAGGATATCAGAAACCTTCTGCCCTTGTGCTGAAAACTTATTACGGTCAGCATTCTTCTAAAGAATAAGAAATGTTCTCATAAAGTCACCAAACTGTCCTTATGATGAATAATTTGAGAAGCCATTCCAGTCACATACCACTGAAAGACTATGCTCAAATCAGGCTTTTGCCCTTACTGAGAGAAGATGAGGGAGTACCTGAGAGCTTTGGCCTTCTTAAAGAAGTCACAGCTCCATCGAGTGCTTGGAAAATGAAACAGCAGAAAGTTCCTAATCATTCATTTAAAAGCCTGTCTTCTGTACACGGGTGGGTAACACTATCATAGCAAGGAGTTATGTAAGCAAGGTGAACACATCTGCTAACTCTGGAACTCAGTGCAGCTGTATGGGCACCAGATAATGCATTAAGAAAAGAGAGACAACCTGCACTTGCCCTTTGCATCTCTTAAAATACATGTGCCCTGAGTTTTATAAAGACAGTGGAGCATTTTGTGTGTTGTTCCCAAGATCTCTTTACCAAATTCAAGTGGAGGATAGATGTTGCTTTACAGAAGCAATACCATTACTTGAATCTCTAATAGAAATGCGTATTTGTGAGAAAAACTCAGGTTGATGGAAAAAAAATGTTCAATGCTAACACGTTTCATTAAAGCAAAACATTTTTGATAGAGCAATAGGATCCCATGTTAAAATTCCAGCAGTGTGACTTTGCTAGCTAGATATTTCTGCAGCCCTACTCCCATAGTTTCAAACTGGGCATTTCTCTGTCTCAAAAGCTCTTTGTATGGTTGAACTTACCCCAGAATCACTGGCAGAGGATATTCATTATGCTTGTGTCTCAGCAACAGTTCCTAGAGGCTCACTGAGAGTAAGTGCCAGATTTGGCACCCAGGACAGTGCAACCCTGGATGTGGACTGGGGGATGAAAAGCTGGAAAACAGCCCCATGGAAAACGTTCTGGGCAATCTGGTTGATGGCAATTTGAGTATGAGTCAGCAGTGTGCCCTGGCAGCCAAAAGAGACAACCTTACCCTGGGGTGCATCAAGCATGGCATTTTGGAAGGGATTGGAGGGAAGGGATTGTCCCGCGCTGCTCCGTGCTGGTGCAGCCTCCCTTCCTGTGGTTTTGGATGCCACAGTATAAAAAGGCTGTAAAACTATTAGAGGTGTCCAAAGGAGGATTACAAAGATAGTGAAGGGTCTAGAGGAGAAGATGTACGAGGAGCGGCTGAGATCCCTTGGTTTGTTCAGCCCAGAGCAGAGCAGGCTGAGAGGAGGCCTCATGGCGGCCTGCAGCTCCCTCACGAGGGGAGCAGAGGGGCAGGCGCTGAGCTCTGCTCTCTGGGGACAGCGACAGGACCCGAGGGAAGGGCATGGAGCTGGGAGAGGGGAGGGTCAGGCTGGGTGTTAGGAAAAGGTTCTGCACCCAGAGGTTGGTCGGGCATTGGGAGAGGCTCCCCAGGGTTGTGGTCATGGCACTTAGCTGCCAGAGTTTAAGAAGCATTTGGACAATGCTCTCAGACACATGGATTGATTTTTAGGTAGTCATGTATGGAGGCAGGAGTTGGACTTGATTCTTGTGGGTCCCTTCCAACTCAGGATTTTCTATGATGCTGCAATTCTATGATGCACATTTAGGTGAGTGGTGACACTCCATAAATAGTGCAGAAGCTCCACGTACTCTGGTTTCATTTAGGCAAAGGGCAGTTGTGACATTAGCACTGGAAGGTTTAAACTGCCATTTGTAAAACTAAAGGGGACTGGACGTCAGCAGATATCAGAGATATTCCACAACAGTCTTGAATGACAACAGTTGAGACTGCATGGGAATGCTTGTGGCAGTGGTGAATATCCTCCTTTCCAAAAAAACATCGTATATTTGAGGGTTGGGAAGGTTTTGCTTTCATGTGTTTGGTATTTCTAAGCTCAGCTTTGAAAGCCATCCAGTCAAATTCACTTATCTTGAAGACTCTGTCATCCATTCTGTGATGCTTTTCCTGCCCTCTGCAGCAGAAACAAATCTTCATTATCGCATATTATTTAATACATACCCAAGATAAAATCTTGTTGAAGGGAACGTGCCACACATTTTGCAGCTTGATTTGTGTTTTCAAGGTATCCTTTTAACCTTGGGCATTTTCAGAGGCATAGCAGATGTATTGGCAGTGTCACTCTTGGAACAGTGCTATACCCTTTTCGAAGATGAAAGACGCTAATGGGCCAGTGTGTAGATTTAAGACACAAAGACTGTCATAGACTTTATTAAAACAATGGATTGCAGCAAGCTCAGATCCCAAGGCTCAAGAGAAAATGTGGTCAAACCTCTCTAGGCATAAACATATTGAAGATAATGGTTGTAGATGTCTAAAGCCTGATAGGTCAGAGCGAACACAGCAGATAAAGCAAGGATTTGCCTTGGTCTAGGACAGAGGAGCTGTTAACTGGAATTTATGTTTGTTAAAAAATAAAAATAAAAAAAAATCAGAATGGAGAATTACCAGTAAGAACTTGAAACGAAATTATCATTTTTTTTTTCCTTGATCAAATGAATTCCTCCAGAGAAACCATCTGATGGGAAGATTCTGAAATGCATAGGCTACGTTATATTTTCCATGTTACTTGTACATTCCACCTCACTTATATCTAACAGGTGACGATGGCATAGTTCAGGCATGATTGTTTTCCTTCAGTTTGTCCTTTAGGACAGGGCTTTTGGTGTGTACAGTGAGCTGTTTGTCAGAGTTGACAGTGGATTTGCTTTGTTTTTCATGGTTTGCTTTGATACTTTGAGGTCATTGTTATGTCTTTCAGGAGGGCAGGAAGTTCTGAGAAATCACTTATATGGGTGCCACTGAGATTTAAGCATACTACCTAGGTATATATGTACATGTTTCACATGAGGATCATAGTACTGACAAAAGTAATATGGCAGTGATAGAATCAGTAGCAACAAAGGAAGCCTCTCTTACACCTGTGTTAAAGTACAAGCCTATACCATACAGACTAAACACATTTAAAAAAAAAAAAAGATACTAGAAAATATAGTAAGCCATAGGACTCTGATGGTTATTTTGCTATTGATTTCTTAGGAAAGAAGCTCAGACACTTTGCTGATAGTGTCAGCTTAAAACCTTAAAAAGACAGACACATTTGGAGGGTGACTCTGGAGATATTGACATTATTATCTAAGCCTATCATTTGGGTCTTTAATGAAGTGTGCTATTGAAAATAAACCAGGCAGTGGTCACTGAAAAGTCTGCTTTTAAATTGTTTGTGGTCTTGGTTTGATTTTAAAATGCATTTGCATCTGCAGTAGATAACAGTTGGGCTGTCAAAATTTCTGGAAAAAGCTGCTGTTACCTGGATAGTATTGTTGAGGGTATTTACAATCATCATCTTTCCAAGAATTTGTTTAATTAAAGTACTTTTAAGAGTTCATGAAAATTATTTTTACAAGAAGTCAAAACCATGTGGCTCAGACTTCTGTTTCAATTGCCAGCACTTCACAACACTCTGAATAAGGTCCACTTTCCACCTTCGAACCACGCTGTGGTGTTCTGTGCTACAGGTAGCAGAGTGTGCACCCGTGTCACTGGTTCCACGTGAGAAATGCAACTCCCCACTACCACACTCTGACTTGCCTTGGAATGAAAATGGTTCCTTGTTAGAAACTGTATTGATTTCGTGTGTTTCCATCCCTCCAGAGGAACTGCAGGAGCCAGGAGCCAGGGCACTGTTTAGATGAAGAACACCTCTTCTTTTTTTTTTTTTTTTTGTTTTTTTCTTTCTTCCCCATTCAATGATGAGTGTTGTGGCAGATTTTTTTTGTGGGTATTAACTGCAAATACTGGTCTACTTTCTTCTTACTGCTGCTTCATTTCAGTACCAGCCTCAGAAATCAGAATCATGCCTCTGTTGTTTTGTAACAGTTAAAAGAGAGCAAGCACTGTTAATACTCTACAGAGATTATGGTACCTACCACAGACATTTAAAAAAAAATAATATATATATATATATATAATTTTATTATTATTTACTGTTTAATACTATTTGATCTGGAAATTAACATTCACAGAAGATTTTTCTAAGTTATCTAACAAATAGATTAACTGTAAAAGAGCTTCCACCACCTGTCAGATGTGTACTGTGAGGGTGACAGAGCACTGAACTGTTTGCCCAGAGAGGTTGTGGAGTCTCCTTCTCTAGAGATATTCAAAACCCGCCTGGATGCCATCTTGCACAACGTGCTCTAGGTGATCCTGCTGGGCAGGGAGGTTGGACTAGATGATCCTCAGAGGTCCCTTCCAACCTCAACCATTCTAAGATTCTGTGGTTCAGTGATTCTGTGTTTGTCTGAATAGATCTTAGAGGTCACTCGCTTGGAAACAGAAAAACAAACAAACAAAATCAATGACAAAAACAAAAACAAACAAACAAACAAACAAACAAAAAGCTGTGAACTTCTGCCTATTTAGGAATCACTTAAGGATAATAACAACTTTTCCCTTTTCAGGCTACAGGAATCATGGGCTGTTAAAACCCAAAGAACCAAATGAAAATCTTTAGGTTTTCCAGCCTACTTGTAAATAGCCAGATAATGTGTGTAGGTTTTACTAGAAGTCTCTGAAGGGTTGTGTTTGTGGTATTAGGCACTGAACACATGCCTATCAAGAGACAGCCTGGTCCTGAGGAGTTTATTGACTTCAGCTTAGCAATGGAAAGACAAAAGGAGGGAGAAGATAAACATCATTATTTGTACTTTGCACAGTAGGGGACTGAGGCAGAGAGAGTAAACATCTTCCTGGTCTATAGACTCAGTTAACCCTGTTCTACAGGGGTCACATCTCCTGTCTTGTTTCTTTCAAATGGCAAGTGCCAGGTGGGACAGAAACCACAACCTCCTTCCAGGTGATCACTAACCAAAGCTGGGGGGACAGGAGTAGATCTCTGGCTGCTCCCTGAGCAAATCCACCAGTTACACCTCTCTAACTGTGAGCTTTGAGAGGTTTTCCAAAGTGCTTTTGAAAGGTGGCACTCAGCAAATAAACCAGGAACAAAAACTGCTTGTCCTTTAATTATTTCAAAGATGAGTCTGAAAGTCGGGATGCTTCCAGGCAAGCTTTGCTATTTTGTTGTTGTTGTCCTCAGCAACTCCCAGACAAACCAATTTGTTGAAAAACTTTGGCTTCCCTTGTGGGGAACACTCCCGTTATAGAGTGTTGTTGAGAAAGTAAATGCATTAGCAATGCTGATATATAACTCCGCCTAAGACTATAAGAATAACAAGAGAGAGAAATTACCCAGTTAATAACCTCCCATGCTTAAACATCCTGCTCTGTTTGTGTTTTATGCTTTTTTTTCCCCCCTAAAGTTTCTTTGTAAAACATAGCACCATCACCTATTTCCGTTATTAACTTTCTATTGCTACAAAGTTCTTTCTGTTTGTTACAGTGACATTGCTACCCGAGCCTGAGATTTCCCACACAATTGCATCATTGCTCTCCAGCACACTAATGTAGAACTGGGAGCAGGAAAAACCACTTTTGAAACAGAAGGAGAAACAATGATGTAGAACAAGCTTGCTGCTACCCTGCAGCCTATTTAATTAACAGAATCGATCACTTCTTGGAAAGGATGGAATGATTTGATAGAATTCATGGAGAAAACACCTCATTTCAGGGCAAGGAACGTTCCTTTCTGACACCCCCACTGCTTTTTTAAATTACTTTCTGCTGATCCCCACAGAGGAGAGAAAAAATGATTTTTTGTTGTTGTTGTTGTTTTGTTGGTTCATATATATTCAGAGCCTTAGACTCTCCAGAGTGGTAAGTGACTGTATGGCAGATTCTTCTCTCAGGACAAGGTCTTATTTGTCATAACATTTGTTAATGTTAACATGAATTAGTTAGCAAATTCATCAAGGTAAATAAATGTTTCAAAATATACTTTGAATACAAAGTCTTGCACACATACATTCAGACATTATAAAATGTTTTTAAACAGATTTTCCAGGTTAGAAACGGGATATATATATTTATATATAAACCACCTACTTTGTGACACAAAGAAATTTTAAATTAAAAATGTAGTTAGCACCAAGGGTGTGTATTCTTGTTCAAGCAAAAGATGTAATAACCAGTTCTTCCAAAGTCCTGAACATCTGCTGAAATAAATGAACTCTGGACTGTAAAGACAACTACAGTTCTGTTGATCTTCATGGATTGTTCTTTCTCTTATCGTAGGTTGTAACCTTATTGTAGGTTATTCATATTCACGCGGATGCATCAGATCTGCGTAAGTGCATAGAAGTTAGCCCAGCAACTACACGAGTCAAACTGTGTACATGGAACGTCATCACCTGCAAAGCAGACAGTCAAGCAAAATAATACCACCAGAATCCTTCCACCAAAGGAAGATCTTATGGTCCCAAATTTACTGTATCCATTTCATCCTCAGCTAAGCTTGCTATAGTATTCATGGCTGTATAAACTGATGTTTAAAAAACAAATTTTTTGTCTACTGTTGTCCTCAGAAATATGAGATTGGAATGTCGAGAGCAGGAAACGGAGTTTCTCTTTTTGCTATCAAAACTGTATACAGAGTACCACAGTTCTGGAAGCTTAAACATCTCTGGAGAACTGAAAAAAGGAGGAATGGTTGGAGTGTTCTTGTTCTATTCCTATACATAAATTGTGCATTTCTTAACACCTATATATTTTAGGAAAGCACTATATTTATATATACATATCTATATATAAAAATATATACAGATTTATAATTTATTCCCCAGAAGGGATGGATATGATTATCAATGTTGATGTAACATGCAGACCTACAGATCACGTTAGTGTGGAGCTTAGCTTTTTTGGGTAGAATAAACTCAGCCTCATTGTTTCTGTTGTCTGTTACATGTGGTGCTGGAGCAGCCACTTTTCTTCTTAAGCCCAGAGGCAGGGCTGTGCTATTGTGGGGTTTGCTAGGAGGCAGTAAATAGTTTTTTAAGTCTAACCATTTCACCAGGGAAAGAATCAGATCTCCCATTTTTCAAAATAATGAAGAAAAATGGATATAGACTTTTTCAAACAAGCTTATGTACAAAACTGTGTTTCATCAGAGACATTTGAAATTTTCAAGACTCAGCAAATTGAAAGTTCCTGTTAGGTGGGAGTGGTGGGAACGATGTTGCTGTGAACATCAGCCACATTTCCTTCTTGTGTCGTCCCAGTGCTTTCTGGCTTGACCTAGCCGTTCACTCAGTCCATGGTGATAGTTTCACATCTGGTGGATCAGTATGGAGGTGCAATACCCCGCTGTTGTAGACCAATGAAAAGCAATGGTTCTACTTGGTGCAAAGAGAAAAGGGTGTGCAGCTTCATTTTCTGCTAGCTCCAATTTGTGGTGGTTTGATTGAGTCTCACGAGTTTCAGTCTCCTACACGGATGATGCAGAGCACTTCTTTCCCATAAAGCCATGACGCCGAGAGGTAGTGTGCAAGGCGATTTCAGAGGGCAGCTATCTGCAGGCAGTGGGCAGTGAGCAGCCTGTCTTGATGGTTGCCAGTCTCTGGTACAGAGGCAAGCAGCTTAAAAGCAGTCAGAGGTCTGCAGCTTTCACACTGCTAAGATGTCTTGTGTGTAGGGACAAGAAAGCAAAACGCTAAGATTTTCAAAGCTAATTAATCAGCTAGGGATAAGTTTGACTGGTTCCTCACAACAGCGTGGCATATAAGGGCACAAATAATCCTTATACATGACATTGGTTTAAAATGGGCTTTGGCTTTGCAGGTGTTGTAAAATTTTTACAATCAGCTAATAAACCCATTCTCCAGACCTTAGGCTTTGACCACCAAAAAAACAAACACTTGTAAAAAATTCTGCCAAAGCCTTCCTGCAACATTTTTTTTACTGGTTCACAGTCTTCTTTATTAAATTTCTACTAAATAATATATTTTTAATTGTTTACCTCTCAAAACTGCAGGTTGCATTTATGTGATGGCAAGAAGACAAAACTGAGGTTCAGAAAACAGATGAACTAGTAGTTTGCTAATGCACTACATTTTTCACTCTGAGAAATCCAGTCCTGACTCTTGTATGACCACTTAGTCCATGGAAAACAATGAGAAAAAAAAAAAAAAGAAAAAAAAGAGAAAATATGAATGGATTTATGTGCGAGTGGGTGCACTTAAGAGATAAGCACATAAATCTTCATTTTTGAAGACAAGACTTAGTTGTTCTTTATCACATGGTCTGTGATGTTGATAAAATCAGTTCTTTTAGTGTACAGGTATTCACAGGCAGGGCACAGTTTTCTTTTAAATTCAGCCTGATGTCTTTGTCTTGTCTCAGAATGAGGAGCTTATTAGGTCTGTCTAAAAGATAAGGTGAGCATCTGATGAGCACTCAAAACTTGGAGGCTGCTGGTTTCCAGTCCTGTGCCTTGTACAAGCCCTTCCCCAAGCCAGCAGGAAGAAGCATCCCACATTGCTAGAAGGCAGACCAGCACTTCCTTGATCCTTCTGCTTTACCCTAATGCCTTATGTGACAGAGGTGATAGATAAATAGCCTCATGAGGTATATGACAATGATTAATGGAGCTTTGGTTTAGTAGGCTGCAGGAGATGTCCAGTTAATTAAATTTACTCCAAGACTTCCTTGCTATTTTGTTCTCGACTTCTCAAACTGTATAATATGCTCTGACTCAGAGTGTTGTAAGAGATAACCATTAACTGCGGTGACTAGCTTGGGAAAAGATGATATGTTTCCTATCCAGCGTGGCTAATGTCCTTTGCACTTCCTTGGTTTCTGTCCTTGATCTGTGCTTAAAAGAGAGAAAAGCTGTCATGTTTAGCTGGCAAGCAAATTCCTCACAATCTGTTGTTATGCCCAGTCCAATGCATTTTGGATCTGAGAATATCTTTTTTTTTTTTTTTTTGACAGATACTTAGAGAAAGTTAGTTTAGGGGGAACATGTTCTACCGCACTCTAGCCATAGTTAAAAATTAGATTGATTTCCAAAGAAGGTGTATTCAGAATAAAAACAAATCAAAAGATCAAGCAATGTCAAAGTAGTGTGCTGGTCATATTTCATAGAATCACAGAATGGCCTGGGTTGAAAAGGACCTTAAAGATGATCTAGTTTCAACCCCCCTACTCTGGGCAGGGTTGTCAGCCACTAGATCAGGCTGCCCAGAGCTGCATCCAGCCTGGCCTTGAACGCCTCCAGGAATGGGGCGTTCACAAGCTCTCTGGGCAACCTATTCCAGTGTCTCACCACCCTCTGAGTGAAAAACTTTCTCCTAATTTCCAACCTAAATCTCACCTATTTTAGTTTAAAACCATTCCCCCTTGTCCTATCACTATGAACACATGTAAACAGGTGTTCCCCCTCCTATTTATATGCTCCCTTCAAGTACTGGAAGGCCACAATGAGGTCTCCCCAGAGCCTTCTCTTCTCCAAGCTAAACAAGCCCAGTTTCCTCAACCTTTCTGCATAGGAGAGGTGCTCCAGCTCTCTGATCATCTTAGTGGCCCTCCTCTGGACCCATTCCAAGAGCTCCACATCCTTCTTGTGCTGGGGGCCCC
This sequence comes from Cygnus atratus, assembly GCF_013377495.2. Lineage (NCBI taxonomy): Eukaryota > Metazoa > Chordata > Aves > Anseriformes > Anatidae > Cygnus > Cygnus atratus. The sequence goes on from NC_066396.1 coordinate 69,529,369, forward strand.
AGGCCTGCACGCAGTATTCCAGGTGGGGTCTCCCAAGAGTAGAGCATAGGGGGACAATCACCTCACTCTCCCTGCTGACCACCCCTTTTTTAATACAGCCAAGGATGTAGTTGGCCTTCCAGGCTGCAAGTGCGCACTGCCAGCTCATGTCCAGCTTCGTGTCCAGCAGGACCTCCAAGTCCTTCTCCGCAGGGCTGCTCTCAAGTTCTTCTTCACTCAGTCTATATAAATACCTGGGATTTCCCCAGCCCAAGTGCAGCACCTTGCAGGTGGCCTTGTTGAATCTCATTAGGTTCTTATGGGCCCACTTCTCCAGCCTGTCCAGGTCCCTCTGGATGGCATCCCTTCCCTCTATTGTATTGACTGCACCACTCAGCTTGGTGTCTTCTGCAAACTTGCTGAGGGTGCACTCGATTCTGTTGTCTATGTTATTGATAAAGATGTTCAAGAGCACTGGTCCCAAGACCGATCCCTGAGGGACACCACTTGTGACCGGCCTCCACCCAGACATAGAACCATTGACCACAACCCTTTGGCTGTGACCAGTCAACCAATTCTTTATTCACCTAACGGTCCACCCTTCAAATCCATCCTCTCCAATTTAGAGAGAAGAATGTGCTGAGGAACCGTATCAAAGGCTGTGCTCAAGTCCAGGTAGATGATATCTATCACCCTTCCTTTGTCCACCGATGTCGTCACTCCATCATAGAAGGCCACCAGATTGGTTAGGCAAGATCTGCCTTTGGCAAAGCCATGCTGGCTGTCTCAGATCACCTCTTTATCTCATGCATGCCTTAACATGTCTTCCAGGAGGATCTGCTCCATGATCTTCCCAGGCACAGAGGTGAGGCTCACCAGTCTGTAGTTCCCCAGGTCTTCCTTTCTTCCTTTCTTAAAAATAGGAGTAATGTTTCCCTTTTTCCAGTCACTGGGGACTTCACCTGACAACCATGATTTTTCAAATATGATGGAGAGCGAAGTGATTCAACTTCCTTTTTAAATACGTTTTTCAAAGTTATGTTTCACATTATTTGGATGTTTTATCTTATTGAAAGTCAGTTTTAAAGAACAACATGAAAGTTGATTCTATCACACTAAACCTTTCAAGTAGCATCCATTTGTTAGGAAACAATAATTTGTTGAGTTTGAAAATGTATCTTTTTTTCTCTGCTTGCAAGAACCCTTCATGAAAATGACACTTGCCTTCCCTTTTGCTGAGTGGTAGTAGAGTTTTTTGCAGTTTTTGTGAGTAATTCTTTTAGAGGATGAATTCAATACTCTAGTGTCAGTGTGAATGAGCCCTGCTGTCTAAAAGAGCTTCTATTCACAGATTCCATTTGATTTTCAGATACTGAGCTGCAAAGATAAAAAATAAGAGAATTTGAGCATGCATTTCTGAACTGGCCTGCTTAAAAAGAGACGTGCAGTTTTCCAGAAAAAAAAAAAAAAAAGAAAAAGAAAAAAAAAAGAGACCAGCAAAAGAGAATATAGTTGTCTATTTTGTTTTCCAAAGAGAAAGCAATATGTTTGTCATATAGGAACAATCCAGCATACAAGAGGGTACTGTGGGCATGGAGTGCTTTGAACTGCAGTAAGACAGAAGAAAGGTGCTTATAAAACTAGTCTGGTAGCTGAACTTTCACAAGGGACTGTTAAGCTCAACTCTATGAAGATATGGACAGAAGACCAAGGAAAAGAGTTTATAAGAATCCGTATACAACAAAGGATTTATAATTGAGCTAACACAAATTATCCATCTGTAGCAAATCAATCTGGAAACATCCTGAATGTCTGACCTTTAGAAAAAGGGTATTAAGGGAATTTGAAGCTGGGTTCCCATTGAGCTCTTTTCTAATTCCATGAAGTCTGACTTTTTACCCTTAGTATTTGACTAAACAATATCCTGTTAGCTCTGTTCTTTGGATAGGTATGGAATGATCTGTTTTTATAGTAATTCTCCAAGGCTTGCTTTTTGCCTGCTGTTCATACTGCTTACCATTTGCTGAAGCTGCAGATGGGGTTGTGTATATGCTAAAATGCACGGCCCCTGGATTTTGCAAAAATCCGGAGAAACGGCGGGGGAGGGTACTATGCACCAAATAACATCAGTATATTTGTTTGTCAGTCTCCCAGTCTAAGGAGATTTTTCATGTAAAAGAATTGAATGAGTCCTTCTATTTTTAAGAGCAAAGGGAGAGCTAATTTACATTTAATTAAAGTGTATTTCCTTTATTTCCAATAGGTTATTTTAAATCAGTCAATTAACTATAAAGTAAAATGGATATAAGAGGCAAACTAGTAATCTGAGGTTATATGTATATTGTATATATATATATAAAGATTTACTAGAAAAAGGTCAAATTTTCAACATCAGGATGGCATGTTAATTTACATCTGGACAGTAAGACAGATAAAACAAATCCCATGTACTTAAAAAATAAATATGTGTGGCCAAAACCTGTTCACTGATAGTGATAAATGCACTGAAACATGTAAACATATGAAGCTCTCCCATATCCCCTTCTTTTACTTTATACACAATGAAAAAATAAAACTTCAGTCCTGCAAAATCATAAATGTGTAGGAACAATCATGAGATTTTTTAAAGTGAAATACATCTCAATATCTCCTATGACTTTTCAAATTGTTGGCACATTGTGGATTATCTTTTGAAAGTGTTATGTTTAAAAACAAAAGACAAACACAATTTTTGAATCTGATGTTTTGTATCAGCAATAGACGCTTCCTGGAAGCACAGGAGGATGATACTTGCTCTTTATTTTAGAACTTCAGTATTGCTTACTGCAATTGGTTGTTTCCAGGTAAATAGGAGTATTCATTTGAACTCAGTTCAACCTACATGTAATAAAACCAGCAGCAATGAAAATTTACTACATGGTCATAAATGTAAAATGGATATAATGTATTAAGACGTAAAATAATGTATTAAGAGGTAAATGTTATAAAACCTACCTTAATCTAGTGTGGCACATTTAGTAGGAAGACTAGAAAGCATAACCAGTCCAGTTATTTCCCACTGAAACTTATGGCAAGAGCAACATTTCCAAAATCATCCACACCTTGCTTTCTAAAATAGATGGAGTTTTCAGAAGGCCAGGCATTACTCTGGAGCATGAAATTCAGATTCACATGCTAGGCTCTAACTTTTTGTGGGTACATTTCTATTGTCTTCTTCTTCATTAGGAACTGGTAACCTATGGATTATCATCTAAATTGGGCTGTTTCAAACAGCATAATCAGTCCTTCCTTTTTCTTCAGTTTCTTGTGTATTTCTAGACTCATTTTTCCCTTCTGCTGAAGAACATTACCCACAGTGTCCCCCACTAAAATACATATTTATTTATCCTCAGCCTGCAACATGAGCTGGATAACATCAAGTCTCACTCCTGTCATTGAAGTGGTGGCAAGATGCAAGCATTATTTTGCTGTGCTAGTAGTAGGCTTTGATGAACCTGAAGTCTTATAGGGGAAAAATCTGCTTATTCTTTACTGATTTTAGATTTTTTTCCCATTACTTTTGTGACATAAGAAGAGAATCCAGAATACAATTACATGCTTTCTACCTGTATATAAATGTTTAGCTATTTGTCCTGGTTTCAGTTAGGACAGAGTTAATTTTCCTCCTAGGAGCTGGTAGGGTGCTATGTTTTGGATTAGGATGAGAAGAGCGCTGATAACATGCTGATGTTTTAATTGTTGCAGAGCAGTGCTTACACCAAGCCAAGGACTTTTCAGCTTCTCGCTCTGTCCTGCCAGCGAGCAGGCTAGGGATGCAGCAGGAGCTGGGAGGGGACAGACCTAGGACAGCTGACCCAAACTGGCCAAAGGGGTATTCCATACCATCTGACGTCATGCTGAACAATATATAGGGGTGGCTAGCCGGGGTGGGGGGGCCAGCTGCTCGGGGATAGGCTGGGCATCGGTCAGCGGGTGGTGAGCAATTGCATTGTGCATCACTTGTTTCATACACATTATTATTATTAATACTATTATCATTATTATTATTATTATTGTTATTATTATTTTCCTGTCTTAATAAACTGTCTTTATCTCAACTCACAGGCTTCATTTTCCCGTTTCTCTCCCCCATCCCAGAGAGGGAGGGGGGAGAGTGAGCGAATGGCTGTGTGGTGTTTAGCTGCCAGCCAGGCTAAACCACAACACTATTATAGAATTTTAATTTTTCAGTCCAAGAACAGTGAGATCTTCTGACTTAAAGATAAATATATTTTTGGCAGCTAACCTAAGAAATAGGTGAATTTCACCTCAGCTGGATTTTTACTTCCTCTAAAATATAAACCACACTTAAGATAGAATTCCCTACACTTTCTGCACAAATTAATGTGAGGTTCTGTGGCTTGTGATATGCAAGACTTCTGTGTAGATTTCCATTTTTTATTTAAAAATATTTGAGTTGTTCCTCTGATTATGGGAGACTCACCAGAGACATGTTCTTGACATGTTCTTCCCTACTATAAAAAAAGTTCTGCACATACAATAGCCTTCAGTGTTTGCCATCTCATAAATTTTGCCTATTTTCAAAAAAACTACAGGGCTGAAGAATAGGACAGTTAACAAGAAAGTGAGTATGGATTTGCAAACACTTTCCTTTGGTGAGAATTTGTCCGTGATAAAATCAGAAACCATTCTCATTAAAACATTTCCCTAACATGATGCAGCCTCCCAGGAAAGACAAGCCATTAGTAACGGGGAAAGATATGAAAATCTGCCCTTTTTATCTTCTAAGACAAGCTTTTTTTTTTTTTTTTTTTTTTTTTTGAATCAGTAAAATTTGTGCTCTTCTCTCCTAGAAATATTACAAGTGAGAAAGATTCTAAACATAAAAACCTGGCTTCACTCTTGGAAGGAAAAAAATCAAAACCTCAAGCAAAATAATATCATATATTTTTTTTTTGTTTTCCAGGAAATGAAAAAAAATATCAAAGAAACAAAATGTTATATATATATATATTTCTGCACTGAGACATCAAAACATGATTTTCTGCTCATTTTCTTCACTGAAAGGATTTTTCATGCAGCCTTAATGATCAGTAAATTACATACTCGAAGTTTGCCCTTGGGAGTAACAACAGCTTTTTGTATATTTGAGAGATCTTGGTTTATAGGTTAATCCTTTACTTCTTCAACTGAAATGAACTTAGGACTGAAAAATGATATAAATAAATAAAGAACAATACATTTTCAGACCTATGTGTGTCTTTACAAGGGAAAAAAAAAAGCATTTAATTTTAGGCCACCTTAAGAATCTAAATGAATGTAGTCATGTGAACATGCATTTGACATATAATTCTCAAGATGTCTGAAACACAGCTAACAAACTCTTTTGAGAAAAACACCCAACTGTTTGCATGCATCTTCTCCACGGTATCCCTGCTTGCAAAAGACAGTCATGCATGGCTCCGTAGAGCTTTCAGGTTCTGTTCACATAGGGTAGAGCATCTTCAGTAGTTAATACCATTCCCTCTAAGCCATGCAAACAGTCCTGTAAACATGGATTTACTACATAATCAAAGCACATAAATAAATAAATAAATAAAACCACACATGCACAAAGCAAATGGAAACAAGGCAAGACAAAACAAAACACAAACCAACAGAAACCTAAGGATAGATAACGAGATAAGATGGAATTTAAATACTTGATGGTGATATCTGTGGTCTGTGATTGATTCCAGAGGACCAAAGCGAGACCAAGAAACGGCTCCTCTCCAGGGTCCAACAGCATTGTACTTTTCAGTAACCTTAAAATATTTACATTCTCTCTTCAAAGTACAAGTGCTTACTTTCCCCATTTGATGATAACTTTTGTACCTTGTAATTATTTTTAATATGTATTTAGTTTGGGAAGAATTGATGCAGAAAGACACACTGTTTATATTTATTAAAGTAGACTTCATAACTGAATTGCAGTTTATATTGTAGTTTAGTCCAACATAATTTATTTTAGATGGCAAGACTTTCTTGTCTCTATGTTTACTATTCTTTGCTGTATATGGCATTCAGACTTTTTTCTCTTTCCAGCCACAATTAATCATCCAGTTCTTCAGCGAATGTTTTCAATGAGTCAGGATACCCACAGAGGTTGTGGAGTCTCCATCGCTGAAGATATTCAAAAACCGTCTGGACTTGGTCTTGGGCAACCGGCTCTAGGTGGCCCTGCCAGATTTTTCATCTTGGGCTTTTAGGGTGAGAATGTTAAATACTCATGCAGGGCATAAAACACAAAATCTGATTTTCAAATGCTTTGCCTATGCAGAAAACAACAGGAGCTTATGGTTGACTGACACTTCTGGAAGTCTGGACCTTTAAGCTAAGCAATGAAATATGGATCAGAGGCTGATTTATAACAGCTGGGCTACAAAGTCATCACTTTTAGTTTGTAAAGGTAAATGTCCTTTTAGGATTTATGAAAAACTGACCAAGACATGCAAACTTTCACCTGCTGTGTATGAGCTATAACTATATCATTTTCTAGAGCCATAGATGAAAATTTCCGTCAGCCCTGATTTGCCTCACTTTTCCCTGAGGAAAAAAGCAAAACAAACTCAAACTGAAGAAATACCCCCATAAGCCAAGAAAGACAACAATCATTTGTCTATTTCATAAGTCTTTAGGGCATATGGCAAATTATATCTCCTTTTATCTGAGGCATAGTGAAACAAATGATGTTTTGGAAGCTAATAATAAACAATCCATAAACACAAAATTCTTTTTTAGCACAGTGTAACTTTCCCCAATTTGTCTATGTTTTTATTAGTGGCAAGAATGTCCTCAGTGTGTATTTCACATCAATGGAATTTACATATTTTCTGTCACCATATATTAATCTAATGCTATCTAGCATAGAAAACATCTTGTTATTGCCCTTACAAAGAATAATCGTTTGTTTGTTTGTTTGTTTGTTTTGTTTGTTTTCAGGACAAGAATTGTATTTTTGGATATAGAAAAGAAGTTTTGTTGTTGATGTTGTTTTTAATACAGAAAGTAATGCTTAGACTTCTGTTTTTATACCTAGGGACCTATAGACATCTGTGACTAGTTGTGTTATATGGAGGCTGCAGAGATCATGTAGAAAATAAAAGCCAAATGAAGTGTCTGGGTGTACAAGTTAGTCTAGTACGAATGACATGCTCTTTCTGAATTCTGGAGGTTTGCTTCTGCCAAAGTGGAAGGAACTCACAGAATTCATATAGCTCTGCCTTCCAGAGATGTGTATCCATACGTACAAAGAACACCATATTACCTCCCTTAATTAAACATAATTTATCTGTTTGTTTTGGCTAAAACACTGGTTGTCACTATACTTGCTAAAAAGCACTTTCTCTCTGTAGAAAAAAAAAAAAAAGTGTATTGATTTGTACATTGCTCATGCATTTCTTTCTCTCTCTCTTTTTTTTTGTTGTTTTTCTTTTCTTTTAAATTCCTGTTTTTCCTTCATGCCTTTGCATTTTTTATAGAACAGAGCTCTCAGCCACAGCCTGAGGGATCTGAGGATGCCCTCACCAATATATGGCAGACCAGCCTGAAATTTGCACTGCCTCCAGTTAAATCCATGTGCTTTTCAGGAAGATTATTACCTACAACAGGTGTTCAGGACTGCATCCAGTCTGGTTTTTAAGGCTGTAGGCTCCACAGTCTCTTGGGGCTATCTGCTCTAGTGTTTAATCCCACACAAGCCAAAAATAATCAAAAACCAAAACAAAACCCAAACAAAACCATAACCAACAACAGCAACAACAAAAAAAGAGAAAACCGCAATCCCACAACTTTTTCGTATGTTGAAAAAGAATTTACTCTATATCAGTTTGTGCCCACTGTGAATTGCCCTGCCACTGGGCACTGTGGCAGAGAGTCTGTCTTCTTTCAACTCTACTATCACATATTTGCACAAATGGAAAAGATGGCCCTGAGACAGACTTCAGACTAAACAGTCCTGGCTTTCTCAGGCTTTCCTTGTATGAGAGATGCTTCAGTCCCTTCATCATCTTTGTGGTCCTTCACTGGACCAGTATGTCCATGTCTTTCTTGTCCTGAGGAGCCCAGGACTGGTCCTGTACTCCAGTTGTGCCTCACCAATGCTGAATAAAGGGGAGTGATCATGCTTTGCCTAATGCAGTCCAGGATGCCGTTGGCTGTCTTTGCCAGAAAGGCACATTGCTGGCTCATCTTCAACTTGGTGTCCACCAGAACCTTCAGATCCTATTTTGCAAAAGTGCTTTAAAGGCAATCAGCATCCAGGCTGTCCTGGTGTCTGGGGTTATTCTTTCACAAGTACAGCATTTGGCGTTTGTTTACCTTGGTGATGATTTAGCAAGGGAACACAGGTCTGTCCTCTTCTCCACAGCTTACAAATTACAGCTAAAATTAATAGAAGATAGAAACTCTTGTTTCTTGGTTTCAGCATGACACACATTGAGGATTAGTAATTGATAGAGATACCAGCTGCAAACTTCCATGTGTGTTGACACATGATTTTTATTTTATTTTATTTTATTTTTGTAGTATAAGCTTGTTTGGGCAGTGTGCACTGCTGAAAAGAACTGCTATGGCTCTCAGGCATGAAAATAAAACTTGATTTTATCTTTAATTGTCAATAAATCAGCTATCATTTTTGAGTTGTTGTAACCCTGCCTCTAGAAAAGTCTGTAACATTTCCAAGACCTTCTGCAAAATCAAATTATGTAATGAAATTTATTTCCCCTGAAGCAGTAAGCTGAAAAAAGGATAGTGGTGAGGCAAGTCTTACCTGCCCCTTCACTACTGCCTTCTCTAGCTCACAGTCCTGTTCTGATGTATTATTCAAACAGAAGTACTGAGATTCAGTGTGCTGCTTTGAGAAATTATTCAAAATGAGATCCATCAGGTTGGCTTGTCTAGGTTCTCAGCATGGAGAGCCATAACACCACATTGTCTAGCTAAGATGTATAAAATGGTAAATTTTGTTTAGAATCCTAAACAAACCCATAGAATCAACGGAAGGGGTGCACTGCAGAAGGCAATAGAGTACTGAAGACATTCAGTTAGGTATCTTATTCATTCCTGATGTCACCACTGTCTTCTCTCACAGTTTATGGTCTCTGACAGACAAGGGTTTGTTCTAGTTAATTTCAGTAAGACCAAATCAAGGTTAGAAGTCATCAGAGGTAAAACTGAGAATATGCCATTTCCTCTTTTAATAGTAGCATCATGCATGTGGTCCCAAATATCGTTTGAATTTTGTAGGTCCTCTTTTGGTGAGTTAACATACTTGCTTATTTTCAAAGAGCTTTATAGAATTTCAGTCACAAGGTTCTCACTAATTTTAATTGGAGAGAAACAAGCAACAATAATGGAAGTAACAGTTATTAAATCTCCAAATATATTTCTATGTTTTTATCTTAAATACGTTCTTTAGAACTACTCATATTTACCAGTTCTATGTCTTTGGATCTTGCTAGGGACAGTAGCTGTTAACTCACAAGGGATTTGTGTGTGTGTTTTAAATTTATTTATTTTTTTTATATGAGAAGTAAATATCAATGAAAATGGAAAAAAACATCATTCCACTTTTCTTTTGTCTCTTCTCCAGCAAAAAAGCAAGCGAATATATTCCTCATGAAAAGGAAAGAAAAACTTCAGAATTGTAAAATGATTTCTTCTCCCTCAGATTTTTAGATAAACAAAAAAGAAAAGGAAAAGCAAAAAAAAGGCTTTAATTAAAGTTTAATTTAATTTTCAGTTTTAAACATTTATAGGTAGATTTGAAAGTTAAATAACTGGTGGTTTTACCTTTCTAGGCAGCTGAACTCCACCACAACCACTTTCTCACTGCCCCTCCTCAGAAGAAGACGGGAAGAAGAAAAGGAAAGAAACAACTCATGAGCTGAGATAAGGATAATTTAACTAAAGGAAAAATAATTATTAAGGGAAAATTATTATTAATTAGGTAATTTAACTAAAGGCAAAAGAGAAAGGGAAAGGGAAAAAGGAAAACAAAACAAACAAAAAAAACAACCACAAACAAACAAAGTCCATGTGGAAGTGCAGAGTAAAGAAATTACTCTCTACTTCCCACTGACAAGCAATGCTTGACTGTGTCCTTGAAGCTGGACCTCAACGCATGTAGCTCTTGTTCAAGAGGACATTGTTTCACAGTGAGAGGGCACCCCTCCATTCTCCTTCTTTTTTCCACCTTTTATTGCTGAGGGTGACATCATATGGCATGGAATATCCCTTTGGTCAGTTTAGGGCAGCTGCCCTGGTGATGTTCCTTCTTCACCTCTTGCCCACCCCCAGCCTGCTGAAGCTGAGGGATTAGAGGGAGTCCTGAAGCTATGCCAGCACTGCTCAACAGTAGACATAACGCCAGTGTGATACCAGTGCTGTTCTGGCTGCAACTGCAGAGCACAGCACTGTATGGGCTGCTGCAGAGAAAGTTAACTTCATCTCAGCCAGACCCAGCACAATAACTTCTAAATAAATAAATAAATAAATAAATATAAAAGGAGAAGGAAAAAAAAAAGGGATAAGTCAAGATATTTCATTGCTCCATTTACTAATCAGAACTTTTTATGAAAAATTCTTTTCATGGTATAATTTGCAAAAACTCTAATGAATTGAATTATGGGACCTTTGAACTTAACCCTTATTTTAAACTGTAAACAATTTTCTTTTAACGTTACTTGAAACTTTGGTTTAGTACTTCGTGTTGCATTTGCACAAGGCCTACTTCTCAGCTGATTCTACTGAGCAATGCTGACGTTGGAATGAGTTTATATAAAGACAATATTGATATATTATAATGTAATAGCAGTATATACACAACCAACACAAGGCTTCTGCTTATTTAGTTGTTTGGAAATAATAGCTTTCAATAAACTAACATAAACTGAAGTGGGGAGATATGCAGGAGACTTAAAAAATGAAAACAAAAAACAAACAAACAAAATTTATGAACATATGGTGATGGTTTCTGAATTACTCTAGGTCTCCGGAAAAGCTTAAGTGAAGCCAATACTTGGAGTGACTGAATTTCTCCTATATAAGAAAATACATCTGATATTATTCAGGGTGAACATCAGTTTAATTACATTCTGCAAGCTGAACAAATAGCAGAGAGTGTATGTCAACAACATTTCTATACGCAATAGTATCTTGTATGTAGGTTGGAAAGGAAATAGACCTAGAGAAAATAAGGGTTGTGTGAAACTAACAAAGAAGGATATTTGTCCTCTCAAAACAAATCTTTTTCTTTCACATAAAAATGATATTACAATACAGCACTCACAGAAAATGATTTCTTCTAGCCATGAATAGCTGAAGTAATTTTTATCTGTAATAATTCTTTTCCATGCTGAAATTGAGCAACGCAATGGGATAGGTTTGAAATCGATGTATATCAGAAAGACAGAACATTTCTGTTTTTAAAAGGTCTTGTGACATAATTAGTACAGATGTCAGGATAATGAATTAAGCAAAGCAACAATATACTATTCACCATTGCTACATGGTCACCACAAAAATGTTCTGTTTTTTTTCCCTTTAATCCCTAGGCACATATAGAAACACCAATGTAGGTTACAATTCTCTTCAGAAAATCAAAAGAAAAATGTGTCGTAGCTATTATGATGCTTCTCAACAGCATAAAATTTAGTAAATAAATGATAGTGACCCAAGAATCAGAAAGCAAGAGACAGAAATTAGGCACCTATGGCATTATTCTTGTAAAAGTAGATTGCCTCATTGTAAAATACAGTGGAATTGTCCTTTCAAAACGGCTTTTGAAAACCAGTAATTTGTTTTGAGTACACTAGGGTGGGGGTGTCCAAGTTGAGTTCATTTACTGAAACTATCCTAGGAAATGATGCGCGGTGTACACTCTCTTTTTGAATTGGCTCAAAGTAGGAAATCAAATATGAAGGTAAAATGTTCTGTACGAAGGTAAAAATGCTCTGTTCTCTGGATGGGAATATCAAACCCCCATGAAATGACTTGCCTCTCCAAACATAGTTACCTATGTACATAGCAAGTACAACACACTTTGCACTTGCAAACTACCACTTCTGTTTCAAATAGCATTGGAACTGAGACTGCATTACTGTATGTGAAAAGCAATCTGGATCATGGCAGATTTGACTCCAAGATCTGTCGTCAATATTACCACACTCTATTATTCTGTCTGCCATGATTTGACCTTTCCATTTAAACCAGCATTTGGATGCTGTTATTCTTTTGGGACAAATTGCAGGTTCTGCTTCATCATACTATTAAGAAAGAAAGAAAGAAAGAAAGAAGGAAAGAAAGAAAGAAAAAGAAAGAAGAAAAGAAAGAAAGAAAAAGATTTGGCCTTGTATGTCGTCCCAAGGGATAGGAATAGTATAGCTTCTTGTACTGGCCACCTGAAGGAGTAAATTGTGTAGTGCTGCAGGGTGTTTGCTACTCCATATCTAACATTTGATGATATGGCCTAACATTCCCAAAGCACCTGTATCCAAAATAAATAAATAAATAAATAAAATTCACAAAGATTCAGGTTGTTCTTTCTTTCAGAGATGGATATGAAATTGGTGTAGTTGAGTTTTATCATAACAAACCATTTTCTTGTACTTTAGCACAAAACAGCTTGCATTTCGTATCCGGGTAGCCCATAATATTTTTTTCATAATAATTTTATATTGCCATGAATCTTTCTACATCTGTTTGAGGATTTTGAAGGAGAGAACCCATGTACCAAATTTGTCGACAGCTAGATTAGCCTTTTAAAGGTCATATCATTATTTACTACCACTTCTGCTAATCAGCATGACATGGTCTGGACTGTCAGTGTTCAGTTCTACTCAGATCTGGTATTGCACAAAAGACTTGTAAATCTTACATTTTACTAACAGTTAGCAATTATAAGAAGAAAGATCACAAATAATTTAAAATACTATCCAGGCAAATATCACTATGTATGAAAAAACATTATTGAAGCGATAAATGAAGCTGCCATTTTCTCTAGAAGCTCACTGACTTGTTAATTTGACCTTAACTGTGAGAATGTAAGTTATGTTAAGCATAATTTGTTTAATTACTCTGGGATAATCTGTTTTTATTAGGTAAAAAACATTCATGGTTGACATTTAATGCTGACTTTATTATGTTAATGAATAACACTTGTGCACATCACATCTGCTTAAATTTATGCTTATACAGGATTTTTGTATTTTTTTTTTCTCCTTCTTGTTTTGTAAAGTTGTCTGCCAAAACATCTTTCTGAAAAAATAACTGCTACAGTGTTTAAATTAATTAAGCAATATAGATGTAAACTGTGGTAAAAAATTGCCATGCTGAGGGCTGCTGATAACTCATGACATTTTAAAGTTTGAAGTAAAAAAAAAAAAAAGAAAAAGTAATCAAGGGTCTAAGGCACCTAGTTTCTGATGATTCATCATTTGGTTCCCTAATTGTAAGAGTTTTTTGATAGGAAGGACTCGTTACAGAGGAATTGTTTCAGATTAACTATTTCTTTTGAACTGTAGTGCCACTTTCAGATATATTTACAGTGTCTGATGGAACACAGGCTTGGTAGTAGGCTAAATGTGTCCCTGAAATTTTTCTTTTGCATTGTACTGAACAATCTACCAGCTTGATAATTGGCTGGTATTGAAAAAGGCAAAATATTATTGGTGATGGGGAGCAGTCAGTACTTCTGTGTAACCTTTGGATGAAGCACCTCCAGTACACTGATCACATTTGGGATACTGGCAATACTGATTTTCTTTCTTTTTTACCAGAGCAGATACATGCAAATTGCTAGCTACAGTATTTCTGTAGCTTGAGTTCATTTCATCCAAATTGCTCCAAAGGCAATCTGACCTGAGGCAATGGGCATCTAACTTTCTTGTCTTCATCATCTGACTCTAATAGGAAGAATTTTTGGACTTGCATTTGTCTCTAAAAGCCATTGCAAAAGATGGATATACAGGGGTTATCTTGAGCCTCTCTGCACCAAGCCAACTGGAGCAGGAGCAAAAAGATATTACTTACACTAGCTTATCTCACCTTACGTCAAATTAACTATCTAAATAAGTGGTCATCTTCCTTAAAAAACTCTAAAAGTCCTGTATGAGATGAGATATTCACACTATTTATTTTGCATTACGAAACCATAGCAGACTTTCCCTGCATCACGAATGTCCATTATTGTAGATTCTGGATATGGAATGAGGTAAAGATATAAGCTAACACAAATCATATTTGAAGAGAAATATAAAATTTTCTAACCTCAAAATTTCCTGGATTCAAGTTGAGATCTCAATTTAGCATTAATTTTTCTGTTACTTTTAATCTAGATCTGGTTGTCCTACCTTGATGTTAAATATTGTTATGCAGGTATTGGACATTAAAATGTGCTTAAAGCCAAGAAGGGTGGAAGCTGTGATGTCCTAGGATGAACCCTCAGCTCTTTTCTTGCCTGCCAATCACAGTCTCCCTTCAACTGGAGAACAACATGCAGAGAGGAAAGACTGATGCTGGTCTGTCTCATCTTAGTATGAAGCGAAGATGCAACAACTCTTTAAATCATACCCCTGGAATTAAATTTCCTATGCCTCACAGTTTAGATTTTGTCACTAATACTAGAAAACATTGAAAGTTAGAAAATGCTGATGCAAATTAGATGGCTAATTATTGCATATCAAACTGGACATCGTGTGCCTTTGTATATACCTCTGTAATGTTTTTTTTTCAGACTCATTTGAAGAAGCCTTTTCTTGGTCCAGTTCCTAACAAGTTGTCTCTTCTCTGCTGTTTCTGTCTAGAGAGGCATTACAAATGAGAGGTGCAATATCAAATTCAGGGATGAGGGAACAAGTGAGTCTAAGCCTCAGACAGTGCTTCAGGCAGTTGCCCTGCTGTTTATGTTTGATCAGGATCATTACTGATGAACTTGAGAAAATATTGACTCTTAGACACAGTGTAGTAATTTAACATAATAATGCTAAGAGTCTGTAGCATTTCCTCTCTGTCTCTGAATATTTCAAACTGCTAGAAAAGGTTTAGTAAGTCAATGTTACCCAATTACTATAACCTCAGGCAAAGTAGAATTACAGGCATATGTCGCAACATAAAGTCTTTCTGCATGTTAATAGAGTAAAAAAAGCTGAGATAAAAGCTTAAGGGACTTTAGATAAAATATTTAATTCAATTTTTATTTTGGTCTATGTTTCTCTTATGTAGAAGAGATTTTTACTAATACCAAACTGCTTTATTTCACAGGTTTTAATTTCATCTAAAATCAAGGTATGTGGGGGATACAACTGTGCTTAAAGCAAATCATAAAGTCTCAAGAATCTTGATATCTAACCTAATGAAGGAAAACAAAAAGCTAGTGAACATACAAATAAAATAATTGCTTGATATATTGTAAGGGAGCAATATAAAAAGAACAAATTTGCACATGCAGTCTCCATTTCTACACAACATAAATGCTTGTCCTATATCAATGATCCATCGGTATTCTTTCCTTTACTATTAGTTTGTTGTATTTGGTGAAGAAGAAATGAAATCCCAGAGGCTTTGTATTTTAATGTGCTCTGCTGTTGAAGAGCCATCTTAAATCCATAAAAATATTATGGAGGACGACTTGGAGGAGCATGGATCCCCAGCAGATGGTGACTACAATCTAGCCGAATTATTCTAGCTGAATATTTCTAGTCTGAAATAAAAGGCTGCAGTTTGTGTTCAATCTCTATTGTTTTTGGAGTGTACCTCCTTATGTATTCGAAGAGTTCTTTAATTTCGGGAGATACTGGCAGGTAGTCATATTCGGCTAGATAAAATTCATCCAGTAAAGTTAGAAAAGCATTAAACAGACCATCAAAACCTACACAATATTTTGAGGATAGTAACTATAATGTGCTGACTAATAGTGAAAGCCATTCCTCAACCACATACACGTTTTCCTCAATAATTTGCCTAGCCTCTGTCAGAAAAGTAACTTTATTATAATCTTTGCCTCCAGAGTTTGAGAGTTTCTTTTCCGCTTGTCTAGCCTGGGCTGAGTAACGCCCTCTTTTTTTTGCTATGTAATGCTGTATCTGAACTTTAGAAGGAGGGCATGGGCATGGGCAAGTTCCCAGGAGATCTATTGTTTAAAGCTGCAAATTTGTTTGAAACGCTGATACTTTTCTTCTCATTAGAATACTGTATGATGATAAAATTGTGACAACTGGAGGCGGCAATAAACAGGAGTTTTCAAAAATTTAATATTGCTAAGCTATTAGCAGTATTACCGTGACAATTATGGTACAGTTTATGTTTCAGTTGTTCCCAGAAACCACAATAAATTCATTTCTTGAAGTAAGAATTCATCTAGGCTGGACATCGGGTAAAAGCTTTATTCAGATATCCATTTACTCTGGAGTGAGAGAAGGAGCACAACTTCTTGAGAAAAACCTGCAGTGGCTTCAACACAATGTGAGCAAATAGCACCGTGATTTAACAGCTACACTTGCTTTAGATGAATGTAAACTTGCACCTAGGCAATGCAAATCTCATGCTGTCCAAGATAATGTGTTGTCAGCAGACTCGTCGTCTACAGCTTTCAGACTGGGCAAATGTATTTTATGGCTGAGGTGTTATTCCATTGTGCACCTATTTGAAACCTGTCCAGTCCAGTTTAAACTCCAAGTCTGACAACACGACAGCCATCACAAATAAATTCCAAGGTTACCAATAGAACTATGAAGCCTGTATTAAGTTTATGATATGACTATAAATGCTGCTCAGGAAGTCTGAGATAACTGAGTTGATATGGGCTATTCTACTTTGCACAATTGCAGGTCTAGTCCTATGGTAATTGTGTATGATTATGTAAGCTTGTGTATTCTTTCATCCAGTTCCTCACATTACATTTGTCATTTAAACAACAAGAGAAATTACCTTGAGCAATACCTTTGAGTCAGAATGGTATAACCTGATTTCTAAAATTTCAAAAGTCTGGATAACTTGATTCTTACAGCAATGTAAGGCTGCACTGTCAGCTTCTCTTCTTCACAAGAAAATGTCTGCCACCAGAATATTCCTTCTACTCAGCTTTGAGGTTTTCCTTTCTGTCATAATGTCTAAAATCCTTTCTCATGAATAACAGTCCTTTCCATGTTCCACTATCAGCACTGGGCTGTTTGCAGACAACAACCT
The DNA here is from genome assembly GCF_013377495.2 of Cygnus atratus. Classification (NCBI taxonomy): domain Eukaryota; kingdom Metazoa; phylum Chordata; class Aves; order Anseriformes; family Anatidae; genus Cygnus; species Cygnus atratus. Next base: position 69,546,571 of record NC_066396.1, read on the forward strand.
ATTGTGACTGCCAGCTGGAGGATCACCGTCTCTAGTTCCAGTGGTGGATGTCTGCATTATAATAATGCATTTCCAAAATGAACATTTGCTAGTGATCAGCCTGCAACTTCCTAGCTTGAATAGCGGACTTCTTTCCTGAAATTCCCTCATTCAGAGTTGCTCAAAATGCAGAAGCAACCATTAGTGACTTCAGTCAGCAGGCTTTCCCTTGCATACAAAGCCATAAACCATTACAATTTGAAAAGATCTTTCACTGCACAACTCAGCCTTCCATGGTAACCTCTATTTAAAATTTCCCTCCACTGAAATTTTTTCTCCCTCTTTCTGCATCCTACATCTTTTCCTTCTCATTGCCGTCTCCTTTCACATACCTACATCTGCATGTACAGATCCTGTAGTAGCTGTGCAACAGTTCACAGAAATTTCTCACTCACTGTCTTATCATATGGGGGAGGCAGTTTGACAGTCCGATTGCTACAGAGAGCAATAACTTAATTGGTGCCAGTTTTACTGCAAAAATTCTGTTTCACTTAGTTCTGAATTCTATCTTTTATATCCAAAAGCACTGTGTCACAGGCAATGACCCAAATATTGTGTTATGTGCATTGTGTAAATCTTCTGTAAACAACATGTTGAACAAAAACTAGTAGACTAATGAATTCAGTGCACTACGACAAGGTCAGGGAATATAAACTGCTGAGTTATTTTGGCAGCTGTATTGCTTAAAAAGCTCCATAAATAACAGAATCCTTTTAACACAGCGACAGGAAGTAAAACACTTTTATTTTTGCTGGCTGATCAGTAACTATCTGAGCACATTGCTGTGCTGTAATTTGTAATGGCACAGCTGCAATGGACAGGACACTATAAAGCTTTTTGGTCAGGATATTGACAAAGAACTGGTGCTGAAGTTTCGTTACAGCTTCTGTGCATTTCCTATTCAAGCATTACTGGTATATCTTATTGACAGTGGTAGCCCTGATGCCATAACTTCTCAAGTCAGAAAATCTTTTCTGAACTTACTTCAATAACTAAGGAATTATTTTGGTTCATTTGCTTTGTTCCATTATCTCAGGAAGATTTTCTTGGGTGACCTCGGTAATGTGCAGATCTTTCCATGAACATTTCACATAATTTCATGACAATAACCAGCATGAAGTAGACATAAATTCATAGTCCTAAAGTATGCAGTTACTGGAACTCTTTCAACTTCATGATTTTGGTAATTGAGACAATGGAAAACGATAACTCTGCCTAAAATTAATGACAGTTTCATCTTTTCTGAAAAGCATGGTTTAATTGTGTATAATATTTGAATTCTAATTTCTCAAGTTTCACATTTTTGAACATTATCGCCAGTGTATCACAAATGGCCATATCCACTAGATTTAGTTATAGAGATGCTTAATCTCTGTAACAATGACCATACTCAAAGCTAAGCTTTTTAGTGGGAGCAGTGGACACAGTTTAGCTGAGAAATTTAGCTGAAATTTTGGCAATGCAGGGAAACTAATCTAGATGTATGTAACATGGATGCATTTGCATCTCAAAAAGATGTGTTCTTTGTTTTAACTCCTGTTTCCTCACAACTGGCTAACTAAAACTTCTTTAGGATTACGTACTAAGTGGAAACTGTTCTTTTGTCGGAAAAAGGGAGGATTTTTGCAAAGGGGAAGGAGAAAGGGAAGGGTCAGGGTCAGTGTCAGGGTCAGGGTCAGGGGGAGGAGAAGGGGAAGGGGAAGGGGAAGGGGAAGGGGAAGGGGAAGGGGAAGGGGAAGGGGAAGGGGAAGGGGAAGGGGAAGGGGAAGGGGAAGGGGAAGGGGAAGGGGAAGGGGAAGGGGAAGGGGAAGGGGAAGGGGAAGGGGAAGGGAGCTGGCACAAGCTGCCCCCTTGTCACACTGGCCACACCGCTCTGCTTAGCAATTGATGCATTGCATGACTTCGACCTGCCATGTCACAAATCACAGGTGAAATGAATATCAAAACACTTGTCTGCCAACTGAAGGATATTTAAGTAGCTTCACTTATGTACGCTACTTTGGGAATCCTGTATATTCTCTTGTTTAGAGGTAGTCTTAAGGCAGAGAAATTGTGTGCACATGATATTCAAATAAAGATTGCATGCACACAGTAGCACATACAAATATTTATATTTTTGCTTAGGGAACATAATGAATATCTATCCACACCACCTCATGGATACTGCATTTCACGGAAAAGAGCCTCTAGAGCCTTGTGCAATTCCTGTGACCACTGTTAGCTTTTCTGTCATGTTTTAACTTTTAGTTAAAGTGTGCTCAAGCCCGGATGTGCCTTGGACACACAGTGGATTACTTTAGTGGAAGAAAGACAGAATTTTTTGCCTTCTAGAAACACACTGTATCCCAGGCCAGACTGGAAAATGAAACAGTGGTGGCTCATGTCAGTAATCACTGAAACAGGTGTGTACTAAATCTCAGTCGTGAGACATCTTTACTCTTATAACTGTTGTTTATTTTTCCAGTATTTTTTCTCACTTTTCTCTTGGTTTCCATTCCTGTTTCTTATATTATCTTTCTGGAATGCACTTAATTCCTAGGTCACAGGCCTTAGTCCTGTCCAAAGCCACCAGATAATCTTGCAATAAGAAAAACACATTTTAGCATCAGTAATTATGATTACAACATTTAGTAATGTGTCATGTCTATATACAGATATTCTTATTTTTTAATAAAACTACTGTACCTATTCATGCAACATTATTGTCATACTCACAAGGAGTACTACCTTGGATTGTGGAACTTAATCTTTGTTGATTGAAGAACTAACAAACCATCATTCTTCATGGTGCTGACCATGGTCAAGACAAACAATGCTTTTTAAAAAATATATTATTATTATATTTATTATCTATCTATATCTATATCATCTATATCTATATCTAATCTATATATCTATATATATATTATTTCCTATTTACCTAAACCAAAAGTGACTCTAAACCACTATGGGCAGGATGTCAATACTACAGCCTGTTTGATTTTGAAGTAACTTTATTTATAATCATACTCAACCTATGTTCATTATGGAAATCCCTTAGGAAAATATTTTTTTCCACTTTTCCCTCTATGAATAACTGAAATTCAGCTGTGTAAAAGTGACTGGTTTTCAAGCAGCAAATTTATTCATGTCCATAGGTCTGGACTGTAAAAAAAAAAAAAAAAAAAAGTGCTCTTTCCAATGTTTTATTGTAGCAAAGGGTACTGGAAAATGTCTTCACTTGCATTTTCTGTGTTTGTTCCCAGAGGAACATAAAATGTTGTATATTTCAGTTGCCAATGATATTGGTAAACATTCACAACAAAAACTACTGTTTCTGCATTCAAATCTATTGCATCTCTAACATGAACAATTTTACTATTGGGAAAATGTAGTTAATACATGTATATCTTTGTTTCATTCTTCCCTATTTTAATTGCATGATCAGCTACAACGGGACTCTGCTGTGTTAATTACAAAGCATAAAAGAAAGTTCAGTGCTTTCTAAATGTGATTATTATTAAAAGGTTCTCTTGGTGGGATTCTTTTTAATCCCACATATATTGAAATGCAACTCTCTCAGCTGATGAAAATTAGTCTCTGTAGTAGTGTTGGTCTTCCATAGTCAGCAAGTCTCTGAATCCTAAGCAGCCTGATGAGCCTTTCTATTATATTTGCCTGAATGAAGGTCTTTTTTGTTCCTTGTTTTTTTCTTGCAGCCTGTGTAATATTGTACTTAATCATATATGCACACATAAATATAAAACTCTACTTCACGAGGGAATATTACAATGGGAAAAAAATCCCATCATTCTCGTCTGTGAAGTTTTTTGTGCACAAACAAGGCACCAGTAATCAAAAAGCCTTTTTTTTTTTAAAAAAAAAAAAAAAAAGAAATTGTTCTATTGTGTATGCTGTTACTTATGGTAAAGGGATTTGAAAGCTTTCCTATAGAGAACGGTCTGCTGTCTCTGTACACCTCTATAATTCCTACTTAGATAACAAAAGGTTCTAGATTATTTGTACATGTCCCTAGACCCATTCTTTGGCCAAAAGAGGAAATAGGGTTAAGTTCAAATAAAAACAAAAATCTGTGTGAGAAAAGATAACTTGCCGTCTCCAGTTAGGTCACAGGAGAAGTTACTCTTTGAAATAAAAACAAATAAAGAAACACCACTTCAACTGACCAAAATCCTCAATCCCTCCTCATGTCGTGGCAAAGAACTGTTAATACATAAGAGTGTTTGTGTCATGGCAGGAAAACTTTTCTCTTTGAGTAGCTGCATCTTGCTGCAACCTGGTGTGTTGTGCAAATCCCCCAAATGCTGAGGGATTGACCTTCACTGGTCACCAAGTGCCCACAATGTTCCTCTCAGTTCCTCTCCCCAGCAGCTCATGGGTTGACATAAGAACAGGGAGATCACTCGCCAGTTACTGTCATGGGCAAAACAGACTCAGCATAGGAAAATTAATAGAATTTATTGCCTATCAGTAGCGTATGAGCACTGAGAACTGAAGGCAAACTACAAACACTTTCCATCCATCCACCCTCTTCTAACTCTTCCCTCTGAATGGCACAGGGGAATGGGAAATGTGGGCTGCAGTCAGACTATAGAACTTTGTTTCCACTGTTTCTTCACAGTCACTCTCTGCCCCTGCTCCACGTACGGTCCCTTCCACAGGATGCCATCCTTCCCGAACTCAGCTTGCGGGGGCTGCCCACAGGCAGCAGCTCTTCAAGAACTGCTCCCACATGGCTCCATAGCATGGGGTCCATCCATCCCCCAGGAGCAAAATCCTCCAGCACGGGTTCCCCCATGGGTGGCAGCTCACCCCAGACCCCCTGCTCCTGCGTGGGCTCCTCTCCATGGGCTGCAGCTCCGGTCCGGGGCCTGCTCCTGTGGGGGCTCTCCATGGGCCGCAGCCTCCTCCAGGCCACATCCCCCTGCTCCAGCGGGGGCTCCTCCATGGGCTGCAGCATGGAGATCTGCTCCATGTGGGACCCATGGGCTGCAGGGGGACAACCTGTGCCACCAGGGGCCTCTCCACAGGCCACAGGGGAACTGCTGTTGCATGCCTGGAGCACCTCCTGCCCTCCTGCTGCACGGTCCTTGGGGGCTACAGGGCTGGCTCTCACCTCTCTCTCCCAGCTGCTGTTGCCCAGCACTTCTTTCCCTTCCTTACCTCTGGTCTCCCAGTGGCCCACCCAGCATCACTCATGGCTCGGCTCTGTCTAGTGACTGGTCCCTTTTGGAGCAGCTGGATCTGGCTCTGCTCTGACATGGAGCAGCTGCTGGGCTCTGCTCACAGAGGCCACCCCTGCAGCCCCCCTGCTACCAAAACCTTGCAGCATAAACCCAAAAGAGTGGAGCACAAGGGAAGATAGTGACCCATGCAGGAGAATGAAGGAGGAGACTGTTTCTGGTTCTCAACTCTGTCATACTCGCACCTTGGAGCAAATCCTGATATTGGTCACTGATAGCGACATGCCTTTGAATTCAAGCCGGGAATAACAAAGATTTCTTTCTTTCTTGACCAGTGAAGAAACTAACAATTCAATAATAACAGTGATTTTTATTTGGTTTGATAAAAGCAATGGACAAAGCAATGCTGATCTCTTCCCAGCCTTGCCTTCTGAACACTTCTGACCTTCCTCAAGAACACTGTTACTCTGCAGTTTCTCTCTTTACTCTTCCTTTCCCTGCCTTAAAAGAAGGATCATTCAATGCTCTTCCTGCTCACCATGCCCTCACTGTACCACATATTTCTTCAGAGTAACAACATAGCTTCGTTTTATTCCCCTCCCTCCCACTTTGATCATAGGCATTTCCTTTGAAATTCTTGCCCCTTCTGGGATAAAACTTTGCACTGGTACTTACTGATTTCATTGAAGTCAGTGATTTTTGCACCAACATGGCTGAAGTGCAGTTCCCTTCCCTTCCCTTCCCTTCCCTTCCCTTCCCTTCCCTTCCCTTCCCTTCCCTTCCCTTCCCTTCCCTTCCCTTCCCTTCCCTTCCCTTCCCTTCCCTTCCCTTCCCTTCCCTTCCCTTCCCTTCCCTTCCCTTCCCTTCCCTTCCCTTCCCTTCCCTTCCCTTCCCTTCCCTTCCCTTCCCTTCCCTTCCCTTCCCTTCCCTTCCCTTCCCTTCCCTTCCCTTCCCTTCCCAGAATTTAAGAATTCTCTATTACCTGTGCTGAGATCCTCATTTTTAATGGGCATGCCACGGAGATGAAGAGGAAAAGATCAGAACTTTTATTTTTCAGCCAGACTGTTGGTTCTTGCCATGAAGCACAATCTCAATATACACCTTGCACATATGCTCAGAACTTGCCTTCTGAAAGTGTCAGTATTAAGCAGGACCACACTCACAGCATCTAATCTGCTAAATATTCCCATGTCATTTTTTTTTTCCTGTCCTGTAAGAGTAGATATGGCACAAATAGGAGTGCCTTGAATGAAATACATTTGGAGTGTATGATACTTTGTTAGAAAGGGGGTTGGGACTTCAACCTTGAACTTGCAGAAGTAGGAATTAAATTCTGTCAGTGATAATGTTATTTTCACATAAGCTAATGTAAGATCTAAAGCTTACCCTACTTTACATTTAGGTAAGAGTTATCCTAAGGCAGCAATCACTGCACTGTCCTTTAGATCACACAAAAACTCTCAGGGGCTGTGGTAAAGAACAAGCACTATAATTCTGGTTTGTTTGGACCCATTAATAATTGCTGTGCATTATGCATAACATTCCCTCTCCACCTTCCCTTTCCCCTCACCAACAGATCTCTTCCTCTTCCTCCAGTGTCTGTTTCCTGGCTAGCAGGAGGAACTACAATGAAGTATCTTTCTTAACCACTGCTCCTTGAGGAGGGGACAACACTGATATTTCTTGGTGCTGTGGTTGTTCTCTTTGCATGGCTAACCCTCACAGGATTCACCAGCTCCAGAAATAGCAATCTGTACTTTTTTCTTCAGGAACAGTTTCAAGATTGATTGATATAATGAGATCAAGGAGGCTCTCTGAGGGATGAAGGAACATAAGAGATAAAAGCAATGCTCACAAATAAACTTCTCAGTGATGACCTTCTCCCTCAGAGCACTCCTCGTTGTTTGGTTTCCTTCCTGTAGCACATGCTGACCATATATCTTTCTACCTGCTTGGCTCCTTACATTTGACAGAGAGGAAACACTAATATTGGAGTGGCTGTTTTGAAACTGTCTGGGACTTGCTGAATTAATTGCTCTTCTGGCTGGTAAGTAGTCTTATAATATCATTATGTATGCCATAATTTTCCTTAAAAGACAACTGAACCTCTCCTAGAAATGTCTGTGACAGATGATCACCATCTGACTCACATTAAATTCTAGCATTCTGCAATCTATTTCTCTGTATGTGAAATATCTAATATTCACTTGAACTCTATATTATGTTTTTTGATCCTGGGGAGATCTTATTGACTTGTAGGGAAAACTAAATCAACAAATATTGCAGAATTGGATAGGATGCTGCAGAAGGTGTGATACTGAGAGCAGTTTTGGCAGTCCTTATGGCAATCACTGAATCAGAAAGTACGCTGTCTTGGCTTGTTACCTATTAGTTAACATAAATAGGTCTAAAAAAAAGCCATTTATATATATGTATATACATACATATATATCAACTTTATGTGAAAGTTAGTTTCTGTTTTGTTCTTTCCTTATATTTCAGTGTGGCTAACTGATTCATCTTGTGAATAAAGCCTCCAAGCTGTGGAATCTTAGAGAGATCATATGCCAGTTCTTTAACTATCTGTCCGATATTCATGATGGAGAGACAATAATTTGGTCAGAAACTGGCAAAAATACTACCACAATTTTCTTTTTGCTCATTTTGAACTTTGTTTATGTTTTCTCAGAAAATAACTTGAGATCTAGATGGAAAATGTTCTTTCAATCCATATTCAGCTGTGTATTTCATGTATAAAATAATCTTCATTTTGACCCATACAATTCTATTTTACCGTATGTTAAAAGATTTATATTCCCCAAACCAGTGAACCCTTTGAGGTGATTCACTGATGCATGCAGTTTAGATTAGCATTTGGTTGACCAAGCAGAATCTTCTACTCGTACAGCTTTACTGAAACATATCATAACTGTATCCATTTAACCCAAATGAGGACTTCTTGTGGAAAATACTAATTCACTGTAATTCTGAGGAGACGGTGCATGAACTTTTTGTGGGAGTTGACAGCTGGATTTGAAGGATTATGATCTGTGTATAATTACAAGGATTCTGGGCACTAGATACTGCAGTGAATTGCTCATATCTAGTCTCCATTAACAGTCTTCTAAGGAAGACACTGGTGTGGATCAACATAGCTGAACTGAAGTGAGGAGAGGAAATACCACCAATTTACACAAGCTTATATTTTCAAAGTCAAACCTGATGAAATAAGATAACTGAATGGAAGATTAAAGGAGTTTCTGGGCTGGAAAATAAAAATATGTCTAAGTAAAAAAAATGTTGCTGATATTATGCCCCAGCAATAGTAGGAAATAACTAGGAAGTGGTATTTGTGTGCAATTTGGAGGAAATACTTAGACTGGAATTTGGTCCTCAATGCTCATTGACTTTCAATAGGATTGGGATGTTAGCTCCACTCTATACCTTCAAAAATCGGTTCATCAACTGGCAATGATATATGATGGTGCTTTCAGGCTTATTTTATTTGCTTGCTTTAAAACATATAGTGCAATATGGATCTGCAATACATATTTAAAGATTTTTTTATTTTTTTTAGGAGCAGGAGAAAAATGAGTTGAGGTCTCTCCAGAGAGATTCCATGTGCATCAGAAATGCTGCTTGTGCTTTTGGAGAAATCCCCTTATTTGAAACAAACAGGCTAACATATGAAGGAATTAAGGATACAAATATTAGGAAAAAGAAGTAAGTTACTATCCAAATACATGCCTCATGATTTCTGTAATGTCAGAACAATTTGGGTAATGTTTACCATACATCTTTTTATGTTATGACTCACTGTCAATAGAATGTCATGTCCTACAGAAACTGCATGAATTTCTGGTTAAAGACTGTGTAACCTCAAATGTACAAGCTATCAGATGCACAGCAACTATCAGGCATCTGTAAAGGGTAGGGCTGAACACACTAATATTCTCTCTTCTCAACATAAATTTTTAAAGCAAGCACCCAGATGGATAGGCTTTGTTCTTTAAATTGCAAAAGGCATTTGCAAAGCAGAGAAAATCCTTTGGCTACTAAGATTCCTGTTTTGTTTGAAAAGGACTCCAAATAGATGCAAACTGAATTAATGGAGCCTCTATAGAGTGAGGCAAACACTTAACCCCATATCTACCAAGAAATTATTTTCTTGGTAAGAAAGGGTTGCCAAGCTTTAGGTGCTAACAAAACCAAGTGGGTTTAGTTGTTATATTAATTGTAGCTCCAGTAGTCAGAGGGAGTTGTGCCTCACCACACCTGCCTAACTGAACATGGTCTAACGCTTCCTTTTTTTCCATGCAGAAGAAAATCTGAAAAAAAATAATCCTGTTTCAGCCATGATTCAGCCTCCTCATGCGTCTGGAAGTCAATATGCCTTTAAAAACTTAACAGGTAGTGTTTTTTCCCAGGTGCTTTCACTGACACATTGTAGAATTGCAGACACTAAGTTCAGCTCCCTGTGCCTCCATTTTCCCATCTCAAAAGGCAAAGATGATTCTATGTACCAAATCAATTAATTTCTTCCCCTTCTCCATTTAAAAAAAAAATGTCTTTCATCTTTAAATATTTACATTATCTATATAAACAAACCAAAATAAAAGAACTCCAAAACATTGTATTACAGAAACATGTCACCTGTGGAGAGCGTAGAGAGTGATAAGAAAAGCAAAGAGGAGGATAGAAGAGCAGTTCTCTGTAGCTTGCTGGGAATGTTAACACTTTTTTTTTTTCAATATATTGCACACAGGCTTTCAGTAATTCCAGGAGAACACTTTCTGTCCTGTAATGTTTTTCTTTCTGGCTCTTTCAATATGAATGTATTTATAATCTTATTTTCTTTGTGCTGCTATTTAAGCTTTCCTTCCATGGTTTATAATTGCTACCATGAATTCTCTACCCCTTTTTAAGCTTTTGTTTCAGTGGATTTCCAATTTCTTACACTTAAACCATGCCTGCCTCCCCTCCAGGCCACCCCTGCTCTCGTCTGTCTCTGTGCATACTCCTGGCTTTTGATCATTATAACTGCTCTGATGTTCTGGGAAATAGCCTGCAAATCTTTGCCCTCAGTAATCTGTTCCACTTTCCTGCAGGCAGCAATAGCATTTTGTGCTCCTCTTTGGTGAGGCTGGGCTGTACAGATTATGCACAGAGACCCTTCAACCCTGCATCAATTTGCTGACAGTAGAAGGGGAACAACAAATACATCGTATGCTCTGTAAGCTAGAACTTGTAATTGATAACAATCAGTCTTTGGACAGCTTTCAATTATAATAATAAAGCTAAAAACTCAGGAAAAAGGGGAGTATTTTTGTTTGTAAATACTTAGATTTTCAGTGTGAGTCAATAGGGTGAGTAACCTGATGAGAGCTGAAGGTCTTATCCATCTCTATCAAGTTAGAGAGAAATTTTTCATCCTCTGTGAAGAACTTGGTCTTTTTCTGTACTACCAAACCACCTCTGGGCTCCTTGTCAGGAAGTCTCAGTCCTTTCCTTTGGTTTGGAGCTAATGTCTGCTGCAAGTCTACAGGAGGAACAGTCAGGACTGCAAAAGCCGTATATAGGGAACAGCCAAATTTATAGACAAGGGAATTGAATGATCAGCTCTTCAGGCTCTATATGCACTGAGGTCAGCCTAGGAGTGATTTGGGAAGGCAGGTGTTGATTTGATTCTTATTCAGGTGTCAGCTTTGTACTTCTATTGCAAAGTGGGACAAAAGAGCTCCATAGAAGACAGAGTACCTCATAGGAGAATAAGATCTGGCAGCAATACAAAATGTTCTTATAGAAATGCAGGGACAATTGACCTCTAAGACTGAAGAACCCAGTGAGCAGTCCTAGGCACACAGAAATGCGGGAGGAGTTGCGGGAAATCTTAAGGGTGGAATGACATTGGCTTTCATGGAACGACATTGGCTTTCATGGAACTGTGAAAGTGCTATTGTGCAACCAGCAGCAAAAATGGCTTAAAAAGAAACACTCCATAAAGTAGATAAAGTTCCTTGTTTTATCTTATTATTCCACAACAGTGGTTTTACCCTGCTGGGCAGATGAGCTCCACTACTACCACTCACTCAAACCCCTTCACAGAGGGAAAAGGGGAGAAAATACTATGAAAAGGGCTTAAAGTTTGAAATAAGGACAGGGAGATCACTCACCAATTATTGTCATGGGCAAAACAGACTCAGCATAGGAAAATTAATAGAATTTATTGCCGAACACTAGCAGATGAGCACTGAGAAATAAAAGCAAACAAAAACACCTTCCCTCCATCCACTCTCATCTACCTCTTCCCTCTAAATGGCACAGGGGAATGGGAAATGCGGGCTGCGGTCACTCCCTGACAATTTGTCTCGGCTGCTCCTTTACAGTCACTCTCTGCCCCTGCTCCACGTGGGGTCCCTTCCACGGGATGCCATCCTTCCTGAACTGAGCCTGCGGGGGATGCCCACAGGCAGCAGCTCTTCAAGAACTGCTCCCACATGGCTCTGTAGCATGGGGTCCATCCATCCCCCAGGAGCACACTGCTCCACCATGGGTCCCCCACGGGCGGCAGCTCCCCCCAGACCCCCTGCTCCTGTGTGGGCTCTGCTCCACGGGCTGCAGCTACGGCCCATGGCCTGCTCCTGCAGGGGCTGTCCATGGGCCGCAGCCTCCTCCAGGCCACATCCACCTGCTCCACCGGGGGCTCCTCCACGGGCTGCAGCATGGAGATCTGCTCCATGTGGGACCCATGGGCTGCAGGGGGACAGCCTGCTCCACCAGGGGCCTCTCCACAGGCCACAGGGGAACTGCTGCTGCGTGCCTGGAGCACCTCCTGCCCTCCTGCTGCGCTGCCCTTGGGGGCTGCAGGGCTGGCTCTCACCCCTCTCTCCCAGCTGCTGTTGCCCCGCACTTCTTTCCCTTCCTTAACTTTGCTCTCCCAGAGGCCCACCCAGCATAGCTCATGTCTCAGCTCTGGCCAGCAGCAGGTCCCTTTTGGAGCAGCTGGATCTGGCTCTGCTCTGACATGGAGCAGCTGCTGGGCTCTTCTCACAGAAGCAGCCCCCCCGCTACCAGAACCTTGTAATGTAAACCCAGTACAACATCAAATATACTCTCCCTGCAGAAAGCTGTAGATTTTTTTTTTTTTTTAACTCATTAAACTTTCAGAGGCTGAAGAGGACTCACCAAAGTACCAAGATCTCTTAATTCAGCTATTTTATATGAAACATGAGAAATGGCATTCAGGTTCTTCAGTACTCTGTTTTCACCTAAAATTTTCTTGGATGTAGATCAGATCCACCAGCTGAATCAGAACTGGTTTTATTAAGGAGCTCCAAAACTTGGCATCAGCAGTATAGGGCCAAGCTCAGTACTTGAAATTTAAATGGAAAAATGAATGGATCAATGCCAATAGTCTTTTCGACAACCTAACTGCCTGTTGTCCAACAGCTGTGAGATATACAGCTTGAGACACTTGGGGACAACTTGGTCTTGCTGTGATTTTAATGGCAGATGCAGAAATCTAGCACTTTACAGAATATGACCTCTACTTATTAACTCTTTGCAGAGAAATCTGTACTTGTCCAAGTAATTTCCTCTTTCTCTGACCTCACCTTGAAGTTTTCCTTTTGTCTTCAGTTCATGACAGACTCTTGGTATAAAGTCTTTTGTGTTAATACATTTGAAGGGTGCTTTAAGAAGGAAACCTTTTGTGATATAACGCAACCTTTCTTTTTTCTTTCTTTTTTTTTTTTTCCTCACACACCATACTGAATTTTAAGCAATGTTTTGAAAATCAGTATATTTCAGATCTAGCAAAAATCTCTGGCAGATTATTCTGTATCAATATTTAAAATGAAAGCCCTCAATAAAGTCTTAAATAATATCACAGTATTGGTAATGTTTCATCTCTGCACACATTTTATTTATTTTTCTTGACTGTAAATTGTGTCTTAGACAAATTAATTTAACTAGTACACATTCAGCACTACTGTTGCTCCTTCCTGAAGTTTTTGGACAGTGACAGTACAAGCATAGATAATGTCTACGCTGAAAACTGGGGATCTATTTTCCTTCCATTTTCTGGAGTATCTTCTTTGCTCTTCATTTGATTGAATCAATTGCCTTTTGCTGGAAAGAGAATATCAGAGATTGCAAACTGGACATTTGAGTGATTTTTCAGTTTCAAGTTGAGAAAAGTTTTGCTGACTGATTCAAGAGACTACACAGGAATGCTTCAAACCTTGTGTCTGAGTGTCAGCTGCAGAGCCAAATTGGAACTATCACACATATATTTTGCCAGTTATGCTCCTGTTTTTCATTTGCTTATCTGCATATTGTTTCAACAAGAAACAAGGCCTATCTTTCTCCTCATAAGCTTGATCTGGTACAGGTGTCTATTATAGTACCAATGTTGGTATACACAGTCATTGCTGATGACTGATTGTTTCCAATAGATTTTTGTCACATGGTTTGGATGCAGGTAATATCGACTTAAAATGGTAGAATGTCTCAATCTGTTCTCTTCAGCTGCCTTATTAGTTCCATAAAACCACTTGTGTACATCCAGAAAAGTGGATTACTCTGGCTGCCCCCTCAGTATCCCTACATATAATGTGGTAGCAAATGTGTGATTTAGTTAAATATGTGATCTAGACACCTACATATCTGGTATGAGTACACTTCAACATGAAATTTTGTTTGCCTATTTAAGGTGCCTTCCTTTCCATCACTCTACATTGATATTACAGATAACAGGGCAACTTTCCATTCAGGTTCTTCTACACTGCACTTCCTCCTTGTAACCATACAGAAAGCAAACAGATATTGTCAAGAAAGCAGTTATGTTAGCAGACTACGTGTAACTTAGTTCTAGATGCCTTATACTCTGAGTAAACAAATGCCTGCCAAAGTCTGGAGGAACTTTGGCATTCAAGACTGATTCAAAATTCCATAATCATCAGGCAAACAGGCTAGCTCTGTGCTGTGTTGATGAGGTGAAAAGTTACAAGTCACATACAGCCTCCTTCATCCATCCCCTTTCCCCACTTCAAAACTTGAAACTGAGAATCTCAGTGGCTGAAGATATCTCTGTGTGAGTAGGAACACTTGGGAGGAAATACCTCCAAAGAGGAGGAAGTTTTGCAGGACAAATATATGAATTCCATTGTCCTTGCTTCTCTTCTTTCCTGACAGAAAGTAGAAGGCAGTCCAGGTTTCCCACTTGAAAAGTATACTTATAGAGTTTAGCCCCATCTTTATTCACTCGGTGCTGAACTTTTCTATAGCATCTAATTCTGTTGATATAAATAGAATTAGTTACACTACCGATGTTAAATATGTGTTTAAGTACTTGTAGGCAGCCCCACTGAGACAATACACGAGAATTTGTCTTACACGTCTTTTATATTCTGTTCCTATGAAATTAGTTTTTATTAATCAAAGTTTATCAAAGAACTCAAGAGTTCTGGAATATCTATAAAGATATGCAAGCCTGTTTCTGAATATTTTTGGCCAGAAAAGATAACTAATCATCTTGGAAATCATAAATTTATATTAGGAGAATTCATTATTAAGAGTTAGGAAAATTAAGTATAAACGATGACAGAATAAATTGTAGTGATAAAATGATTTTTCTCATTGATCCAAAACCCTGATGATTAGTATACTGTCCAAGAAAAAGGAAGAAACATGTCCATTTCCTTAGCCTGAGATCTCTGGAGTCCAGAGCCTTCTCCCCCCACCAGATTTCACCTCCTGAAGGACACCTTCAATATGTTCAGCCCTTCACACATCTCATATCTTCTTTTGTGGCTCTGTGCTGTAGTACTGAACAGTGGATGCTGTAAGAATAACCCCAAATCCAAAGACCCTTGTGAGAGGTGTGATGCCTACCTCTATCCGGGCTTCAGCAAATATTCCTTTCAAAAACTGCTACAACTTCTATGTGAGAAGTGGATCAAATTCTGCTTCTCCTTCAATTTAACTGGAAGTACATAGAAATGAATACATTTCAAGGATTTTTAACAAGCTGAGCTGAACCCAGATCAGAATGTGTTTTTTATTTCAAGTTCCAGCAGGTGAAAATGAATCTTCAAATATGAATTTATCTTCTTTAAATTTCTTTTCCATTTCTCAGGTGCAAAATCAATTATTTTAAGAGCTTTAGAGTGGCTACCCCATGATAACCCTGAAATAAAATAACACTTTGCAGTCTTTGTGAAAATCTTGAACATATGAATTGTGAAGCATTAGAATTTCTTTTGCTTCAAAACATTGTGATTTTTTTTGACATTATAAAGCACATTTGTTGTTGTTGTTTTTGTTTCTTTGTTTCTTGAATTGTATAACCTATCGTTCACCTTGGTGA
Source organism: Cygnus atratus (assembly GCF_013377495.2). Taxonomy (NCBI): domain Eukaryota; kingdom Metazoa; phylum Chordata; class Aves; order Anseriformes; family Anatidae; genus Cygnus; species Cygnus atratus. Next base: position 69,562,162 of record NC_066396.1, read on the forward strand.
ATGTTAGCCTTTTTCACTACCAACATGTTCCTAGTAATGATAAAAATGACACATAACTTCCAGAACTTCTGAACAATCATCCAAATGTTCTTATTTATAGACAATAATAGGTTTGTTGAGATCTTCTTAACAAATGTGATGGCTGGTGTGAAAGAATTTTTGAGTTTTTTTCAGGAAAATATCCTATGCTGCTAAGCAAATTCAAGTGCTTTCATTTAGGCAAAAGCAAACAAATTAGTCTTCATTTCTGAAGTCAATTCTTAAAGATCGTTGTAAAAACATAGAAGTTATGGTTGATGTAGAAGTAGACCCTGTGAGAAGTGTTTTGTTTCTATTGTGTGCTTTACATTTTAGAGAGAAAAGCAACTGAAAAAAGTAGTCACACGTATTCTGCTTTGCAAGCCTCATTTCCTCCATTTTCTTAGCATGGAAGTCATATTATATGTTATTATATATAAAACTGCTGTGCTTATCATGCACTAAGCTAAAGTTCTTATGTGAAGTTTTGGTTTAAAGAATTCCCAGAACATGCTCCAAATGTAAACTAATTCCTATTGACTTTGCTGGGAGCAGGATCAGACCCTCAATCTCTGATGCATAAGCCTGAGAAGACAGGGTGCTCACAGAAAGGATTTTTTTTTTTTAAGTACTTGAATAAAAATCAGGATTTCAAGAAGCTCAATTCATCAAAGCCTTGAACTGCAGTTCTTAAAATAGGATGCTAAGATCAATGATCACTGCAAGTTGCTGAGAGTGAAAGAGCTGTTTTAAAGGATGACAGATAAAGGGATGTCCTTTTCATTTAAATCTCAAAACACATTGTGCAAAGGTTAAGCATCATTCATGTTAAAATTGTGCAGTGACATTGTTCAGAAAGACCAGAGCCCACCTCAAAACTTTTTTTCACTATACAAGCAGCCACCCAGAAATGAGCTGTCAAACCCTTGTGAACAGGCATTGAAATCTAAGACTGGATTTTATGCAAACATTGTGAAAGCAAACAAACAAATAAAATATGTGTAACTTAGGACTTTCACCTGATCTATATTATGCCTGAGTACAGGGGTTTAGCTTTTTGATTCTTTGTTTCAATTCTGTCCTGCAGTTCAGAGAAACTGTTTGATGTGATTCATAGATGACTGAAGTCAATGAAAGATCCCAAAGACTCACCTAACTTTGGGCCAAGTCCCTGGTTGTGTAGATAAGCATTCACAGGCAAGGAACCCTGGCTGATGTATAATGTGACATAAGTAGCCTAATAAGTATACAGTGCTCTGACATGTTCTGCCGTCAGGAAAAGAGCCAATCAGAAGAAAAAGATTGAATGTGAGTTGGTGTCAGTCTCTGCTGGAATAACTTGTGCTCTTCAGCATCTGCAGGCCTTTGGCTAAATGCGGATGGGCTTTTTACATCATTCAGCACAGTCAGAAGTCCAACTAAGAAAGCAACACTATGTGAATTTGTGATGCTCTGTGGAAGACTTTATGTCTACTCTACACCAGCATGAATTAGCATCTCCATGATCTTTTCTACCCTTTGGCAAATGTGACAGATACTCTGTTGGTCCAGATGGCAGGACTCCACTGCTTGTGTGATCAAAATGTGTTTGTAATTACAGACATTGGACCTGTTAAATTTCTGTTCCTTGTTTGTATCAGCTTTTCCTTGTTAGAAATCATGTAAGAACTTGAGAAATACAAGGTGAAAACTCAATAAAAGCACAATCTATTGAAATAAGAAGAACCCTGTAAATCACATGTGAAAAGATGATTAGCCATAGTTTTCACATGTCAACACGCCACATGAAAATAATCTGTCCTGCACACCAAACTTGCTGCAAATGCACAGTAGACTTGTTATGTTTCAGACTCACAGCACGTATAGATCAGTCCTAAGCACCATAAATCCAAGGTGTTCTTTGTTGTTATATATGCCCACATTGCCAAAAAAATACCCCCCAAAACAAAACAAAACAAAACAAAAACAACAACAACAACAAAAAAAAAAAACCAAAAACAAACAAATAAATAAGAGATTTAGGGCAGTTTGAGTTCAGAGACGAGATTCCTTGGACAATAGTTTTAAGCAGGGAATTGCTCATGAGAGAAAGAGATCTAGGAAAACTGGATTTCATTCTGGGTTCTTTCTTTCTCTCTGAAATGGATTTCTTCCAGTAAATGTTGTGATGCAATAAATTCAGTCCTATGAAGAGAGAGCCAAAAGGACAGAGACTATTAACTAGTTTATTAACTGTAACTAGCCTGAGTGCTACTGAGTGAAGAAGATCTTTTAAAGAGAGTACTCTGGGACATTGCTTATGAGTATGGAAACCAATAACAGGACATTATAGTGAATCCAACAAGGTGTAACAAATGTGAATCTGAAAAACAGACATCTATGCTTTCAGAGCTGTTGCATTGGATATAACCAGAAATCAATAGTTTGAAAGAGAAGTCCAAACAAAAACATTGGGGAAAAAAAAAAAAAAGTTTAGTGAATTGTTTGGCCTCAGTAACTTACCGTGGCAGCAAATTTCATATTATAATGTTGGGTTGTTGGGAAATAAAAAATGTTATTGGCTCTGAATGTTCTTTGTTTCAGCTGAAGTGAAAACCCATACTTTCTTGTCCTAAGACTAAAATAGCCCTGTAATGCTTTCTTGATATCATCTGGAATTTCTCTATGTGCGTACATATTCATATCTTTTTTATTGGTAACCTGTAGTACAAATCCAAAAACTATGTTTATTCTTAACATCTGAACACAAAGTCTAATTTTTGCAGAGTCATACTTTGATGGTGACAAGAAAATATGTTTAAATCATAAGATAATAAAAATAGTTCCACCTTCAGAAGACTTTGTCTTATTTCAACTAAATAAGTCCTGCACTGTTGGGTTGTTTCAAATATAATTCTCTTTGATAGACCATGCTTTTTGCTTATTTATACAAAAATGCCTAGTTTCCTGCCACTGGTAATGTAGTACATTGTTTGTGTAGCACTGTAGAAATACAGCATATTTATGGTATTGACTATTTCAGGCTAGTCTGTTTTTAACAGTGGCATGTAAGCTGAAAAGTCTGTCTGCTTTTTTGCCTTTTTTTTTTTTCTTCTTTTAATATATTTCTTTTGCTGGATTTTTTTTTTGAATGTTGAGAACTACACAATACCTGACATAATTTAGATAATGCTGCAAAAGTTTGGCCAATTAATTCCTCACTAGACTTTGGTAATGTGTGCAAGTAACTGATATGCATATAATCTAACCTGATGAAAACCCACAACGATTCTTTTTCTGCATCATATTTCTTTGCCACTGGCATTTGCGTACTTCCTATATATATTCTTGCAACAAAACAATGACCATTCAGGACAGGGCTGTAAAACTCACATCTGCTATCTGTCTAGGAATTATTTTATGAATCTCTCAGGTGTCCTTAACTGGAAAAATTGCCTCAGGAATATATATTAAGAAGATTTTCAAAACCTTTCCTTGTTGACACAACTCTTTCCCTACAGATATCAACTTGAACATTGTGACTTCTGAAGGAAAAAATCATTCTCTGTATGCAGAGCTCTAGAAATTCTTAATATTTGAGTTTTGGAAACCATAATTTTCTCAACAACAGCAGTGGTTAGGTATATGTCACTTTGAGACATTGGGGTCTGAACTCTGGTAAAAAATTGGGACGCTATCTGGGAACATATATGACTTGCAGTGGTTTCTTTCTCAGAACTATAAGTACTTTGTGGTGTCTTTTTAGTTTAGTTTTTTTGTTTGTTTGTTTTTTGAAAGCTAATCCTCATGAATAATAAACAGAAGATGAAAATTACAGTTCTGCTAATCACTATCATGTAAACAGTTTTCAAAACCCAGCATTTTATGTAATATAAAAATAAATTTTTGTAAAGAAATAATTACAGCTCCTAAGTTGCTTCTTTGAAACAAATGAAACTCTTCTTTCAAATCATACTACAAATTTGACCCTTGTTTCAGACTCATTAAGAGGTTTGCTACACTTCATCTATTTAGATTGTTAATGGCTTTTGCATTGCAGCCAAGTGTCTAAGAGTTACAGGCTTTGGGTGACATAAAGAGTTGTGTACAGAGCAGGTGAAACATCGTATCTTCAACTGAGATTTATGTGTGCTGGAATTATTAAATTAAATGACAGCTCAAGATGCAGACATGTATATGTGTTAGGAAACAAAATAGGAAATAAAGCAGTGGCTTGTTTTGCTTCTAGATAATACTGCACAATTGGACACCAAGTTGAAATATAAAATTAAGCTGAAGAGTAGAACTGAATACAAAATTGTTGACTGGTCTCTTCCAGATAAAACTCCACAGAAAAGAAATAAAAAATCTTGAAGATAAATTAAAAGGGATTGTTGTTTTTCAGTACTTATGGAACAAAGTTGTCTGTGTGTTTAAATGCTCCTATATTTAAATTTTACTCACAGGTTGACATCAGGATTATAAGAAAATAATTAAAGCAGGTGTATGTAATGTGCATATTTTCTCAGTGTCAAGGCACACACAAGACAAAAAGGTGATGGGAGACAGCCAGCATGGCTTCACTAAGGGCAAATCATGCCTGACCCGTCCAGTGGCCTCCTATGACAAAGTGACTGCATCAGTTGACAAGAGAAGACCGACTGATGTCACCTACCTAGACACCTGTAAGGCCTTTGACATGGTCCCACAAGACATCCTGATCTACAAATTGGAGAGAGATCCATTTGATGGGTGGACCATTCAGTGGATAAGGAACTGGCTTGAAGGCCGCACCCAGACATTGGTGGTCAATGGCTGCACGTCCAGGTGGAGGCCAGTGATGAATGATGTCCCTCAAGGGTCTGTCATGGGATCTGTACTGTTTAGTATCTTTATAAATGACATAGACAGTGGGATTGAGTGCACCCTCAGCAAGGTTGCAGACAACATCAAGTTGAATGGTGCAGTTGATACAATAGTGTTGTGGTTTACCCGGCTGGCAGCCAAACACCACACAGCCGTTCGCTCACCCTCCCCTCTCCCTCTCTGGGATGGGGGAGAGAAACGGGAAAGTGAAGTCTGTGAGTTGAGATAAAGACAGTTTTTTAAGACAGGGAAAAGAATAATAATAATAATAATAATAATAGTATTAATAGTAATAATGTGTACGAAATAAGTGATGCACAATGCAATTGCTCACCACCCGTTGACCGATGCCCAGCCTATCCCCGAGCAGCCAGCCCCCCACCCCGGCTAGCCACCCCTATACATTGTTCAGCATGACGTCAGATGGTATGGAATACCCCTTTGGCCAGTTTGGGTCAGCTGTCCTGGGTCTGTCCCCTCCCAGCTCCTGCTGCATCCCTAGCCTGCTCGCTAGCAGGACAGAGCGAGAAGCTGAAAAGTCCTTGGCTTGGTGTAAGCACTGCTCTACAACAATTAAAACATCAGCATGTTATCAGCGCTCTTCTCCTCCTAATCCAAAACATAGCACCCTACCAGCTACTAGGAGGAAAATTAACTCTGTCCTACCTGAAACCAGGATAAATAGAAGGTAAGGGATGCCATGCAAAGGGACCTGGACAAGCTTGAGAAGTGGACCCACATGAACCTGATGAGGTTCAACAAGTCTAAGTGCAAGATGCTGCACCTGAGTCAGGGCAATCCCAGACATGAGCACAGAGTGGGAGAAGAACTCCTTGCAAGCAGCCCTGCAGAGAAAGACTTGGGGGTTCTTGTGGATGAAAAGTGCAACATGAGCCAGGAGTGTGGACTTGCAGACCAGACAGCCAAGTGTATCCAGGGCTGCATCAACGGAAGAGGTGTCAGCAGGTCAAGGGAGAAGATTGTCCCACACTGCTCCGTTTGGAGTACTGTGTCCAGGTCTGGAGCCCCCAGCACAAGAAGGATGTAGATCTGTTAAAACAGGTCCAGAGGAGGGCTACAAAGTTGATCAGAGGGCCGGAGCACCTCTCCTGTGAAGAAAGACTGATAGGGCTGGGGCTGTTCAGCCTGGTGAAGAGAAGGCTCTGGGGTGATCTTACTGCAACTTTTCAATACTTAAAGGGGGCTTATAAAAAAGATGGAGAGCAACATTTTGCTCAGTCGGGTGATGACAGGACAACAGAGAATGGTTTTAAACTAAAAGAGGGGAGATTTAGACTAGAGATTAGGAGGAAATTCTTCACTCTGAGGGTGGTGAGTGACAGGAACAGGTTGCCCAGAGAAGTTGTTGATGCCCCATCCCTGGAAGGTTCAAGACCAGGTTAGATGAGGCCCTGAGCAACCTGATCTAGTGGGTGGCATCCCTGCCCAAGGCAGAGGGGTTGAAACTATATGATCTGTGAGGTCCCTTCCAAGCTGAGCCATTCTATGATTCTGTGATTCCATGAATCCAGACACAGTTGGGCTAAATTCCACAAAAAAAAAAAAAAGGGAAGTATTTTTCACAGTAGAATTAGCCAATTAATCTGTAATGTGTAATTACTTAGTTACAAAGGTAATAAACAATTTAAATTTCCTTCTCATGGACCACTATAAATGCTGTATTTGCAATAGCTGTGAAAGCGGAATCAGGAATTCACTAAAGGGGGATAGGTTTGAAGGGTTATGAGACAATAAAGTTTAATTGGCTGCATTCCATTAAGATTAACAAATATCCGTGTAAAAGCACAAAACAGTAAGCTTTGCAGATCTTCTTAGCTATAATTCTATTTACATTGCAAAGTTAACCTCTGTACACATGCTGTAGATTGGTTATCTAATGGATTCCATCTTACAAAAGCTCAGATGTTTCTCTTTTCAGCATACTGACAGTATCACCATGTTTTTTATGCCTCAGTTTTCTCTTGCTTTCAGTTAACTATACTGTTATTGTCCTACTCTTTTCCTATCTCTTTTTACTGTCTTCAGTCTAATTGAGATGCCTAGAACATTATTATTCTTGTATTCGGTCAAATATATAAAATGTCTTGATGTGATTTGGCTTCCAATGATATTGTCGGGGTTATAACTTGTAAGAAGGTCAGCATAAATTTGCAACATCTATACTTCAGACTTATTTAAACATTAAATTAGAAGAAATACGTGAATATTTATCCAGTCCAAAATACTCAAGTGATTACCATTTGAACTTTCCAAAAAACATGAGATATACAATTTGATTTTACTATTAAAGCTAAGAAACAGTTTTACAACATGGAGAGAGAATGGTGGGATATTGTAAATATATTTGAACAAATTGATTTATATCACGTTTCAGAGGCAGAATTTGTTCCAACAAATAACTGCTTTGCTGAACCTTCTCTGAAATATTTCCTGAAGGATACGTGAACAGTAGAGTTTAATATTTTCTCACAGATGTACTTGACATCTAAGGATAACATATTATTGTGCTATTGTCCTACAAAACATCTACTGTGATTAGTAGAAAAGTGTAGGAGCGGAGAGGAGAAAGTCATCAGTTACAGGTTATTTCATGCTTTAGTTTCAAATCTGCTTGTATTACTCACGTTTTCACTGTTGTGGTCAAAATGTAGGTCATATGGATTAAAATTATGCCTAGAAATGAAGTTCTATCTTGAATTTTATGGCATTCTATAGTCTTTAAAAAAAAATATTTCTTTGTTGGAGAACATTAAACTAATATTGGGGAAGATTTCGGAACACTTTCTAGTGACAGTCCTTTGCAACGACTCCAACCCTCATTTCTTTGTTTGCTTAGGCAAATGAATTGAGCACTGCATAGATGGACTTAAACCTAAGTAAATGCAGTTGCTCCCTCAATTTCTACTTGGGTAGCTAAGTGCTTCACCCACCAGCTAGCATGTTATTTCTGTCCTTTCCTCTCTTCCTTGTAAGAAGATCAAGCAATAAATTTAATGGAGTTAGCATACACAGTGTTTCCCATTAAGAAAGTATAAATTTATCCCCATTCTGGTGCCTTATTTTGTGCAGCTAACAAGTGGAAAAGATGGAGACTCTTAAAATACGATACTGACATCTTGGACAGGTAAATGCTCATAACAGGGAATGGAACTACACTATTCCACATCCTACTAAAGCATGGAAGAACATGTTTTCATATACCTTTGGGCTGGTTTTCATGGCTAGATTTAAATAAGCATCTGATTTATGCACACCTGTCATACCTGTTTGTAGTGTGTTTCTTGTTTCTGTTTATCTTCTTATTAGCCCTTTTCCCATCATCACATGCAGAAATGCTTTCTGCTACTGACTGGATAGTAGATGAAAATCACTTGACTGCTCCTGAAAGGGTCTCAGTTCTCCCCTGTACCTTCCAAACCCTGCTGCAGTAGTACAAATACAGTGACAATAGATACTGTATGCCATAGAGAAGTATTAGACAATGTCATCTGCTACAGTGATGAGCAGAAGGATTAGAGACTAATTTGAACATGTTCTTCCTTGGAAAGTGACAAAATAGCATTGTACTGATGTTCAGTAATCTCTAGTTGTTCTCAGTTACTCAGGGACCACATCCCACAGGTTTCCCTGCTACTCTTTTTTTCATGAACTACTACTACAAAGTTGACTGAAAAATTTCTGTGAGGAACTTTTATATATTTTTTTACAGGAACATGAGATCATGCGTAGGTTTGCACTAAGTCAAGTGAAAAAACTCAGAGATGTTAATTGGTAGATGAAACTCCTTCAGAAAGGAGTTTCTAAGGCATTTTTATGTCTTTTATCAATTTATTTGTATGCAAAAGAAATAGCTAAGAAATAATACAAAATAAATAAATACAGAAACTGGTTTCTGCAAGGGATCCTCTTTTAATTTATCCTAATTCACATTTGAGTAACAAAACAGAAACTGAGCATGATCTTTACTAATCTTTAGGTCAGGATGATGGTTGGACTTGATGATCTTAAAGATCTTTTCCAACCTGAATGATTCTATGATTCACTGATTCTATGATTCCAATGTTATCCACACACATCTCCCAGTCCTACTGCTCCATGAACCTCAAAACAACTGAAACAATTAAAATAAATAGACAGCTCCTTTTCCTTTAGCTGTTGCTCCTGATTTCTATGAGTATGCCCCAAAGATTTTTAAGTACCTCATCTACATGAATTCTGTTGCTAAAGCACTTTTTAACCATACAACTTACAAAATTGTTTGAATCAGAAGCAAAGATTTTCACCTGAATGTCTCCTTCCAGAAGAATGTCAGGTTCCCACAGGAAAAGGCTAGGAATTTTGCTTACACAAATCACTTATTTTCATCATGTTAGGGATGTTCTTTCTCCCAGTGAAGCTCACATATGCTACATAAATGACATGGGGATTTCCACATAGTCTTCTACTTAACACTTGAATTTGAGCACTAGATATTTATTACTCCATTTGTATATGCCCCTGCTTAAGTGCTTATTTAAAATATTTTCTTTGTCGGAGAATGGTGCTATAAATAAAAATTTAGTTCTAGACTTGAATATCAAGCTAATCAGATGTTAAAATACTCGGTCTTGAAGTCAATGCATCTTTACTATGCTTCTTATCTCACGAGACTATTATGTTTCATGACTGTCTACAGTGTGGTAGTGGCTATTTGCATGTTAATAGCATTTTAAAATGTAAGAGGCAAAAAAGGCAAATTTCCAACAGGAAGTTTAGCTCACTTCTAAAGAAGAGATACTGTAGACATAAATTAACATTTCTGAAGCCATCCCACTCAGACGTCTGATTTGGCAAGTGGCCCATGCTGCATGGTACGGGAGAAAGGCTGTGCCAACAGTGGTAACGGAGCCTGATCAGGTGGGGTTTCATGTCAGCAGGGTTTCTCCCTCCAGGTCTGTCAGGGGATGTCACCACTCTCTGTTCCCAGGTCCAGCCAGTGTTGAGGCTGAGCACTAACTCCAGTGATGCACCCAGACAAAATGCACAGACACATGCACACACACACGGGTTGCTTCAGAAATACAACCATTTAATAAGAGAGACAGCAGCGAGCAGGTGTAGGGCTCAGCCAGATGGGCATCCTGACCAACAGTCTGCCATCATGTGACCTATTCATTTTATCCTTGTCTTCTCTATTTTCCCACTTTTATTTCTCCCTGATCTACCCTGATCCAAATGATCCACTCTTTATCTTTGGCTCTTCCACCAACCCATAATAGATGTCACATAGACCCAGAATCCTCTTAAACTACTCTGTAAGTTTTACATCACTCCCCCCCTTCCCAATTACACTCATTATCACACAGTAAGTTTGCTTGTTACAGTGAGGGTCAGGATAATCTTGTTTCCCTTCTTATCATCTACCAATTTCTGTGTGAAACTCCCCATGGCTATACCTGAGTGTTTTCTACACTTAGCACTTTACTACTGTCTCCGTTATCTATTGATCTTTCAGGTTTGTGTGTTTGTGTGCTCAATGTACTGCTTTCTAGCCTTTGTCTTCATGCTAAATATCCACAAAGACGATAACCCAATAGCACTGCAGACATGAGCTTTCATTCCCAGAAATTTGTTAGTGGAAAGTAATTTCATTTATCCCTGCTTTTATGTGCAATACAGACAGAGAGTCCTGAGAAGATAAGTGCTTTTCAGGATGATAGTGAGATGCCCAGATCTTATGTGCATGTATCAAAGAGTGATATATTCTCATCTTTCCAAATGGTACATGTTAGAGGTCTGCTGTTTAGTTATGCCCAGTTACAATTTGCAGGTAACTCTGTCTGTCAGGCGTTGATTCTCACAAATGCCAATAGCTACTCTAGATGTGTTTTTTTGTTTCTTCTCTTATTCTACTGTTGTACTCTATTGCTTTCCTTGCATATTTGATGTACTTCAAATTTTGACTTGAAAGTCATTGACTTTTTAGTAGAGGTAGGCAGGGTAACTGGTCTATTTCTGATTCTTGAAAAGGTGCTTAGTGCAGGCCTGCTGTGACTTATAAAGACTAGAGTGGCCTTGCTTTCTACTTCTAACAGGAGTAATGATTTGTTCTCTTTCTAGTCTCTCAATTCTGCCTCTCCGTTTACTGCTCTGTACTTGACCCTAATCAAAGTCATGTGCTCACTGCAGTTACCATGAAGTGGTGTTAACCCAATAGAGTCAAAGGGCTGCACTCAAAAAGAAAAAGGAAAATAAAAATCTGATTCGCTGTAGACTTTCATTCTCTGAATATGCTTAATTTTTTTAAGGCACATTAGACCTTCATGGCTATTTCAGCTTAGTACAATTGTTAGGTAAACCAGTGTCGGTCTGTCTTTCTGTCTAGCCCTGGAAGACTAACAAATGACATTTCTCTTTCAAAACATCTGCATCAAAGTCTTGATCTTCCTGATGGCCAGTCACTTCTAACATTTCAGGGTTGTTTCTGACAATCTTTGTAGAGATTGCATCAAAACAGTGAATTGTGTTTATTTATTAAGCTTTGTTTAACTGACTAAAGATTATTTGTAATTTTTCAGTACCTAATAAGAACTAAATAAGTCATTTCGGCCAAAGTAGTAATTTGAACAAAGTCTGTATGTTTTACCCGAACTGTCTGTTAATGAGAAGGAAATAACATTTAGGGTCTCCTACTGCATTCTTTTTTATCATCCAAACCTCAGGTGAGCTTCCTAATACTGGGGGGAAAAATCTGTGTAGTAATTATGATCACTGTTTCTTGTTCATACTGATTTATTGTAGCACGTCCTACCTTTCCATAAAACAGTTAAGAAGCAAAGTAAAATATCAATCAATATTCATTCCATTCATATCCATTCCTTGATGACATTTTTTTTTTAGTAATTTATTTTAGATATCAAATTACCTTGGCAGTAATATTGACATAGTCCAAATTGCAATACATGTATTAAAGAGTTACCACTTCTGCTGTATGCAATGGTAATTACAGAAACAATATTCTTACTAGCTGCTGCTTGATATTGTGGAGGCTGGTAAACTGCTGAAAACATTTAGCACTTTCATTGGAACAATTATTTAAAACGTGACTGTGGAAGCCTCCACCCCAGTCATTGGCACTCTAAGTACAATTGTAGGCTAAACACTGTAGGCCATTAAAATCATATGAAACCTTTTCTGATTTCACATGACACTAATGTGCAGCACAGTTCTGTAATGCCATTAATAATCCAATTGCTTACTTTTATCTGCAATGAGATTCTTTTGGCTGTGCTGTGCCACCAAGTTATTCCTTTTCTATAGTCTTCACTCCTTAGGGTCCAATACTTCCATTTTCCAGCAGACAAGATTCCTCTTGGAATGAATGAAATTATCTTTAGGTGTATAATAAAAATTTGTCCTAATAATGTTTACCTTGGAAAATTAACCATTTTCATTCAGCTCAAGAGGAAGTCTGTGCTTCTTAAAGGAAAACAATGTTTAAAGATAATACTTCTCTTCCCAAGCTATTTTCCTTGTTAAATCTTGATTATGTGAGACTCCTATTAGTAAGGTCATAACCTTATACTTGTGTGAACAGACATGGCCATAGAAGAGGTCATCTTTCACACAGAAAGCTGGAATATGCCGTGGTGGTACATCAAAGCAGAAGCAGGTGAATCAGTAAATTTCCATTTAAAAAGTACACAGTTTTAGGTCTTGCTGCCAGAGACAGTTGTGAACCAAATAAGAGAACTCAGAGGAGAACAATAATTATCAGATGTGACCAAAAGGAAAAATTGAAGACTTTACTTTCCTTTAAAGAAGTGTGGAAACATAGGTACTTCACAAACAGAAGAGATTGCCTCAAGCAGAAAAGAAATGGTCTGTCTTCCATGAGCATGATAAGAATTATTGGCTATAGGAAAAAAAATAATTTGGGCATTAGGACAGCTTTTCTAATGATAGATAATAAAGCAGTCAAATAAATGGTCTGAGGATGATACGGAATTTCTTTAATAGTAACTTGGACAAACATCTGTCCAGAATGAAATCAATATTTCTGAGTTTGTTTTATGCAAACAGATAGACCAGATGATCCTTAAATTTCCATTTCAACGTTGTGATTCTGGGACAGTAAATGCCATAAGTGACACGCCATAAGCATGTTTTTAATGAGGAAAAGTATATCCTGTGAACAATATCTGTTTATATGACTACAGTGAAAAATGTCATTTCTGTGCCTTCACCAACACAATGAATTACAGGTTTTAGTAATTTTAGGCCTGGGACAGAGACATTTGTTTAGCGATTAAAGTTAATGTATCTTGTTTAGACTTGTAATGAAAGAACAGCAATTGATAAAATGATCTGGAATATGTTAATATCACCAGTGTTCCTTACCTGCTACCTGCTACCAGGACTAGAAAGATCTGAAGTGCAAATGATCCAATATTCTGCTGTACTTCCCTCTGATACTCTTCTTCTGACTTTAATGACCAACCATTCTGAAAAAGTAAATCTGTATGGAGCTAGCCAAACAATAATCACCAGTTAGCATTTCAGAAGTACAGCTCTGAACACACTGTTTATCACCAGTTTAATTTGTAGACTTCTTTTAAATTGCCTAAACACAAAAAAATGAACTAACTGGAATATCTTCACAACACTTAACATATGATTACTTTTTATTTTACCACAGATTAGGCTAGACTAGATAGATTAGATTAGATTAGATTAGATTAGATTGCTCTCATTGTAAAATCAGGGCGAATGGCTAGCCTGACTAAATTCTCTCCTGTTCAATGAAGCCTTGCTTTTATATTTAGATATAGCACATAAAAAGAATGCTACCATAGCACACTGCTTCATGAGCATGAAGTTGTGAGTGTATGGTGCTGTCAAAGTTTGCTGTCAAGAAACAGAGTGGTCATTAGCTTTCTAGCAGAAATCACATTTACTTTGATATAATTGAATTCTCTTGCATTTCACCTTCACAGTGGATAATTAGGCACTGAGACCTAAAATTTAAATAACTTTTCCTATGTATGTGCTGTGCTTCCTTTTTACTTGCCAGGTGACATTTCTATTAGAGCTCTATCTATCTCTAGTAGTTAGATTTTCTAGACTTCATTAGTCAGGTTGTTACAATTAATGTCCAATTATATAGACAGTGAAACTGTCAAATAGCATGGGATTGAATCACAAGTCAAGCTTTGCAATATGGCTAATGGTTCAGAAATTCAAAGCAAGATCTTTGGGTTCACTTGTACTATAGTTGTAAGAATGTTCAAGAGAGTAATCCCAGAAATCTCCCAAAGGCAGGAAATGCTCTGGCTGATGGAACTGCTTATGAATGGTGTAAACATGCAGCAATTATGTTCTAGCATTGGTCTAACATTGGCCTAGCATTGGTGACCTAGACTGCATCCACACTGCCTTGAACAAATATTTGACTTGGTACATGGGCTTCAGCATGATATCTGAAGAAAAAAGGGTTAAGCCAAAATTTCTTGTTGGGAGCAATAACACAGTTGCTGTCATCAGGCACTCGCTAGCCAGTCTTGAATGCAAAATAAAACACAGCTGACATCTTTCTGATTTTGCCAATCTCCTTTCTCTCTTCTAGCATAAATTAGAGTAATTTTCATTGTACAAAATTTCCCTTTACTCTTGAGAAACTAAGCATTTGCTCCTTTCTTTAGTGAGACTTTCCCTAAAACATTTCCATCAAGCTTTCTGTATCCAACTTTCAATGCTTTATTTCTATTTAATATTGGAGTAAAAATAGTTGTAATAACTTGATTTTTCCATAAGCCTTCTGATGATTTATTTTGCAGTTCTACTGATGGCAAAATCTTGAACAAACTTAGAGAAAAAATCAACCTCAGGCAATTTTTCTTATCTCTAATTTTCATATCCAAAATTTATATCTGCACAAAGTAGTTTTCTTCTATGATGTCAGATAGAAATTATCATAGTTGTAACCTGCTGGGTTAAATACAGTACATTACAAATGAAGTATTCTCTGTTTAGTGTTTGAGAATATTTACTTTTACATTTCCTAGTTTTTCATTTTAAAGAAATATGATTAATATCCTTCAGTTTCAATACTTCCATGGCCTTGGGGTATGTTACAAAAAATGTAATAACTTCCTACTGTGTAGGCAAGTGAGAAGAACATATTTGTTAAGATTAGTGTAGATCAGACAAGACCAGCCTCTGCTGATAAAACACAAAGTTATTGGAAGTCTTTGAAATTCTCATTGTCTGGATTTGGAAAAAAAAGAAAAAAAAAACACCACCATTTGATGTTTACAACAAGAACAGCTGGATGCTTGAAAAACCTGGTCTTTCGTTTGTATGCTTTAGGCCTTTCTAAACAGAGAATTTACTTTTGTTAAACTAACCTCAGGGCTCATCTACATGGGTATGTTTGTGAGGAATAAGCTAGGATATGAATTTTTAAGTGTCACAGCTGGTTCCCACAGAGAGAATACTCTGAGAGGTAAGTGCCTTGCTGTAGTTAAGGTTCATCTAAAAGCAAAAGAACCATCTCTTCCTTCATTTTGCAGCTACACAGTCAATTTCTTCTCAAAAGTTCCTGTTCTTTGATTTTTTCTTTATTTCTCAGCAGTTTCAGTTGGTTTGTTATCTCTCCTTACAAACTTTTTTTTTTATCATCTGAATATTTCAGGTACAGTTACAATACAGTGATAGTAATACACTAAACTCTTTTTGACTTCTGAGATAATTTCTGGAATTCTGTATTTATATATTTTGAGCTAAAAAAAAAAAAAAAAAAAGGATTTAAAATTTATTTCCTCCCCAAGTGCTATAAACATACTAGTAACTCCAACCTGAAGTTTTTTCAAATTCTGTTCCTTAAATATATATGCCTGCTCTGCATAGACCCCTAAAGTAAAGAAAGTATCACAGAGAAAATTGATTGAATGTTCCCAGTTTTGTTCCTACAGAGATTAGTGGAAAATGTGACATTCACAATTGTCAATGGGGTGCTCAGATCTTTATCTGAGACATAGACATTTTTAAAAAAGTGGAAGCAGAAGTCAACTTTCTACATTTTCGCTGTAAATTTGCCAGTTGATGAGAGATGAAGGTAAAATAGGAAATTTATGGAAATTACAGCAGTAGGTTGACTATTCATTTTTGTTATTCCCCTCATCTCTTCAATGTAGAAATGAGAAAACCCCTGCCATCCATCTCGCTCTCACCAGTGGGTAAGCTTGCAAAACATACGAAATGCTGAACTCCCTATGAAATAAATGTATCTACTTTGTGCAACAGGGAGCACTTTTGATTTCATTATTTTTTCAACTTAATAGGATTTTTCCAGTTCACATGTGGATTAACTTTGATGTGTTGTTCTGCAGATGCACAGTTTTCAGATAGTATACCAGAGATGCTAGAAATCTGTTGTGTGAGGTTGGATCACTGGGACATGCAGAAACGTGTGCTTGGAAGGCAGCATGATGGCAACTCCAGTTAAAAAGTAGCAGACTTGTTTGATGCAAAGCTCCTTTTTTTTTTTTTCTGTAATGGTTTGACTTTAATTGCCACGGTGCCTTCAAGTGATGCTCTTTAAGAACACTCTGGTAACATGAAGAAGACCACAGGGAAGGACACACTCTTGTTTGGACAAAAGGGAAAATAATTAAAATCAAATATGTATTTGCATTTATAACATGTTAAGCAGTCATTTACATCATTGCAAAGACTGAACTGGAAGACTCTCTTGCCCACCTCCTACCACCAATCTGCAAAGAAAAATCTGTTCTGCATTAACACTGTAAGCAGCAATATCATACTTACTCAGTGTAACAGAATTTTACAGCATTTTTGTCTTTGATACATAAAAGTTAGATCCGGCAAAGAGTGGACTATCACTGCTAAAATATATAATTTTAAAGAACTGCAGAAGGAAAATAAATTTCTAGGACAAATTACTATGTAAGCTTTTCAAACGTTCTCTTTTGCTTTTTTTTTTTATGTGTTGTTTTGTTCAAATAATGAATTATAATCTTTAAAGAGTAAAGTACATCAGTATTTTCTCTCATTCAAAGAGGAATCTGTAAGGGTGTGCAGAGGGAGAGTGTCTGCTCCTCTAAGATGCCTCTAAGATCATCTAGTCAAGGACGTTTTCCAAAGCAACAAGGTATAATAAAGAAGGGAGAAAGCCATAAACAAGACCATACAGGGACATGGATATAAGAAAACAGGCATGGAGACAACAACAAGAAAGGCACCTCCAAGTCACACTAACTAGTGAGAAACTGGAGATGTGATACCTGGAAGCTCAGCCTGGACTTTGCAGCTGGTGAGATTGGAACCTGGGAAAAGAATGATGGTAGAGCCATGCAAACCCATGGAGAAACCCCATACAGCTGATATGGAGCAGGAGGAACAAACTGGCGGGAAGGTAGAAAAGGGTATTAAGAGGCTGGTCACATAGAAACTGGGGCAGACAGGATGCTTGTCTGTCCAAGCCCTTTGCCAGATCTGTCCTATCTTCTTGGATCTTATTAAAACTTTCTTAAACTCTTTCTCTGAATTTGCATGTTCCATCCCATGTGTATACGTGCTGAAGGACTATGCACCAGCTGCTGGTGAGACGTGTGTGTGTGAATGGAATTGGTGCCTGTTACTAGAGTGAGTGGAGTCCTGACTTGAGCCAATGTGGTCTCTAACCTCCAGCCGCTGGGATAAGTGGGGTCTTCTACTCCCAGACATGGGGTAGGAGTGGTGTGTGTTTCTCAGCTGGTTCCTGGGGGTTGAACTGCGGTGAGTGAACCAAGCGTGGGGCTCCACAACAGAAGCTGGAGTAGGGCCACGGGTTACAGCCCACATGCCTGGTGCTGGATGCTGGGGCATCTGAGTGAACTTCCCCAACCTGGTGTGCATGGGGTGTTGTACTGGGCTTAGTGAAGGTTTTGGCAGCAGGGGGGCTGCAGGGGTGGCCTCTGTTGGCAGAGCCCAACAGCTGCCCCATGTCAGAGCAGAGCCCGATCCAGCTGGCTCCAAAAGCCCGCCGCGGGCCAGAGCCGAGCCATGAGCGACGCTGGGTGGGCCTCTGGGAGAGCAGAGGTAAGGAAGGGAAGGAAGTGCTGGGCAACAGCAGCTGGGAGAGAGGGGTGAGAGCCAGCCCTGCAGCCCCAAGGGCAGCGCAGCAGGAGGGCAGGAGGTGCTCCAGGCACGCAGCACAAGTTCCCCTGCGGCCTGTGGAGAGGCCCCCCTGGTTGAGCAGGCTGTCCCCGTGCAGCCCATGGGTCCCACATGGAGTAGATCTCCATGCTGCACCCCGTGGAGGAGCCCCTGGTGGAGCAGATGGATGTGGCCTGGAGGAGGCTGCGGCCCATGGAAAGCCCCCGCAGGAGCAGGCCCCGGACTGGAGGGCAGCCCGTGGAGAGGAGCCCACGCAGGAGCAGGGGGTCTGAGGGGAGCTGCCACCTGTGGGGGACCCGTGCTGGAGCATTTTGCTCCTGGGATATGGATGGACCCTGTGCTACGGAGCCATGTGGGAGGAGTTCTTGAAGAGCTGCTGCCTGTGGGCAGCCCCCACAGGATCAGTTCGCGAAGGATGGCATCCCGTGGGAGAGACCCCACGTGGAGCAGGGACAGAGAGTGACTGTGAAGGAGCGGTGGAGACGACGTGCCATAGGCTGACCACAGCCCCCGTTCCCTGTTCCCCTGCACCGCTTGGGGGGAGGAGGATGGTGAGAAGAGGCTGGATGAGGGGAAGGTGGTTTTAGTTTGCTTTTAGTTTCTCACTGATGTAGTCTTTTAGTGATAGGCAATAAATTGTATTAATCTCTCTGCACGGAGTCTGTTTTACTCATGATGGTAACTGCCAAGCAATCTCCCTGTCCTTATCTCAACTCTTGAGCCCTTTTCCATCATATTTGCTCACCCTGTTCCTTTGAGGAAAGGGAGTGAGAGTGGATGTGATGGAGTTTAGCTGCCCATCATGATATTCACCAGCAATCTTCAGGCTGGACCAGCTGGTAAAACGGGGAGCTGTGTTTACTTGGGATGCCTCATTTTTTAGTAATGTGACTTCTGTTGCACAAAGGGATGTGGTAAGGTAACCTGTTACCTAACACATCAAATCAGAAAAAGAAGTAGACATATACTTCTACTTGCTCTAAATGTCTGTACTATAAGGTATAGACAGCTACAGATTAAAACTACTGTCCATGACATCTTCATGACCTTACCTGACACATTTTTTGTTTCTCAAAGCTTACCTAAACAGGTGGCTGATGAAGAAAATCCCATTTTATCTTCTTTTGTTCTGAAACTATTTTAAGGGCTAATTTAAAGTGTGGTTCCACCTGGTAGCTACTAGCTATTTGAATTAGTTATGGTTAAATATCATCTGTTTTACTGGTTTCTTTAAATATGACAAACTGAAAGGACAGGCATAAAGGATCTCTCATGCAAATCTGGTTTTTCCTCAGTTGTTTCAGCAACTGTCTAGGAACTAAGTGCTATTAGCTAAGAGACACTCAGATGTTTGAATGCTCAGGACTGCCACACTGTTTTGATTTAGTAAAGGTCAGAAAAATTAGCAAAATGAAAGATAACATGAAGAAATTCTCAAGAAAACAAAACAACAACAAAAATTCCTCAGCTTGAAAGAGCATGAAATTGCCTACACATCTCGTGCCATGATGCAAGGTGACCTTTTGTGGTCCAATCTTGAAACTTGGGAAATAATTTCTACCAGCTGTTCATCCAAATATTTGAACAAACAAGAAATCTATTATTTGCATTATTTCTTCCCTCAGTACTGTGACATTTCTCCTCCCCCCCCCCCTCCCTTTCCAAGACTTCATTTTCTTTGAATTTATCCTTATTCTTTTTTACAAACAGCAAAAGCCAACTGCCATTGCTGGTTCATCTATTGATAGATAATTAAGCTTTTAGTGCTTAGCAAATGGTACACTTGTGATGCTGCTTCTCATCTGCTGCATTTTCAGCTTTTACAGCTGTGAATGTGCTGGGGAGCAGCTTGGTTACAGCAGCCAGGAGAGCTCCACAGTCATTTATTGCAAGGCTTCATCTTTGCAAGCTTGTGCACACCCACAGAGACTTCTCCACATGCAGGAACAAGGGGCTGATCACACCTCTGTGAACCACACAGGTGCCAGCGAGGGCTGGTGGTGTTGGAGAACTGCTGAAGTAGATCTCTGCCCAGAAACAAACTGGAACTTCCAATTTTTGTCATGGAGAGCTTTGATTAACTTCCCATCAGTAGTTATCATTCTGAGATAGCTTTCAAGCAGCACCTGATGCACAAAAGATTATAATAGCCTTCCAGACAGCTAATCTTTTGCAATCCATAGTACCTTTTTCGTTTAAAAAACCCATCCCCAATAACAGGAGAGCACATGCCAATGCTGTAAACAAACCTAAACGTTTAACCAAAACTGAGTGGTTCAGCAACAACAGAAAATAAACCTTGCAGTTTCTACTGCTTCACTTTGAGATTGCTGCCTCTGCTTCTTAAAAAATAATAATAATAAAAAATATTAAAAATAAGAGTTAGAGAAAATCACTTATTTTAGATGTGAATGCTGTATCTTGACTTATGCCAGGTGCCACAGCTTGTTGGGTGATGTGGTACAAGCTCTCTGTGCATGAATTCAAAAAGTCAGAGGAAGGGACACCCTGTCGGAGTCCCTTCCAGTCTCATCTCCAAAGTCCAGGAATGAATCCCCTCAAGACTGGGATCTGGAGAAACCTACTGTGTTGAACAAGCATCTGAACCTAGCTGCTGAGGGAATACACCTTGCACATACCTGCATGTTCCCTACTAGTAGACATCCATCCTGTTCAGCCAGAGAGGGGAGCAGGATGAGGTCACTGGAGCTAACCATGTTTGTGTATCTGCCTGTCCTGATTGAAGTGGCCAGCTGTATACATGTATATATGTGGTGTATATGTGTGCTTCTGTGCATGTGCCCACTGGTAATGTATGCTCTGCCTCACCTCTGGTTGGACGTGGGGGCATGGAGCTGCAGCAGCCTCACCTCTGTGAGGCTATTTCCCTATTTCCCCGAGCATCATGTACACATGTTCTAGCTTCCAAAAAAAAAAATTAAAAAAAATCAATTATTATCAAAGAAGCATATTCTCTCTTCTCTTTTCCCTCCCTGTTTTGCCCTGTGTTCAAATTTTTCAGTCTTGATATGATCGAAATGTGCTCAGCAGTTACCTGTTAACAGTGCCATGCTATCTCCATTGTGGTTTCAAAATCAAACTTCTCAGCATTTTAAAGAAGGCTCAAGCTACGTATAGTTCTTGAAACTTTCTCTTCTTTTTACCTGTTGCAGACTAAACTTTCCATGAACAGTTGATAAGGAAGAGTTGTTTATTTATTTATTTATTTATTTTACAACTGGAGATTGGTCCAAGCTCTACACAAACAACTGAACTGCTGAGAGAAAAGATGCTGATACACTGGTGGAAAGACGAAGTGGAGAACGTGAAAGATGCTGCGAGGTTGCAATGATCACTTTACTGCCTTTCTCTTTCTCAGGCTCCAACCTTTGCTCCCCAGGTCCTGAAGCTTTCTTCTTGCACTGCAGCAAGTACACCTCAAGTACCTTTAAAAAGGCCTGAAATGGCCTAGAATGACGTATTACAATTGCAAACTTCCACTTAATGCTTTAACAGTCTTTTTTCATAGAAATGCTTTTCAAATACAATTCATAAACAACTGTGCTTCAGGCCTGCCCATGGCATTTTTCCATTTATTTTCCCTTTGTTCCATTACATCACAAGAGTCTCCACCTAGTTCTGTTCTTTATTTTTTTTCCATCTGGGATTTCTTGCAGAGCAGGTGACTTGGGGTTTCAGCTTGACTTTATACTTTTGTCATACAGTAGCACAAGAGACTATTTACAGACAAAGAAGGCTAGTCTAGGAAGTTTTATATCACCATATCTGGTATTTTTTTCCTTGTCTGTTGCAAACCCTTGTAGCCTTACTAAGTCAAATCTGCAGTGATGTAGAGCATATCTGCACTGACATATATCTACAGATAGGAAAAAACAAACTAGTGTTTAGCTCTTCTAAAAGTATGGATGGCCTGATTTGACACTACCAAACATACACAAGTCTCAAGCATTTATTTCAGTAAAATCTGGGATCTTCCACTTAGGATTAAAATCTGCAATAGTATTTCTGTACAGCCTTTGCAAACTACCAGGGTTATGAGTACCATTTTCTTTAGTGCCTAGCTTGCGAGGATTGTGACAGAGATTGTTCATCACCTGAGACAGGGGAACCCACATGTGATCGTGGAGTCCCATACACTTGTTCAGGTGTGGACAATTTTCCTTTGAACTTTTGGTTTCTTATTTCTAGGTCTTGATCTAGATGATCCTCCAGCTTGTGAAGAATCTGTTGTGCTGTGTGGTGCTGTTCTGATTGACTGAGTGATAGCTTCACTTGGGGCATCTCTAACTGGCATGATGTGGGAGTTACTAACCAAGTTCTAAGTTTAGCTATATACTCAGCAACTTTATTTTCATTTCAGTGTGTGAAGGTTCCACCACAAAGCCTTTTGCACACCCAAGAGATTTATGAATGAAAGGATTATGTATTGCCAAATGAGTGGATATTTAAGCAGCCACAGGGAAGGATGAATTCCACTTACTTATGGAAGGATATCTGCAGCCACCATCTCAAATAATCTTTCATTATCAGTAAAGTTTTCCAAGAAATCCACCTCAGTGGGTTTGCTTGGAACATTAGGTGCTAACTGCTCTGCTGCTGTGGATGCCTTTTCTAAAGCTTTCATAAACACATAAATATTTTGAAGCCGTTCCAAAAATTTGTTGCAATAATAACGTGTTTATTTTGGCTTTCAGAATTTTTATGGGGTTCAAGAGCATATTCCATCAAAACAGGGATAATCTGGCAAGTTATGCATGTTTTGCAAAGCCTGTATAATGGTAGGGTCCATTACAGAAGAGTTACAAAACAAATCAGTGTCACAAAGTACAGCATAATGCAACAGCAATAAAATTGCAATGCCTTGTGTCCTAGCTCCGTAAGGAGAGGTGTATAATCTTAAATCTCTGAATGCATTTATAATCATATTGAACTCCTGGTTTTATTGTTCTAATAATAGTCCTTAATTTCATCCACTGACCAGATGCAACTTCAGTTGTCCAATCCTTGAATAACTGTCCCAAATATTGAATCTCATGTGGTGGTGACGGTGTATTCTTATCCAAATTTATTCTTACTCCTATGGCTTGTAGAAAACAGCTAACACTGTGGCAAACTGTGTTAAGGTAATGAGCTCTTGGGTGACAGAGGAGGAAGTCATAGAATCACAGAGTCATAGAATCATAGAATGGCTCGGGTTGGAAAGGGATCTCAAGAATCACCTAGTACCAACCCCCCCCCCCCCCCAATGGTGCTGGGATGCCATCCACTAGATCAGGTTGCCCAGGGCTTCATCCCACCTGGTCTTGAACACCTCCAGGGATGGGGCATCCATAGCCTCTCTGGGCAACCTGTGCCAGTGCCTCACCACCCTCTGAGTGAAAAATTTTCTCCTAAACTCTAATCTAAATCTTCCCTCTTTTAGTTTAAAACCATTCTCTGTTGTCCTGTCATCACCCGACTGAGCAAAATGTTGCTCTCCATCTTTTATATAAGCCCCCTTTAAGTATTGAAAAGTTTCAGTAAGGTCACCCCAGAGCCTTCTCTTCACCAGGCTGAACAACTCCAGCTCCCTCAGCCTGTTTTCACAGGAGAGGTGGTTCAGCCCCTTGATCATCTTCTTGGCCCTCTTCTGGACTCACTCTAATACTTCCATCTCCTTCTTGTGCTGGAGGCCCCAGAGCTGAATGCAGTGCTCCAGGTGGGGTCTCATGAGAGCAGAGCAGAGGGGGACAATCACCTCCCTTGACCTTCTGGCCACAGTGCTTTTGATGCAGTCCAGAAGTAGGTTAATTTTGCGTGAAACTGTTCTGAGAAATGCTCTAACAAGAATTAGCATGAGATGTCAATACAGTGTCTGTTTTTTTGTATTGTATTGCTATTATTGTTACTTATAAATATAAGGTCTAACACATTTTTTTTCATTAGTGTTTTTTAGCAATAGTATTCCTTATCTGTTATTTACTACTTTTGAACTACTTTTACTACTTTCTCAGAACTTTTTGTTTAAGCTTAGTAGAGCACCGTGTTTGATGACCCCAGATCACATTGGCAGTGCAATGACTGACAGCATTACAAGTCCTTCCTAAAGTTAGCCAGCTGTGTACTCTTTTGCAATTTGTATGTAAATAGTGTGCTTTATTCATGCAATTGTTGCTGATGACAAATTATGTTACCTGTATGCACTTCTCCTTAGAAGGCTATAGAGAGGCAGCAAATTTTGCTTTGTTTTCTGTATTTATTTCTGGTGTGCAATCTAAAGATATCATCACAACCGGAGAACTAACAAAAGAAGAGACAGGGAACCAATCTCATCTCACTATATCTAAATATCAAATAATTTAACTGTTTTGTGGGAAATTGGTACATTATTAAAGACAAATGTTACATGAAGATTTTCTTTAACCTGAAGTCTGCGCTTGATTCTACATCAACAGACTTGACCTTAAAAGACTACCTTACAAATAAGAGAACAAAAAACTTCTGAATAAGTGCCAGGTTAATTTTACCTGCCTTTTTTTTTTTTTTTTAATAATTTGCATGTTCTTTCTACGAAAACATTGTTGTTTTGCACTTTCTAGTAGCAGTGTGTAACAAATTGAAGTGGATCATTTGCACCCAGTTTTCATGTACACCATTGGTTATTAATTGTCTTGTGTAATACAGCATCTGGTCTAATCTAATCAAATCTAATTTGATTTTTAGCTCTCATTGGCTACCCGAAGACTTAAAAAGTAAATCTATTTTTTATACACTGTTACCACCTAGTTCAAGACCCTTCAAAAGCTGGAGAAAAAGAGAAAGTATGTAGAACTTTGTTTGTAATATTATATTGACAGATTATAGCATCTAAAATAATAAAATGTAATGTAATATAATAATCTTTTGGTGATTTTGTTCTTTATTTTGATTTTACTTCAGTTTTCTTTTTTGTTGCTGTTATTGTTTAGCCATGTTTTAGATGAAAATTTCCTCCCTCCTTCCTCACTTCCCTCCTTCCTCCCTTCCCTCCTTCCCTCCTTCCTTCCCTCCCTCCTTCCTTCCTTCCTTCCTTCCTTCCTTCCTTCCTTCCTTCCTTCCTCTCCCTTTCTCTCCCTTTCTCCCTTTCTCTCTTTCTTTCTCTCTCTTTCTTTCTTTCTCTTTCTCTCTATCTCTTTCTCTTTCTCTTTCTCTTTCTCTTTCTCTTTCTCTTTCTCTTTCTCTTTCTCTTTCTCTTTCTCTTTCTCTTTCTCTTTCTCTTTCTCTTTCTCTTCTCTTCTTTCTCTTTCTCTTTCTCTTTCTCTTTCTCTTTCTCTTTCTCTCTCTCTCTCTCTCTCTCACACTTTCTTTCTCTCTTTCTCTCTCTCTTTCTCTCTTTCTCTCTCTTTTTCTTTCTCTCTCTTTTTTTCTTTTTTTTTCTTTTTCTTTCTTTTTTTTTATTTTGTCTTTTTTTTTTTCTTTTCTTTTACTGGAAATAGCTGTAAGGAATTTGGAGCTTTTCAAGATTTAATAATGATGTTCTGTGATTCCTTCTTTAGTTGAGTTCTACAGGATAAGAAATACACTTTTTTTTTTTTTTTTTGTCAGCCCTTTTGTAGAGAAAGTTGATAGGGAAAATTGCCCTCCATTAAATCTGAATGTTATTATGGTCATGCATAACTTAGGGGAGCAAGAGGGAGTCACAACCTCCTCTCTGCCTTCACCCACCTCCAGCACAACTTATTTATATGAATTAAAATGTACTAAGGAACTGGTGTATCCGTGAAAGTTGTGGAGTGCAGAAGTTAAAATGGGACAAAATATCCTTGTGCATTCCCACAATTGTCATTTAATTAAAAACTAGGAAAATATGCTGTAACTAATACTTTTATGATATTTTTAGAATCTCTTTTGTATTCTTTATTTTCTAGTGCTACAAAAATTAATAATTTGTGGCTTGTTGTTTGGACAGTGTAATTAAGAATGGTCTGTGACACAAAACAGTTTAACTTAGGTCATGTGCAGAAGAATGAAAGGCAACAAATGCACATTCTTTCAGTTTCACCAGGATTTGTACTTTATCCTCCAGAGTTCATAAGTGAGCAGTGATCTGTAGAAACAGTTTCAGATGAACAGGTTTGAAAATCCAGATTTCTCATCCAAACAGTACCAAAACACTGCAGTCAGATTTGGTCTAAAGGGTAAGTGATATTTGCAATCTAATGGAAAGTATATACATACATACATACATACATACATATATATATATATATTTAAGAAACCAAATTATTTATTGTTGTTATTTTCTACCAAAATTCTTGACAGTGACACGTAGAACTAGAATTTGTAAACAAAATGGAATATTTTCTGTCCACAGAATAATAATTAAAAAAAAAAAGTAAAAAATACACATATTTGAAAAATAAGTTAGAAAAAGACCTGATCTGGTAAGACCTTACTGAATGAAAGCCTTTTTTCCTCAGCTATCTCTTCTGTAAAATGGATATGATGATCTGTGAAAGAAGCTTAGGAAGTGCAGTTCTGTAGCATTCATTTTTCTGAAGAACAGATTTTAAGCCTGAGACTTACTGGAGCCGAATACTCAAATCCTCTCCACAGACTGAATTTGCCCTATCCATTCAAGATGCCAGTTCTCCACCACAGTACAGTCATGAAATCACTGTATTAAATATGATGAAGTGCTGGGATACTTTGGAGATTGGGATATGTGCTACAGCTGAAATGTTAGGATAAATATCACTCCCTTTTCGCAAGGGGGAAAGGCCTGACCAAAATACTGTAACCATGTCTCTGTGTGGAAATACATTAATCATATACCAGGTACAGATGTTATTTTTCTCCACGCCCTGTGGTCTGACAGATGAGCAATGCTCCTGTCACTCTGGAGTGATCAGCGTGCTGACCCACATATCCCTCAGGCACGTGCCTGGATCAAGGCAGAGGTGTCTAGGAATAACATAAGGCACTTATTTTGCATACAAAATCTGTCTGTCAGAGGGAGGACTGGGTAAGTAGGGCAGGAGAATATGCTACACAGAGGAAAATGCATGTTCTGCATGCTTTCTCTTTATCTCATTTTTGCCTCAAAGGAAAGCCTGAGCATGGCTTAGAGAGCTCCTTTTTACCAAGCCTGTAGGCTGCTTTGTTTTGATGTCCCTTGCCAGAAAAGTGAAGTGTTGTACCCTCAAGAGTGGCTGTGAAAGTGGGTGTTCTTCATGCACTAGAGGACAATCAGTGGGCTCAGCACTGACCTGGGGACATCAGGTCTGAATGGGCCAGGAAGGGACCTGCGATCTGGGAGAGAGTTTAAGAGACCAGATAAGGCTTATGAATGCTGTTTAGATATGGTGGGCTTCTCTCGAAGGAAATGCTGTCATCCAGATAGAGAAGCCTTTGAGTCACTAGACCCAAGCTGAGACCAGTTCACTTCAGGCCAGAGAATTGTACTACTGCAAGATGAATGCCTTTGTATCACTGATATTCATGTGTTGGTGCTTATAGGAAAGAAGATGGTAAGCATGACATTTATTTATTTATTTAGAATTAGAATCATGTTGATAATACACTGATGTTTTAGTTGTTTCAGAGCAGTGTTTACACTAAATCAAGGACTTTTCTACTTCTTGTGCTACTCCACCAGCGAGGAGGCTGGGTGTGCACCAGGAGCTGGAGGGGACACAGCCAGGGCAGCTGGCCCAAATGGACCAAAGGGATGTCCCATAACATGGGGTGTCAAGCTCAGCAATAAATATGGGGGAATTGGCCGAGGACGTTGCCATTACTCAGGGAGTGGCTTGGCATTGATTGGTGGGTAGTAAGCAGTTGTGTTGTGCATCACTTATTTTGTGTTTTCCTGCCCCTCCCCCCCCCCCCCCCCCCCCCCCCCCTTTTTCTCTTTTTCCTTCTTATTAAGCTGCCTTTATCTCAAACCCTGTGCTCTTGCACTTTTACCTATCTCAGTTCTCCCTCCTATCCCACTGGTGGGGCATGAGTGTGCCTGTGTGGTGCTTAGCTGCTTGCAAAGTTAAACCACAGTGGAAAGTTACCAATACAGGGTAGAAATATGCTTGCTCCTTACTATTTCATCTGTAAGACTATGCTGCGTCCCTGGACACTCTACAGAGTCACACTCTTCAATGTATTTTCCAAATGACTACAGCTCAAGAGTGGACTCAAATTTAAGGTGGATAGCAGTGGCATGTGGGAGAACAGAAAATAAGGTGCATATAGGTAAACTGGTTGTTGAAGCCAGAATTGTTTTGATTTCAT
This sequence comes from Cygnus atratus, assembly GCF_013377495.2. Lineage (NCBI taxonomy): Eukaryota > Metazoa > Chordata > Aves > Anseriformes > Anatidae > Cygnus > Cygnus atratus. The sequence goes on from NC_066396.1 coordinate 69,590,470, forward strand.
TTTAAACACGTATCTAGTCTGTGAGTTCATACATGTCCTTGAATATCTTTCTCTCAGCTCCTCCTTTCTCCTTTCTCCCAGTCCTCTGAGGTATTTGCATCCTGAACTTTTGGAATGAAGAAGCAAGAGTTATCTGTCTCACACTACTCTGAATGGGATTCCTGGAGCATGCCATGAAGCAAATGAAACCAAGTGTGGTGACAAAATAAATAAATAAAACAAACAAACAAATAAATAAATAGATTGTGAATGCTTAAATCGTGTCTGGCACCAGATGCGTGTGTGTCTGTGTCTGTTCATCATCTATCTGTCTTTCTGATGGAGTGAGTGAGTGTGTGAGATAGTCAATTTGGGTAAAAGCCCTACGCCAGTAGGCAGACTGACTATGGGTGCACTTGATTACTGGAGCTTTGTGAGAAGATGGAGCAAGGAAATGAGTGGATTACTTTGACACTTTCACATTTTTTCCTTCATCCACAGTTGCCAGCAGAACTGCATTAAGAGTGCTGCAAACCGATAGTCCTCCAGGGTAACAATAGGTTCCAAGAGAAAATACATGAAGTTGCAATAATATACCAAGGCATACTGGATACTCAGGACTCTGGATAAACATACTGCAAAGGAAATGAAGATTTTTTTGTGGCTTTCAGGAAATGGCCCATCCAAAATCCAAACTAATCTAGCCAGGTGTCAGCTGGATATTAGGAGGCTTTTCCCATCACTTCATGGCACTTTGAAAACACAAGCTGGGCACAATATCAGGGAAAGCTGGCTAACTACAATGCTACCAATGGAGCAGAAATTAGTGACCCAAACTTTACCATGCGTTTGTTAGTGAAATGTCTTGTGGCTGTGATATTAAAATTTAACCAGTGATTCAGAAATTACCACAGGATGCTATTGTCTCAAAGATATAGAAGCAACATTGTGGTGGCTTTCAGCTGGCTAAACACAATGATCTTGTTATATCTGAGATACTCTGCTGGTCTCTAGCTAGTACCAGGGAAGCACAGGTCTCCCACCTACCACTACTCACAAGAGAGTTAGAAACAGCAGCTGAAGCAACTTTATACAAACTAAATCGCTGTGCACTATTTAATTCCAGTGGAAAGAATGAAGTGTTCCCTCCTGGAATGCAAGCTGGCTCTATTTTCATGTACGGCATGCAGCTGGTTGGGTTAATGGCAACAGATAGCTGATGCTTTACCAATTTTTAACTCTATTGTGTGTATTTTCTCTCAAGTTCTCACAGTGCTGAGTATGTTAAGGTCTTTTGCCATAATGGGCTTTGTCACACCTATGCAAAACTAATGCACATGAAACACAAGTATGAGTCATCAGTACTGCTCTTAGATAGTGGGCTCTGCTCCCTATTTGGTCATTTTGGGGAAAAAAAATATAAAAAATCTCCTGACAGTTTTTGTCACATTTCTAGTTCCTGCTCCTGGTCAGTGAGTCTGAATGCTGACTTTGAACTGTTTTCACAGGTTTCACAGATTTTCCCATGTAGCTGCGAATGTTTAACAAATCAGACTAGACCTTTTGCAAATAACATTGCTGCAGAATACGGGCAGTGCTGTCACAAACTGTCAGAAACAAATCAGTTTGGCTGGAGTTGCCAGCCAATTGAATGCCAGTCTGTGGCTTTGCAGAGCTTCATCTTGCACTGTGTGATGCTTTGTATGCACCATTGTAGTATGTCTTTGGTAATAAATTTGTAAATAATAATATATAGCTAATTTTTGTTGTTGTCGTTTGTTTGTTTTTGTTTGCTAGCCCTTTGCTTTAATAGAATATCCAGTATAAAAACAACAAGTAAATCATCATTTACACTGTGAAACATACAAAAAAAATCATACAAGTGACCATATACAAGCAAAGTAAGGAAAAGATTCCTCTGCAGATGGCTCAAAAGAAATGAAATAATATGGCGGGCATGTCATTATGTTGTCTGTTTACTCACGCTGCTGAGTGTTCTTGCAGTTCATCAGGCTGCACACCCAGAACTCCCCAGTTGTTTTACATCTGCTGATTGACCCTTCCACACCATAGTTCAAATTTTAATGAGTGCCGGATTTGAATGCATTATAATATGCACTTAGCAAGCTGTCTTACCAAAAACTGTAGTCAGCATGATTTCTACCCCACTTCTGCTATATACTGACAGTTAAAAGAAGTATTTAGTAAATAGATCATATTTAGAAAAGTTAGATTTTATTGATTTTGACAAAAATGAGATAATCTTGAGAGTCTGGACAGGTGAAACTAGGGGGAGCAAATTACCCTGCCTGGAGGAGTTAAGGTTTGCTTGCTAAGACACAAAGAGTGTGTGAGGGCAGTCCTAGGTTCTTCGCCATAAGCTTGCTGTGCATCTGCATCAGGCTAAAAGAGCACGCTGCTCCGTGCAGCCTGACAATGGCTTGTTAGTGCTCACAGCAACGTGATCCCTCATCCAGAGCAGAGTGGGGATTCTCAGACCATTTTAAATGCTCATTAAGACAAATCAGCGTCCACAGACAAACAGACTCACCCAGATTTAGTTGTAAAACCTGTTCCCTGCACTGCAGTTTTAGCTACCTGATGGCTGTGTAGTGTGCCAAAAGCAGAAATACAACTGCACCATCCCTTGATACCCGTTCTCATTCAATCTGAGATAGAAGGGAATCCATCAGCCCAACCAGGTCTGTTCTTCAGGCTCTGTTCTCTGCTTGTCAAAGCCCTCTGATCTCTACAGCCACCAAACTGCATCATCAATTTTCAACTTTTAGCTACAACTGTGGCTCTGAACTAACTTTGCCTGACAGGACTGACATCCCTCCAGCAGCACGGACCTCCGCAGTCACAAAACTTGTCCTGCGTTTCTGGGGATTAGCACTAGATGGCAGTGCTCTGGTGATTAAAAGAAGTCTTAAATCACCTTTCTGAAATAAAACGTTGAGGTCAGCTTTCGGATTTATGGCTGTGGGGAGTATTGCTGCTACTGTTAAATTTCCTGAGCCAGCACATTACCATCCCAGGCCGACAGCTGATCCGTACTAAATATCTGTGACAATATCTGAGGGAGCATTGGCTTAGACCACCTTAGATTTTGTATTTTACTGGGGAGGGGAGAACAGAACACAGGGGAGAGAGAGCAGTAGAAAAGTAGGGGAAGGATGGGAAGCAAGGGATCAGCAGAGCACTTGGAAAAAGCTTTGTTTTTCATATTACCCTCAAAGTATAAGCTTTGTTGAGCATGGATGCTGATTTGGGGCAGGAGTAGACCTTTCAGGGATGCAGTTCCCCAGGGTGCTCCTACTGTGTTTGTGCCATCACTGGCATGTTGTGTTCATGCATCTGGCAATGCAGTGTGCACTACTTCCTTCCATAAAGCAGTTATTTCCCTTCTTGCACTACATTTGTTCACATAATCTAAGTAACAGGTTTATGCACACTGTACCAGGTGATTTTTTGTGGACCTTCCCAGAAGGTACTTGGAATCTGCCTGGTCTCCCCAAAAGGTGGATTTACTGGCAGATTTTACGTGATTTTCATTTCCAACCTCAGTGTCAGTGGTTTTGCAGTTCACCAGCATGCATCTTGAAAACAAAAACAAAAACAAAAACCACCATTAAATACACTGATTAACCTCATGAAGATCAAGGTATTTCTGCCTCTGTTTTCCTTGGAAATGACTTCACCTTCTAGGGAGTTTTCTGCTTCTCTGGGTGAAAAGAAACCTTTCAACTGAAGTAAACATTTCTCAAACTGAGCTGTTAAAAGAAAAGAAGAAATACACCCTTTTACTTAACTCAGTAGCCTGCTCAGATAGTTGCCCAGGTCCCACTCACCAGGCTCAGGGACAGTTTTGTGTCCTTCCTCTTGCTTCAAAGCACACTAAAGCAATGAAGAAACTTCCACTGATTCTAGATTCAGGAGTTGGACTCGATTATCCTTGTGGGTCCCTTCCAACTCAGGATATTCCATGATTCTAGGTTGCTATTACATAGACTTTTTGCCCTCAAACAGCATCGGGGTACTGGTGTGCCAACTGTGAGATACATATGCAAAATTGTAGTTAAATATTAAAGCACATCTAAGGACAGGAAAATCAAGTAAGCACCACAGAGTATTTTATTAAATCAGAGAAGAAAAAGAAACAATAAAAATAAAATAATATTTGCAAGAGAATTTTATTAATGCTGTAAATTGCATTCGCACAAGCACTCAAGAGCTCTCTAAGCAAAATGGAAAACATTCTTTTTCCTTTTACTGACAGATAACTTTTAATTTTTTATGACTGGGCATTGAGATCGATATCAGCAACCTTCATCTCCCTTGTTTTGCATGTTGGAAAAATACAAAGCCAGGAGATATACTGCTGCTCTGAAATTGCATTTGTGTTGGCAGTTTATTTTATGTTTCTGTAATTTTATTAAAACCACTTATATACATTCAACATGATTCCACACACAGAGTCTGTAAAATGAGCTTTTTAAGCTGTGGCTTTTTTTTTTTTTTCTATAAACATATTTATCAGGGCTAAATTGCCAGTCAGCATATATGTTACAGAGAAATGGCAACAAAAATAGTACATATATCTCCTTTAATTTGGCAATTTCTTGTATTCTAATCTAATCATACTTTTAAAACTGGTATTATTGTTCAGCCAAAAGCTCCACAGATTTAGCAAAATCCTTGCAGTACCATTGTCAAGATTAGGAATGAACAGCTTTGCTTCTACATCAGCCTATACACATAGCTGAAATCAGGGCAACCACAGAAGATATCTAATGTGAGTCTCAGAGGATTCAGAGTTCAAAGGAGAAGTACAATTATTACAGAAATTTCATGGCCTCCTTTTGATTACCTGTGTTCTAGCCTGAAAATCACCCTTTTTATTCTTACAGCAACAGAGGATCAGCAGACTTCAGCTCTTGCAAAGACTCGTTTCAGACATGCATTCTCCTCTTTAAAATGCTAGTAGTCTTTCCTCTAGTGATGCTGAGTAACTGAGTACCTAAAGAAGTACCATAACGATAGGACGAGCAGCAATGGACACAAGGTGTGACACAGGAAATTGTAAATAGATAGAGGGATAATCTTCAGCGTAAGGGTGGCCAAACTCTGGAGTAGGTGCCCAGAGGGGCTGTGGAGTCTCCTTCTACAGGGTACGTAAAACTCAACTCAGCTAGGTTCTGAAACATCTGATCTGACTAGCTTTGCTATGAGCATGGTTCTGGACTAGGCAACCTCCAAAGGACCCTTTCCATTTAATTTAATATATGATTCTGAGAGTCTAACTGGATAACAACAGGAAAAAAAAAAGAAAAAAAAAAGCAGAAATATTCCAACTTTATGTGTATGTGTGAAATAAGTTATTTGGGAATCTCACACTGTCCTGTAGCAAAAATAAATTCTTTCTTAACGTTGAAGCACCATATTGAGTTTCTATTTTATTTCATTCTATTTCATTTTTAGACTTCTCAGTGGTTGGCTATTCCCAACCCAACTTTATCTCTTTTTAGTTATCTTGTTCTATCTGATTGCCTTTCAGGCTTTCCTACAGATGGTGGTGCATCCTCTTCTCCTGATGACTCCGCTTTGATGCCTGTGTTCATGTGTTTTGAAACAACCTAATCATTCATGAAGCTCAAGTCAGCAGACTTTAATCTCTCTCTGAAGAATGCTGCATAGAGTTGACAGATATAAGCTCAGAACTCTTCTTTCTGTGAACATGTGTGAGAATAAATATTTTTCTCTTGCAGTAACAAGACCTGCAAAAGCTAACGGAAGCAGCCTGGTTCACAGTTTCTTCTTTGTGAGGCCGTAATCCTCCAGAGGACTCTGTGACAACACCAGCCCTTTCTGCAAAGGCATTTTCTTATTCTGAGATCACTTTATTATGTATTTTATTTTATTTTATTTATTTATTTATTTATTTTGTGGGACAGCTCTCACCTTTCTTTCATGATATAAAATCAGGATGTTAACTAGTCATTATGTTCCTTTTTATTTATTTATTTTTTCAGCTTCATCTCCAGGAAACTGCTTTTTTTTTTTTTTTTTTTTTTTTAAACTATATTTTTACATCTATTTTATTTTTATTATTTATTTATTTATTTATTTATTTATTTATTTATTTTAATCTTTCTGATTGTACCAACTTTATTGCAAAATGCTAATATTTTTTAAGCCCCCAGCTCTGCCATTTTTGAGTTTGATATTTCTTCAAGGGACCATTTTCCAAATCATTGGCAGATGTAATTTTTCTTCCTCCACTGTAAATTTTTCTTCCTCCAAAATTATTATCAGTGTTCACTAGCTGCCATTACAGGTACATACTCTTGTAGGTAGTCCTCCAGTTTGGCTTCATGCTCTGAAGATCTCTGAGAATTTGTTTCAAGATTGTTTTAAAGCATTTAACTGTTTCTCCCTGATGTTTTTAGGGTGTTTGGGTGTAGATTTATTGATCCAGGGGCCTTCTCAAACATATATCTAGATAGAAACTCTCTGTATATAAAGATGTCATCTCACTGACATTTTAAAAAGAAACCTCAATTTTCAATCTGAAATGAGAAGCTTCAAGGAGCAAATGTTCTGTCTAATTTGCTCTTGATGGTTTTTCTTAAGGATATTGCTGATCAGCGTCATATAGTTTTCTTTCTTATCTTTTCTAAACTGATAGTTAATAGTTATAAAACTATTAGTTAGTTATAAAACTATTAGTTTTAAATAGTGCTGCAAAGATGGGCCTAAAGTAGGTGCCATTTAAATTACACTTGGGCTTTTTTACTTTTTTATGAAACTATCTAGCACCATGCTATCTATTCTGTCCCTCTGCAAAATTTTTCCATTTCCAATATATATCCTACATATATCCCAGCTCATTGCTCAAAATCTTTGCAGGATTGGATCTGGAAATCCATACTGCAGAACTTCTAAAAATGTTGGTTTACTTCCTTCAGACTCATTGCGAATGACATGTTTAATGCTATTTCAAATGTCCTTATGTTCTTCCAATACTGGAAGAATGTTTGGCAGTTTGTGCTTGTTTTGTTACATTTTCCTTGTTTTTCAAATTTCTCTCCATGTCAGAGGTATTTTGTTTCAAACCTTGAATGACAATGTCTTTTTCTTTCTGCTTCTTCCTTCCACATTGATGCACCTCCCTCTTAACTGAAGTTGACTGACACCTCATTATTTATTTTATCTAAATATGTAGTATCCAGAAGGTTTTATGGGAAAAATAAAATAAATCGAATGGCAGATATGTCTGCATACCTCTAGCATATTTTAAATCCTGGATTACCTCACTCAAAGGTAGAGAGCTGTGGATTTCCACCAGCTGTAAAACTGCAAATGAAATGTACATCAGCAATGAAATCTATAGATGTCTACAGCATGGGTGTACATAACTGTGTGTATGTGTATGTGTATTTTTCACTGTCTATAGGCAGGTGCACTATGCTATCTGATTTTTTTTTTTTTTTAAATCAGATGAGATCTCTGTTATAGCTGAAATTATAGTAGTAGAGAAGATTGCATCAAAGCCAATGACTTCATTAAAAACAACCCAAGTTTCAACAATGCCTTTATGCTGCAAAGTAGTGGGGAGATTCCCAGGAAGTCTTTGAACAAACAGTTTAGCTGAAAAATGCAAAAGCTTAATGTGGAATTTATTTGTTTATTTATTTGTTTATTTGCTTACTTTAAGAATGTGCCAGACTTTATTATTATTATTATTATTATTATTATTATTATTATTATTATTATTTTTATTATTTATTTTTATTTTTTATTTTTATGTCAGCTTCTGGATAGGAAACAAATGGGTTTGTGCAGACCTGCAGAAGTTGTGACTGTAGGGGATTCTTAACAGATTAAGTCATTTTGTGATGAATCACAAACTACTATGTTAAATTGCCTTGAGAAAACAGATTATTTCTTCCACAGCTAGGATGAGTGTGTCTAAACTCTGCTACTATAGACAAATCCTAGCCATTCCAAAAATGTGTGAAGACTAGCTCATTAGAATAAAAAGAAAAAGAAAAAAAGCTTATTTTTAGTAAGTATTAAGCAAGCTTTATTCTTTCATTCAATTTAATTATTTTTCTGCATTCTAGAGAATAGGCTTCGTCTTTTAACTATCTTATTTAGACAGATGTAAGACTTGTAAGATTATCTGCTTTTGGTGTCTTTGTTTTGAGCAACTGATTCTCTAGCAGTTCACCTCCACACCTGGGCACTGTGAGGTAACATTTTCCACAATTCATACCAATTTCTTCCTTCTTCCCCTCTGCCATCCACCATCTGCTGCTTCTGTCTGCTCATCTCTCTTTGCCATTCATCTCTGATTTTTGGCTGTGTAACCTGAAGGCGACTCCTTTCTAAATACTGGCAAGAGTTAGAAGGACTGTAAGACATGTAAAATGTGGAACATAGCAACATTTTTTTAATGTGTTTATAATTAATATTGTAGAAAGGGAAAGAAGAAAACTGTTTGTATGTAGGAAACTAATTAGCATTTATTTCACAACTAAGAATGTCAAAAGCAATATTTTACCTTACCTACTTTGATTTTGAATGTCACAAACCAGAATAACACAAAAGGTTATATCCTGCATTGCAAAACAATTTCAAATTTCTTTTTCTTCTTTCCTGGTAAAAAACACTTTGATCAATATAATGTCAATTAAAGTAGATTTAAAAATAAAAAATAAAAAAAAATATATAAGCAGGTTTTTATTGCAAAATACCACACTGTAACTTTGAGTTGCCATGTGAGCATATGTCAAATATTAACCTTGCAAATAATTTCTCTCATTTAGACATACAAAGTTCCTGCTTGGGAAAGGAAGGGAAGGGAAGGGAAGGGAAGGGAAGGGAAGGGAAGGGAAGGGAAGGGAAGGGAAGGAACAGAGCTGTCATCCCACGGTACCTTATAAAGCATATTCTTATTTTGGATTGAAGTGAAAGGTCGTGAAAACACGACCTACATGGAATCAAGTACTGAAAGTAAGATGGCCTCCTGGAGAGACTGCAATTATTTGTCTGCTCATGTTAACACAGGCCATGTTGCCTTCTTGGAGAGACTTGTCTGTTTTCAAATAGATGCTTATATTTAGCTTCCAACTTTTTCTTTTACAGAAAAAAAAAAAAGTTTGTTGTTGTTGTTGTTTGTTTGTTTTTTGTTATGACCTCATTGTACAGCCTGAGCCCAAGGAAAGTATGAATTATTTGGTTTTCTGCACAAAGCTCTTTAGGTGAACCCAGATTTTGTTTACTAGCTCTATTACTGACTTCTGGCAAATTTTTTCTCAGTATACTAGGTTTTCATGTATTTCTGTGAAATGCAAAGCTTTTGAACCTTGGACTGTTTACCTGACATTTTTGTACTTCTGTGAAATTTTTTGCATCTTGAACTGTTTAAACTGGACTATGAACAAATGAATTCATTTAATTTCTTTGCTGGATTGTTAAAATATCTGTGTGTTTCTCTAGCACAGAATACATTAGTGTAAGAGATTCCAATCTTAACTGATTTTTCCAAGTCTTCCTATATTGGAAATCCTAATATCTTGGGATTGGGATCTTTGATAAGCTAAGCAATGCTTTCAGGGAAGGAAAAATAAAAATTGATTGTCTTCATCCAGAATTTCATTAGTCATCCCAAAGAAAGTCCTTTGGATTTTCTAAACAACAGATTATTTCTAGGTTTCTGAAGTTAAAAAATCTGTTTTTGCTAAGGTGAACCTTCACCAATAAAAAGTGTTTTATTTTTTTTTTTTTCCCATGTGTGTGTATGTGTGTTTGTTTTTTAAATAATTTTGGTGTCTGTGAGACAACCTCTGATGGCTTTGGATGGAACAGTGAGTCAGAATGATTGAGCAAGATTAATGAGATGTGAGACAGAAAAAGTTTGGTTGTATTCATACATTGTTCTTGCATTTATAGGGATGGCAACAAACAAATACACATATATGTGTTCATGAGTACATGCACGCACCTTTCTTGCAAAAGTAGATGTGGTACTTTTGAATGAAGGGTTTGGAATGTGTGTGTGTGTTTGTGCAGAACAGGAGATAAACCTTGGCCTCAGAGTCAGGTGATCCTTTGTTCTTCTTGTGAAGCAATGAAGTTCAAAATAGCTGGTGTCCCAGAAGATAAAAATCATGTAAAAGTCTTTACTGAAATTTTCCACAGGACATCTGAAAACTCTAGGAATATGAGGAGGAAATAGTCCTGCCTTTCTTCATGGTGGATTTTAACTGTGCCACATAACTGGGGTTTTACATTAAGTTTCAAAGCATCTTACCAAGTATGGAAGCTTCCTGGTCACCATTTTAACTGCGGTATGAGAGATAAATTTGGATAAGGTCAGCCTGTTTCAGATAAAACTTGAAAGTCTGTACTCAAAAACATATGACTTCTCAAAAATACTGACAAAACATATCTTATTGAATAGCAGTCCCTCACTGCCAAATTGAGAGCAGATTATGGCAAATGGCCTTCCCTCACCCTTAGTCTGATGAAGGCTCTGTTATTCTGTGAGGCATCACTGTGTATCATCCATAACCATATCATCAGGAAAAAATGTGGATTAGTTATCTTGTTTCCAATCACCTTTTAGTATAAAAGCCTTTCTCAGTCAGAGCATCTCTCTTTTCACAACCCGTAGTTAGATTTGTAGTGACATTATAAAAAAGCACTTGAAATCTTTTGTGAGATGAAGGAATGAGAATCAGCCAGCACTAGCTTTGTTTAAATAATTATTGTCTTGAAAAGAAAAATTATTTTAATTAAAATATATAAATATCTAATATCACATCCCTTACTTTGCTATTAGTATGCTAGTGTCCACTGTCTATCTGATTTTACTGTGGTCATTCAGAATAAATGCCCATGAAAACAGCATATTTGAGAAATGATTTATGTGGGGATGCAGATATTTTATATATTTCTTTTTAACAGGTTTTCTCTTCCAAGCATGTTTTCAAAAAAATCACAAATCATAGAAATGAAAGCTCAGGCAGCTAAGGCCTTCACGTAGATGGATCACCTGAGGGATGATGGGTATGCTAAAACATCTGTGGTAGTAGATTGAAGTAAATGAGTCATCCCTACAATGAACAAACCCTGCGTCTGATGAGTTCTCCTTTCTCCTGACAATAGCTCGCTGATGAGCAGTGCTGTGACACTGACTTCAATTTGGGTCCTTATTCTCAAGGACCTTGAACGAATCTAGGAAAATGAAAGACAGAAAATCCAAGAGCTTCTAGGATTTTCCCTGTTCCCAGGTCAGATACTTCAAGAAATCTTTATTCCACTGAAAATCTGAGGTTAATAGATCACCAGTTTCCTCTCAGAATGCCAACTCCTTGTAAAACTTGATACTAATGTCTTTGTTTTGATTTAGTGTTTTGGTTACTATTTTTTCCTTAATTGCTTGGACATCAAATAATGTGACTTGGCAATTGAGACTATTGCTTTCATGCCAGAGAATTGTTTAGTAGATGAAGCTGAGGACACCACTGCCTTGGTTTCATTTGTTTATAGTTTGCAACGAGCCTATTATTAAAAAAATGACCTGTATCCACAGCTGACAACACTAATAACATGGCCTGCGGCCTTTGAAGACTGTGGTGAAACTCAGCCTGAAGCATTTGCTAAATAGAAGCTTATGTATTAGTCCTTCATCACCTCATGTCACTGAAAGGAAGGGGAATCAGGTTCAGATACAGCCCCAGGTGGCTGCGTGGGGCTCCGTGGATGCCTCTGTTGTCAGAAACCACAGAGGGAAGGAGGGAGAGGGGGGTAGAAAAGAAAAAGAAGGAAAGAAGAAGGGAAGGAAGGGAGGGAGGAAGTACGAAAAGAAGGAGAAGAAAAATACACATACAAAACCTCACAAAAGCCTGAAAGTCAGTGTGAAACTAGAACTAGAATTGCATTTGAATGCCCAGGACTGAAGTAGGTGACAAACTTGTACTCCGGCATTATTCCCAGCTCATCATCTCTAGATTGCCCAGGGTGAACACAGGTACAGAAGTACACTCACAAAGGAAAGTCTTTTTGAGCCCTTGCTATGGCAGAGCTCTGGATAGCGTATGTTTCCTACATGACCCACAGACTTGTTTCACTCTCCCTCTTCCCAATCCCTTCCAAAATCATCTCCATGGGGTCCTCCAGTGCAAAGGATGGCTGGCTGGGTGCAGTCCATGGTCTGTGGAAAATAAAGCCCAGACAGAAGTATCCACCACCACCTGGAGATACATCTTTTTCCCCCTTGATGTTTTGGGAAGCACAGGCTGGCATTTTCTGATGAGCATGCATCTTCAACAGTTGAAGTTTTGTTGGTGTTATTCACAGTAGGATGGTCTGACATGGTAAGTACAAAAATGCCTAGTATCTATCCACTGACAGGTGGAACCAGCTCTGGGGCAGGCAAACTCTGACTCTGTTCTTTGCAGGGGCATGAGGGCACACACCTTTCCTGAAAGACTGTAGCAGGGACTGGAAAGATTTTACCCAAGGTTTCTATACCTTACTTCATCATGGAGATGTAAAGTAATTCATACAGCAGTAGCTCTCGTTCAGTGCACACCCATAGCCATAGACTCCAAGTAGCCAGGGGTTGAGAGGGACCCCTGGTCTGAACCCATGAGCAAGGGCTTCAACTTGCTTCCAAACCATGCATGAGCACTCCCATCCCACAGCACCCAGTGCTGCCTATGGGCCTTTCCAAACAACTAACTGTTCCCTAACGATGCTGACTCTAATGAAACCTCTACAGCTGGGCTCTGTGGCCAAGTGCAAAAGTAGTGACTGTGTGGGGAGACAGATGTGATATAAGCCCTGACATCTTTATGGAGAGGAAGAGTCCCCTTTACTGGTTTCTCCACAGAGCAGAGTTCCCACTTTTATGCCTTGCACTCTGCTCCCACTTGTTCAATGCTAAAAGGCTACATTGATGAGGTCCACCCCTAAGCCACAAAAAACCTACTCCTATTTTCATTTTTAAACTTGCTATTGTAATGAAATCAGGAACTTTTCTTGTTAAGTATTTCTAAAACTGCATTCTTTTCTACAGATATGCCATGTATATCCGTATGTATCTCTATCTTACACAGCATCAGGTAACTGTCAATGGCACCTTTCCAAACAACACCTTTAATGGGATAGGAAAATAAAAAGTGATATACCTGCTTGTGATTCCTCTCTGACAGGGTCTGGACTTCTTATAAGCCAGGATTTCCAAGTTATTGTAATATGTGTACTTATTTCTTTGAGAAGAAAAAAAATAGAGTAGGAGTAGAGTTATAGACTGCATAAATATAGTAATTCAACACTTTCTAAGAAAGTTGTTCAGGAAATAAACGATTGTGTAGAAGTGGAAAAAAAATTAAAATCTTGCAGTCAACCATTTCCTTTCTTCACGGACCACTTCCAAAACAAACAGTGAAGTCAGCATTTGGTTGATGATCTTCTTTATGGTGAGCCTCCTGTAAAGATATAATCAAATACCCTTTCAGTAATGAGTAACGGTCCAAACTGACATCTCATGTTCCACTGAAGAGTGGGAGACATCTGCAATTCTCATGAGTCACATCTCAGAATCCTTTTATTGATTTATTTTCCCCTAGATAAAATTACATGGAAAGAGACTGACTTGTTCGAAGTCATGCTGGGAGTTGCATGTAGTACCAAGCCCCACAAGAACAAAAAGATAATTCATTTTTTCTTTTTGGTAAGTCTGCAAAACAATCATTTTGTGACTTGTAACACTACGTGCTTTTCAGCTATCTTAGCACGCACCGATCTAGTGACATGTTGCTTTATTGGGATTGCAGATAAAGCAGATGGTTAGTCTTGGGGTGAGATAATGTTGGTCCAGAACTATATAAATATGTCAGCATGCTCAATTTTCACTGCCATACCATACCATACCATACTGTACCATACCCTACCCTACTGTACTGTACCGTACCATACCTTACCGTACTGTACTGTACCAGAAAAGGTTAAAAAGAACAAACATATAAGGCTGATGAATGAGGAATAATAGAGACTTGCACATTCTTTTTAATACTTATGGGTCCTATGAATATAATACATCTAATATTTGGAAATCTTGACAGGTGTGTGTTTATACAGGACTTGTGTTAAAATAAAGGAGAGTGACTTTCTTGCTTTATAGCACTGTGAGGATTTGTTGAAATTGTATTTCAAGATAAATGGCTCAGCTACCTGACTAACAGGTGTTTGATGGCACTAGACAAGGAAAACGCTGTCAGGTTTGCTCTCTTCATCAGGTACCTGTCCACATAGAGTTCCTGGAGCATAGATACTCCACAGAAACACTCCTGCCCCGGGCTGGGGCATGACAGCAAACAGAATAATGCAGGAGGAAGCCACCAGACTGCTCTGAGGAGTTTCAAAGTCAGCAGGATCATTTTAGGCAAATCAGACATTACTTAAGGTTTTGCCTTTTTCTTCTTTTTCTTTTTTTCTGGAAGTGATTGTAACTGGCGAACATAGAGACAGGCCTGATTTGCTCTTACTGACTCATACCTCCTCCTCGATAGATTGTCTCTTCTGATTTTCCTGTCACTGCACTTCAGCAAACTCTGCACAATGCAGTTTTTCATCTGCCTGCAGGTTGGCCAGCTCTTATTCTTCTCTGACTTCTAGAAGAGCTTGCTCCAGGAGTTTCTGCAATCAACACCTCAAGCAACAGTTTGACTTCCAAGTCAAAGTCCAGCACTTGAGGCTAGGAGGAGTCAGGCAAGCAGATGGAAAGGAATCCTGATCACAGTCTCTCTAAACATCTTAGTAAGGAGAAAGGACGATAAAAAAAGCACTTGTGCTTTTGTGAAGGCAATTCTGTGAAGTGGAGCTGCTGGCTCTTGTTAGCTATGGAAGAAAGTATTAATGTAGAATGGGTTAAAAGGAAAAGTGTGATGACATGAGCTTTAGCCTGTCTGATGGACTCATTCACATCATAGCCCCATCAAGCCCCACTGGAGGCTATGAGGGAGAGGCAAACCTAGGGTTTGTCTCTCCTCACATGCATGTTCTGAGGCCCTGTGCATTAATGTCTCAAGCACTCAGAAGCTCTCTGCATTCGCAGGTGTACTTCAGTAACAAACTGAAGAATAAGGACCAGCCATACTTAGTGATGATCCTCATTTCATCCCCCCACCTGTGTATCTGTCCATGTGTGCTTGTGATTTCTTAACTGATGGGTTGAAAAGCCAAACAATCTCCTTCCCAAATATTTTATTTCAGTTGTTTTTCAGAAACTCTACCAGCACGTTCTCCTGCACACATAAAACTGCTGGTTTCAAATGTTTCAAACCACTGGTCCTGAAAATGTATCAAACAACCTTTCCCACTCCTGACCCTTGCTTTTGTGCAGAAAGCTGCAGCCGTATGTTTGCTTTTGAGTCAAGCTCTTCAATAAAGGTTCAAAAGAGGAGACAGCAATGTACCGCTGAACAGGAATACTCTGATCGGAAGGCTGTAGCTGGCTGATAAATTTGGCATACCTTGTCATTCATCTCCACCAGTGCTTCCAGTGGGAGCAAGTTGTCTTCGACTGGGCTCAGTGTTATTTGGCCCAACGCAGATGTCAAATTGCTGGAACTCATCCTGCTGGTTGAAGTGTTTTGACTGATGTGGTAGAGCAGAGAAAGTAACTGCTTGAGGAGAAAGAGATTTGCTCTAGGCAATTATCAGCTACCCTAAGGGAACAGAAATTTAATGTAACACCACTGCATCAATTCAGTGGCTGCAACTTCTTTATATGAGTGCATTTCCATTAAACTCACACAAATGATGCTACTGCTGAAAAAAAAGAAAAACATGTGCTTTTCTTAGTGACTTAGCATAAGTGCCATTCAAAAATCCCCAAAGGCAGCTCAGCACAAGGTTAATTTTAAGATCTAGTCTGATAGGTCAGCATTAAAGAATTCCATGTCCTTAAGTAGATCAACAACATTAATAAATCCCATAATGTCACTGGAGGCTTACCTAAGGCTTATGCTTGTGCTGTGTAGCTTCCAAAGTATTCTAAGTCAACCTTGAAGTCTCCTGCTTTTCAGTTGCAAAGATTGGTGTTTCCTGAGCTACAGCAGAATGACTACCCTTACTAAGGCACTATAACCTCTCCGCCCTTCTTAAGAGAATAATTTTGTGGAGCAATCTCAAGTGCCTTAAAGAACTGTTCTGACTAGGGAAATGCTTTCCCATGTTACCTTCCATCCATATTCAACCATGCTAGCTGACAGAAATGACAGGCTTTTAAATGAGGTTGTCAATCTGCAGGAGAATTCCAGTGCTCTGCCACAGTGGAAATGCTTGCGAGGCTCACTCTTTCAGTTCACACAATTTGCACTGTTCCCTTGGCTTCTCCAAAGCTAGCATCCATTTCTCAAAGAGGACAGCTGAAAGAATTTTTGAAGGCATGCTTCAGAGGAATGCAATGCTGAGAGCTTCAGATAAGGCTTTGAGTACTGCTGCTGAGTCCAGAGGGAGCACCCCTGTTACTGGGTCACAAGGAGGCAGGTTGGCTTCAATTCCCTGCTCTCACAGGTAATCATCAACACTGACTCCCATAAGTGTGGTGAAGTGTCTCACTCCCCGAAGGGGCAAGTGCTGACCTCTTCTCTCTTCTGACCAGTGTCAGGACCCAAGGGAATACCATGGGGCTGTGTCAGGAAATGTTCAGGCTGGGTATTAGGAAAAATGTTCTTCACCGAGACGGTGGTCAGGCATTGGAAAAGGCTCTCCATGGTGTTAGTCATGGCATCAAGCCTGCCAGAGTTCAAGAAGCATTTGGACAAAACTCTTGGACATATGGTGTGATTTTTAGGTGGCCCTGTGTGGAAGTAGGAGTTGGAGTCGATGATCCTTGTGGGTCCTTTCCAAATTAGATATCCTCTGATTCTATTCTATTCTATTCTATTCTATTCTATTCTATTCTATTCTATTCTATTCTATTCTATTCTATTCTGCTCTACTCTACTCTACTCTACTCTAGTCTACTCGACTCGACTCGACTCGACTCGACTCTATTCTATTCTATTCTACTCTATTCTATTCTATTCTATTCTACAAAACAGGGAGATTGTTAGGTACATGCCAGGTGAACTTCCATAAGCCTCCTAAACCTAGCTCCTTTGCTTTCTGTTCACTTTCTTCTCACTACTATCTCAGCATGCCTCTTGGAGGAAGATGTGGAGGAAGAAAATCAAATGAGTTTCCCATAGGTACATGACAAATCAAGGGCAAAATAAGAGCAACAGAAATGAAGACACACACACACACACACACACACAAAAAAAAAAAAAGAGGACAAGCTTTTCAAAATCTGAAACATGCAGTTTGTCTTTCTTGTGCTTTTACCTTGCTGTCATAGGCAGGCAAAATCAAGTCTATGAAGTGAGCCCACAAGTTAGCAAGGTGCTCTCACTGCTGAAAGTCAGAAGAACTCATCCCTGAGGTTGTCACCGGCAGTTAAACAGGTTGGCTTTTGAGATCACCTTATCTGCCTTTGTTGAGAGCCTCCTTCAGCTCCCAGCATGTTTTCTCACTGGCAGTTACTTTGAGGATCGTGTCATTAGACAGTCCTGTTGCATGCAGTATAGCCAGAAGATCCTGCAGAAAATGCAGTCCAGAATGGAAGAATGGTCACTTGGGTGAAGAAAGGCCTTGTGGCAGGTGAACCTTGCCTCAAAGACAGAAGCAAATTTGGATGGGTAGGTACACTGTGATTTCTACCTAGCTGTTGCTCTAATTAGATTGCATTGGCCTTCCTTTAGCCTACACTCTTTTTAGAATTGTTAATTCCAGTCTCTCTCATTAAGTCAATGTTCCTTCATTCCAGAGCAAGATGATGTATGGTCAAGCCTTCATATTTAAATCTCAAACTCCGTGGTGCTCCTGTCATGAACCAGGCTGAATGACCAGCAGAGACTGCTTACACTACAGATTTAATTTTCAGGCAGGGCTTACCCAAGGAACATATAAACCCAAAGCTCTTTTACAGCCTATGAGCTGCAGAGAAGCAGAGAAACAGCATGAGATTTTCTGTTCCTCATCCTTCAGGCACATAGGCAACAGCACAGTTCTTCCCCATGAAGGAAGGTCCCAGAGATAGGATGAAACATCATGGGGCAGGACAGAGACATTACCAAAGATCTGGCTCCTTCTTTTCTTTTAGGGGAGCTATTTTTAACTCTTTTTCCCTAGTTTGGAAACAGGCAAACAAACAAACAAACAAACAAAAGCCCTTGTAACTGTTGTGCACTGAAAAGATCTGCCATGGAATTTTTCCAGATGGCATCACCACAATGAACTGGCATGTGGGATGTCTACAAATGAACAACTATTTTTATTGATAAGACCAATTGCTTCTCTACCAACCAGCTACACTTTGAAGTCTCAGACCTTTGACACAAATATCAGTCCAGGAGAAAGGGTGAGAACTTATGTGTTCTGTGAGACCAGCTTTCCATTGCTCTTGGCACTTTTTTATGAGAAGCTGCCATTGCCACCCAGGGGCTCATTAACTGCAAGGGGCATATAAAACAGGATAGAACAAAGTATTCCTGCCCTCATGTGACAGATGAAGGGCTGAGAAGCAAAAAAAATGACAAAGAGCCTGTTTGGTACAAAGCCTTAGGGAAGCTCAAAGTAGTTTTCCTAGTCATCCCTTCAGATCCTAGGTCTCAACAGCTTTCAGGAGTCCAGCTACAGTAAAGCATTGCTGTGAACATCACAGTTCTTTAGATTTTATATGGATGGCCCAGTTCTTCTAGAACTGTCCTCACCCACCATTCAGGTGGACTGAACTGGTAATAGGAATGGCCCGATCTGTCATTAACTGTTTTTCAGGTTTTCCAGTTGAAAGCAGATCTTATGTTTTTGATGATCAAAATCTAACACTTTGACCAGGGAGTGGAGGGCACAAAAAATACACCATTGTACACCTGGCACATCTTGTTCCATCTGTCTAGACACTCAGCCCAAGCCCCACCCATGAACCTGGCATCGCTCATGTCACGTTGCACACTCATTGCTCAGTCTCTTTACTGTGGGAAAAGCCAGCTTCAAAGACAATGTGGGCATGCTTAAAAGTCTCTTCTTTCACTTGCTACCTCCTGATGTGAGACTGCTGCCCCACACAGAAGAGAGAGGATGATTACCATGACCTCACAGGCTGGTCCTGGTGGACCCCCATGTCACAGCATTTTGCCTTGTACTTGCTTCATCTTGGAGTAACATGCCCCCTGCTCACAGAGGCCATTATGGCCCTTAAATATTTGCTAGTTGTTTTGATTTGGTAAGTGGAAGACCTTTAGTGGGGGTTTGGATAGTTTAGGTAAGGAAATGTGACAAATTTGTGTGGAAGTGCCCTCAGCCCTCCACTCTTACCTGCCACATACAGCCTGTAATGAAAGACAGGGCAGAAGGCTCCCAGCAGCCAGGGGGAAAGGATCAGACAATGGAAGTGGAGCAGGCAGGGGAACATGCAGTTAGCTTGTAGCCCCAAAGGTCCCACGGCTCTTGCCACCCTGACACTCAAACCCTGTCATGTTCACAGATAGTTCCCTGCCAGCCTGTCCCCCCTTGGCATGGGGACAGGTGCCTGTGGTGGCACAAGGCCTGTCCTGTCCCTGCGCCCCAGCAGTGGCAGCCTGGCTCCTGGCAGGGCCCAGGGACAGGGCCCTGGCAACCTGTTGGGAAAAGGCCAGTGTAAAGACGTTGTGCATTACAAACTGATGGCAGGAAAGAGTCATCAAAATTCATGAGGGATATTAATTTTAATATATATGAGAAAGAGAGCAACAATATGCAACCAGTCATGCTCTGCGTGATGAATTGCTGTCCACTCACATATAAAGCTTGCAGTAATAGCCATTTACAGTGATATTTCATTTTCTTTATTATTTAATCTCATGGTTCTTTATTAGCACATTGACTTTTATGGTTATTTCAAGACTCCTTAAGACATGACCAGAAATTATATGTAGCAGCCCTCCTTGTGTGACACAGGTGGGCCTCAGTTCAGCAAGCTGACAAGGGAAAGGCTCTCCTGCTTTGTCATGGAGGAATGGTGTATGCCACATCTCACATTTTTAAATTGTTTTTGAAAGACTTTCTGAGTTGCTTTTTTTGTGTGTCAAGTTTGCAGCTGTCTGTCTCTGTGTATGCAGGATAGTTTCCTCTTGAGTTGAATTAATGAGACAGAATAAATGGCCTTTGAGCAAACACCTCAAGAGGTTTTTGTCTGGGAGGTTTCCTGAAAGAGGAAAGTCTTGGAGCACATGAAGGGCAAGAGCATTTATGGGCATGACTTTTGCTTCAAATCTTGCTTCTTCACCAAATGAGCGTTATGGACCCAAATTTCAATTGTGAGGAGGGAGCTCTACAGCAATATCAGAGAGCATGGCAACCATTACATTGAGACAGAACAGTTAGAATGCTGAACAGCACATCTCTTTAATCAGCTCCACTGAGCCCAGTGGTATTTCCCAAGTGCTTTAATGATATGTGATAAGATGCCTTGTGAAATCAGAACAAAACAGATGAAATAATACTGGCCAAAGTAGGTGGTTCACAATGTGATTAGAGAAAAAGGCAGCGGATATTCCAGATGTCTGTCAGAATGATGAAAAGACACACAGGAGTGTGTTGCAGTATTACTGAGTTTTTGGGATAGAATGTTAAACAATCTTAAAATAGTCAGAGAAGTAAAAATATCTGAAAAAAAAATATAAGACTACAAAAAATTTTCAATAAATAGTAAAAAAGAATACAATTTCAACAGTCGGAGAGCGTATGAAAACATTATGGTCTTGACATGGAACCAACCATTAAATGCAGAAGTGCTGATTGAATTCCTTGAAAAAGAAATATGAAGGCAAAGCCAAAAATACTGGGATCCATTTTTTCTCCAGGTGGAAAAGAGTGGTGAACTGTAAAATCTGCAAGTCTGTTAGAGTAAAGGTTGACAGCAACCTGCTTCAGTTGAATAGACTAAACTGTGAAGTAAAGTAGCCAAGAATGTAGGAACTGCTTCCACAAAGATTTGGATTCTCAAAAGACTAAGGAGGTTCTTGCAGGATGAAGTGTGAATGAGCAATGTGATTCTTCACTTTCTAAGGTATCCTTTCGTAGCCCCACAGGAAGACAGGCTTATAAGCCTTGCCTCAATTTCAAGATGAATATCTGCCTTCTCCATTTCCTTATGTGCAGTTAGAAATGCTAGTGCCAACTGAGAATGAAGAGCTCTTGACTAAGGACTTTGTACAAATGCATGTGGCTGTGTGGAGTGCTGAGCAGTGGTATATCAGGCCCCCAGAAGTTAATGAGAATACTGATCCCATCTTTAATTAAAAAGGGGATAGGGTGGTGTTTGGGTGGGGAGAGGAAATACTGCTTCAGTAACTAAAAGATTTTGTTTTTTTTTTTTGAAGTACCTGTCAGTTTACAAACAAAGCATCCCTATTTTAATCTAACTTAAAACCTGGATTGTCCAGTATATCATGTTAATGAATAATTTTACTTCACTTTCCAGTATTCCGAGCTACAGAAAGAACTGAAGCAACAACTTTGAGAACAACTACATACTACTGTCATAGTATCATGGTCTCATAAATATTATAGAAGAAAAACCATACAGATGCTACAAATACACTTTTAATATATCCAGAAGTTATTTTTACAGATGTTAAAGCTTGTGTTGAGACTTAAAAAACTGATTCCTAATTTAGGGAATGGAATGATGGATTTGACAACCTTGGAAGGTTTAGTTAGAAAGGAACTTTATTATTAAATAATAATAATAATAATAATAAATACTTAGGTAGTAAGAAAATATCTCTGAGTAAACTTAATGATATTGCAAAATGCAGGATAACCAGAATGGTGTTTGTGGCTTTACTGTATTTTTTTAGATGATAAACTTAAGCTGTTCCACACCTCTGTGCACATTAGGTGTTCTGTTAGCCACAAACAGACAAAAGAAAAGAAAACAAAACAAAATCCACCTTTTGGGATCATCTGTGAAACGTGTATTCCAGGCAGCTTTCCAGGTGGCAGGGGAAGGTAAAGGGAATATGTTAATCTTTCTGAGTCAGCTAATGTGTGCTATTTATTATAAGGCTAAATTACACTGTAGAGGGAGGTAGGTAACTTGCAGCAATTAACTCACAGTTTCTAATATGAAGTAAGAACACACCTTTTTTTGCTGAACACAAAATAAAAGCATTGCAGTTAGTAATGCAAAAATATGTTCTAATGTAACTTGAAATTTGACTAAGCAAGCTTTTTTTTTCTTTCTTTTTTTTTTTTTTCAGAAAAGTGCATTTATTAAAACATGAGAATTTTAAAACAAAGAGAGATGCTTTAGCACACCTCTTATGTTTCGAAGCATTATAAAATTGTAGCAAACAAATGCTTTTCATTTTTCTAATGTGCAGGAGATGTTTAAATGATAGAGATGATTGGGACAGCCTGTTTTGGCAACTTCAGTGTCAATGTCACTGTGATAAAATATGAAAAGGCATCTACAGGAGCACTTTTTATACCTTCATTACTTTTCCACTATACTGACAGTACATCTCATGTTTATACATTGGAATGAAAGGGGCTTTTGAGTTTGCATCTGGGTTTGGAAGTAAATGTGAAGTTCCTGCACAGATAGAATCCAGAATATTTGTCTCTTTCAAGAACTTATTTACGTGGTGATTTAGACTAGAATAGCCATTCTGCATGCTTTTATTGTTCTTTCTCAGCACTACAAATACGTCATTTCATTTAGAATGATCTATTTCCAGCCTCACATTGTCATTTAACTTCGGTGCTATTCTGCTATGCTTTTCTTCTGGAAAATAACATGCAATTCTAGTTCTTCTCCACTTCTGCAAGGGAAAGTATTAGGCAGATAATGTATACCCATTTTGTTTCATTCCACCTGGTGTGCAAGTAAGCGAGAGTCACCTGTAGGTGTTGCCTCACCTGTTTTACTTCCTTCATAGAGAAAAAATTGGACACCGGGAACCTTAGCCATCGAAACAGCAATACAGTAGGTTATCACAAAATTATATTCTCTATTGCAAGCCTGTGCTCCTGGGATGGGAGGGGATTCTCTAACAATATTGGGAAGGATAATAAACAAACCAACCAAAAGCAAATCTTAATGTTGGGTTCTTTCTATTGACTCTGACTACACCGTGAGCCTTGATGGCTTCTGCATGAATCTTTAAAAACATGGAATAAATCTACATTGTTTTTACCATTCTAGTACTAGTGAAAATACCTTTCCTCCCAATTGGTTTAGTATGGTCTTTAATAAGTTGTAGGTGAAGTTCTGAATTCACTAAAAGACTGGAATTTGTTTTTGTGACAGTTCTTCTTTTCAGTATAACCTTTCAGACTGAACACTTGTCTGATGTTGAAAACTTATAGATGGCCACAGCCTAAGAAAAAACAAGTATACTTCTCTATTGGGTTAAGGAGGCAAGGTTTTATTAACAGTTGCAGTTGGGGACTCTATGAGCGGAGCCCAGGAGCTGCCCCATGTCAGAGCAGAGCCAGATCCAGCTGCTCCAAAAGGGACCTGCTGCTGGCCAGAGCTGAGCCATGAGATACGCTGGGTAGGCCTCTGGGAGAGCAGAGTTAAGGAAGGGAAAGAAGTGCTGGGCGACAGCAGCGGGGAGAAAGGATGAGAGCCAGCCCTGCAGCCCCCAAGGACCGTGCAGCAGGAGGGCAGGAGGTGCTCCAGGCACCCAACAGCAGTTCCCCTGCGGACTGTGGAGGGGCCCCTGGTGGAGCAGGTTGTCCCCCTGCAGCCCACGGGTCCCACATGGAGCAGACCGCCACGCTGCAGCCTGTGCAGGAGCACCCAGTGGAGCAGGTGGATGTGGCCTGGAGGAGGTTACGGCCCATGGAGAACCCCCGCAGGACCAGGCCAAAGGCTAGAGCGGCAGCCCGTGGAGAGGAGCCCACGCAGGAGCAGGGGGTCTGGGGGGGCTGCCGCCCGTGGGGGGACCCATGGTGGAGCAGTTTGCTCCTGGGGGATGGATGGACCCCGTGGTACGGAGCCATGTGGGAGCAGTTCTTGAAGAGCTGCTGCCTGTGGGCAGCCCCCACAGGATCAGCTCGGGAAGGAGCCCACGTGGAGCAGGGGCAAAGAAATGATAAGACAGCCTTCTGGAGTATCAACCATTCCTTTCATTTCTATGTTGCTACTAGTTACTGGCCTCCCAAGAGAAGTCCTGTGTCTGATCCCCACTCTCTTAGCATGCTTGTTCAACCGAGTTGCAACCCACTAAATGGTAAATCATGGTGAAAAAAATTAAAGAAAAAAGTCACATCAAAACACCAACCCAACCCAACAGTGTTTGTAACATGTGGGGCAAAGTGCTCCAGGCCCTGTTGGGGCAGATGGCCCATGGTGACATCACAGAGCGATGGGCTGTGACCCCGCAGCCCTCGCTGCTTATCTTGGGGCGCCAGCAGAGGCCACGTCAGCCTAGCTCGTGGCTGGACTCCTGCTGAGCGTGTGTGCGAGGCTTGGAGCATCGAGCAAGGCTTTGGTGGAGCCGTGCTGTGGGGCCGCCGGCAGCCGTTCTCAGTGCCTGTCCCCACAGTCATTGCGCGTGTTTCCCCGGCCCTGCCTGTCTCAGGCAGCCGGGGCCCCGTGGGACGCGCTCGCAGCAGCTCAGGTGAGCTGTGTGGGGACACGTGGCCCGGGGCAGCCCACAGGGGGCACGGGATGGCCCAGCCGTGGTGTTGGGGGGGTTTCTGCTGAGGTGCCAGGGGGGGCATTGCCTCTGCTCACCCTGGCACAGTGAGTGACCTTGGCCTCTCTCCCTTGTGCAGATTCAGGCAGCCTTTGGCAGCTGCAGCGCCGGGGCAGGGGAGCAGCTTCTTCACCTCAGCTCTCCCCAGCCCGCTGTAGAGCCCGGTGGCCATGGATGTGCCATCGGACTGGACCTGCCCAGCCTGTGGGGACAGTCGGGACGATGTTGCCTATGTGACCCCTTGTCTCCACTGGCTGTGCTATGGCTGTGCCCTGCGGTGGGCAAAGAAGAGTCCAAGGTGCCCCTTCTGCAGGGAGACAATCAAGACTGTCAAATACTCGGTGAGGTCGGACAACGATTTCTTGGAGTGTGCTGTCCCAGAGCCTTCAGAGCACTTGGCTGAGGAGCAGCAGGATGATCAGGAGGCTGTGGAGCTGGTGCCCAGGGCTCCTGAGCTCAGCTTCCCACCTGAGGTCTGGGCAGCCTTCTTCCGCGAGCACCCAGAAAACGTTGAGCCCCTGCTTGCGTGGCTGCAGCAGGAGCTGGAGACAATCTCCGGCTCCGAGTGGTGGGAGGTGGCTGCAGGTCTGAGCACAGTGATCGGCTTCCTGTGCGTCTACGGGCTCGACGAGGAGGGCTTGGTGCGGGCGCTGCAGCCTTGCCTCAAAAACCAGACACTGCCTTTCGTGGTGCGGCTCATCACTGCCGCTGTGGAGCTGTGCAGCACAGAGATCCGCCGGCTGCGTGACCGCCAGGACACCCATGCTGCAGGGAGCCAGGAGGACAGCCCCGCGGCTGCCTACAGCCACGCCACCTCTCCAGGGGGAATTCGTGCCCCTGCCACCACGGAAGAGGAGGAGGCACCTGAGGAGCCAGGGCAGGCAGCAGCAGGTCCCTCTGCCCAGGGCAGGGACTGCTTGCCTGGGGGGCGCCGGCGTGCCCCGAAGAGGAGGGCCAACAGCAGCCTCCAAGACTCTCCCCAGCCCCGCAAGAGGCCGCCCCGACGGCGGCACTAGGCGGGCACCCCACGGCTGGCAGCATCACATCTGAAAATAAAGAAATGTTACTGAAAGAGTCTCTCTCTTATTGACAGTGCAGACATTGCTGCTGTCCATACCCATGCTGGTTTCACAGAATCACAGAATCATAGAATTGCAGGGGTTGGAACGGACCTTGAGATGTCATCGGGTCCAACCCCGCTGCCAAAGCAGGTTCCCTAGAACAAATTGCACAGGTAGGCATGCAGGTGGGCCTTGAATACGTCCAGAGAAGGAGACTCCACAGCCTCCCTGGGCAGCCTGTTCCAGTGCTCTGTCACCCTCACCGTGAAGAAGTTCTTTCACATATTCGTGCGGAACTTCCTGTGCTCCATTTTGTGGCCGTTGCCCCTTGTCCTGTCCCCACAAACCACTGAAAAGAGGTTGGCCATATCCCGTTGTCTCCCACACTTCAGGTATTTATAAACATTGATAGGATCCCCCCTCGGCCTTCTTTTCTGAAGGCTGAACAGACCCAGGTCTCTCAGCCTTTCTTCATAGGGAAGATGCTCCAGGCCCCGTATCATCTTTGTGGCCCTCCGCTGGACTATCTCCAGGAGATCCCTGTCTTTTCTGTAGTGGGGAGCCCAGAACTGGACACAGTACTCCAGGTGAGGCCTGACCAGGGCAGAGTAGAGGGGGAGGATCACCTTCCTTGACCTGCTGGTCATGCTCCTTTTAATGTATGCCAGGATCCCATTGGCCTTCTTGGCCACCAGGTGCTGCAGCCTATGGAGAGGAGCCCACGCAGGAGCAGGGGGTCTGGGGGGGCTGCCGCCCGTGGGGGGACCCATGGTGGAGCAGTTTGCTCCTGGGGGATGGATGGACCCCGTGGTACGGAGCCATGTGGGAGCAGTTCTTGAAGAGCTGCTGCCTGTGGGCAGCCCCCACAGGATCAGTTTGGGAAGGAGCCCACGTGGAGCAGGGGCAAAGAAATGATAAGACAGCCTTCTGGAGTATCAACCATTCCTTTCATTTCTATGTTGCTACTAGTTACTGGCCTCCCAAGAGAAGTCCTGTGTCTGATCCCCACTCTCTTAGCACGCTTGTTCAACCGAGTTGCAACCCACTGAATGGTAAATCATGGTGAAAAAAATTAAAGAAAAAAGTCACATCAAAACACCAACCCAACCCAACAGTGTTTGTAACATGTGGGGCAAAGT
Organism: Cygnus atratus; assembly: GCF_013377495.2. Taxonomy (NCBI): domain Eukaryota; kingdom Metazoa; phylum Chordata; class Aves; order Anseriformes; family Anatidae; genus Cygnus; species Cygnus atratus. The sequence goes on from NC_066396.1 coordinate 69,617,461, forward strand.
GCTCCAGGCCCTGTTGGGGCAGATGGCCCATGGTGACATCACAGAGCGATGGGCTGTGACCCCGCAGCCCTCGCTGCTTATCTTGGGGCGCCAGCAGAGGCCACGTCAGCCTAGCTCGTGGCTGGACTCCTGCTGAGCGTGTGTGCGAGGCTTGGAGCATCGAGCAAGGCTTTGGTGGAGCCGTGCTGTGGGGCCGCCGGCAGCCGTTCTCAGTGCCTGTCCCCACAGTCATTGCGCGTGTTTCCCCGGCCCTGCCTGTCTCAGGCAGCCGGGGCCCCGTGGGACGCGCTCGCAGCAGCTCAGGTGAGCTGTGTGAGGACACGTGGCCCGGGGCAGCCCACAGGGGGCACGGGATGGCCCAGCCGTGGTGTTGGGGGGGTTTCTGCTGAGGTGCCAGGGGGGGCATTGCCTCTGCTCACCCTGGCACAGTGAGTGACCTTGGCCTCTCTCCCTTGTGCAGATTCAGGCAGCCTTTGGCAGCTGCAGCGCCGGGGCAGGGGAGCAGCTTCTTCACCTCAGCTCTCCCCAGCCCGCTGTAGAGCCCGGTGGCCATGGATGTGCCATCGGACTGGACCTGCCCAGCCTGTGGGGACAGTCGGGACGATGTTGCCTATGTGACCCCTTGTCTCCACTGGCTGTGCTATGGCTGTGCCCTGCGGTGGGCAAAGAAGAGTCCAAGGTGCCCCTTCTGCAGGGAGACTATCAAGACTGTCAAATACTCGGTGAGGTCGGACAACGATTTCTTGGAGTGTGCTGTCCCAGAGCCTTCAGAGCACTTGGCTGAGGAGCAGCAGGATGATCAGGAGGCTGTGGAGCTGGTGCCCAGGGCTCCTGAGCTCAGCTTCCCACCTGAGGTCTGGGCAGCCTTCTTCCGCGAGCACCCAGAAAACGTTGAGCCCCTGCTTGCGTGGCTGCAGCAGGAGCTGGAGACAATCTCCGGCTCCGAGTGGTGGGAGGTGGCTGCAGGTCTGAGCACAGTGATCGGCTTCCTGTGCGTCTACGGGCTCGACGAGGAGGGCTTGGTGCGGGCGCTGCAGCCTTGCCTCAAAAACCAGACACTGCCTTTCGTGGTGCGGCTCATCACTGCCGCTGTGGAGCTGTGCAGCACAGAGATCCGCCGGCTGCGTGACCGCCAGGACACCCATGCTGCAGGGAGCCAGGAGGACAGCCCCGCGGCTGCCTACAGCCACGCCACCTCTCCAGGGGGAATTCGTGCCCCTGCCACCACGGAAGAGGAGGAGGCACCTGAGGAGCCAGGGCAGGCAGCAGCAGGTCCCTCTGCCCAGGGCAGGGACTGCTTGCCTGGGGGGCGCCGGCGTGCCCCGAAGAGGAGGGCCAACAGCAGCCTCCAAGACTCTCCCCAGCCCCGCAAGAGGCCGCCCCGACGGCGGCACTAGGCGGGCACCCTACGGCTGGCAGCATCACATCTGAAAATAAAGAAATGTTACTGAAAGAGTCTCTCTCTTATTGACAGTGCAGACATTGCTGCTGTCCATACCCATGCTGGTTTCACAGAATCACAGAATCATAGAATTGCAGGGGTTGGAACGGACCTTGAGATGTCATCGGGTCCAACCCCGCTGCCAAAGCAGGTTCCCTAGAACAAATTGCACAGGTAGGCATGCAGGTGGGCCTTGAATACGTCCAGAGAAGGAGACTCCACAGCCTCCCTGGACAGCCTGTTCCAGTGCTCTGTCACCCTCACCGTGAAGAAGTTCTTTCACATATTCGTGCGGAACTTCCTGTGCTCCATTTTGTGGCCGTTGCCCCTTGTCCTGTCCCCACAAACCACTGAAAAGAGGTTGGCCATATCCCGTTGTCTCCCACACTTCAGGTATTTATAAACATTGATAGGATCCCCCCTCGGCCTTCTTTTCTGAAGGCTGAACAGACCCAGGTCTCTCAGCCTTTCTTCATAGGGAAGATGCTCCAGGCCCCGTATCATCTTTGTGGCCCTCCGCTGGACTATCTCCAGGAGATCCCTGTCTTTTCTGTAGTGGGGAGCCCAGAACTGGACACAGTACTCCAGGTGAGGCCTGACCAGGGCAGAGTAGAGGGGGAGGATCACCTTCCTTGACCTGCTGGTCATGCTCCTTTTAATGTATGCCAGGATCCCATTGGCCTTCTTGGCCACCAGGTGCTGCAGCCTATGGAGAGGAGCCCACGCAGGAGCAGGGGGTCTGGGGGGGCTGCCGCCCGTGGGGGGACCCATGGTGGAGCAGTTTGCTCCTGGGGGATGGATGGACCCCGTGGTACGGAGCCATGTGGGAGCAGTTCTTGAAGAGCTGCTGCCTGTGGGCAGCCCCCACAGGATCAGTTTGGGAAGGAGCCCACGTGGAGCAGGGGCAAAGAAATGATAAGACAGCCTTCTGGAGTATCAACCATTCCTTTCATTTCTATGTTGCTACTAGTTACTGGCCTCCCAAGAGAAGTCCTGTGTCTGATCCCCACTCTCTTAGCACGCTTGTTCAACCGAGTTGCAACCCACTAAATGGTAAATCATGGTGAAAAAAATTAAAGAAAAAAGTCACATCAAAACACCAACCCAACCCAACAGTGTTTGTAACATGTGGGGCAAAGTGCTCCAGGCCCTGTTGGGGCAGATGGCCCATGGTGACATCACAGAGCGATGGGCTGTGACCCCGCAGCCCTCGCTGCTTATCTTGGGGCGCCAGCAGAGGCCACGTCAGCCTAGCTCGTGGCTGGACTCCTGCTGAGCGTGTGTGCGAGGCTTGGAGCATCGAGCAAGGCTTTGGTGGAGCCGTGCTGTGGGGCCGCCGGCAGCCGTTCTCAGTGCCTGTCCCCACAGTCATTGCGCGTGTTTCCCCGGCCCTGCCTGTCTCAGGCAGCCGGGGCCCCGTGGGACGCGCTCGCAGCAGCTCAGGTGAGCTGTGTGGGGACACGTGGCCCGGGGCAGCCCACAGGGGGCACGGGATGGCCCAGCCGTGGTGTTGGGGGGGTTTCTGCTGAGGTGCCAGGGGGGGCATTGCCTCTGCTCACCCTGGCACAGTGAGTGACCTTGGCCTCTCTCCCTTGTGCAGATTCAGGCAGCCTTTGGCAGCTGCAGCGCCGGGGCAGGGGAGCAGCTTCTTCACCTCAGCTCTCCCCAGCCCGCTGTAGAGCCCGGTGGCCATGGATGTGCCATCGGACTGGACCTGCCCAGCCTGTGGGGACAGTCGGGACGATGTTGCCTATGTGACCCCTTGTCTCCACCGGCTGTGCTATGGCTGTGCCCTGCGGTGGGCAAAGAAGAGTCCAAGGTGCCCCTTCTGCAGGGAGACAATCAAGACTGTCAAATACTCGGTGAGGTCGGACAACGATTTCTTGGAGTGTGCTGTCCCAGAGCCTTCAGAGCACTTGGCTGAGGAGCAGCAGGATGATCAGGAGGCTGTGGAGCTGGTGCCCAGGGCTCCTGAGCTCAGCTTCCCACCTGAGGTCTGGGCAGCCTTCTTCCGCGAGCACCCAGAAAACGTTGAGCCCCTGCTTGCGTGGCTGCAGCAGGAGCTGGAGACAATCTCCGGCTCCGAGTGGTGGGAGGTGGCTGCAGGTCTGAGCACAGTGATCGGCTTCCTGTGCGTCTACGGGCTCGACGAGGAGGGCTTGGTGCGGGCGCTGCAGCCTTGCCTCAAAAACCAGACACTGCCTTTCGTGGTGCGGCTCATCACTGCCGCTGTGGAGCTGTGCAGCACAGAGATCCGCCGGCTGCGTGACCGCCAGGACACCCATGCTGCAGGGAGCCAGGAGGACAGCCCCGCGGCTGCCTACAGCCACGCCACCTCTCCAGGGGGAATTCGTGCCCCTGCCACCACGGAAGAGGAGGAGGCACCTGAGGAGCCAGGGCAGGCAGCAGCAGGTCCCTCTGCCCAGGGCAGGGACTGCTTGCCTGGGGGGCGCCGGCGTGCCCCGAAGAGGAGGGCCAACAGCAGCCTCCAAGACTCTCCCCAGCCCCGCAAGAGGCCGCCCCGACGGCGGCACTAGGCGGGCACCCCACGGCTGGCAGCATCACATCTGAAAATAAAGAAATGTTACTGAAAGAGTCTCTCTCTTATTGACAGTGCAGACATTGCTGCTGTCCATACCCATGCTGGTTTCACAGAATCACAGAATCATAGAATTGCAGGGGTTGGAACGGACCTCGAGATGTCATCGGGTCCAACCCCGCTGCCAAAGCAGGTTCCCTAGAACAAATTGCACAGGTAGGCATGCAGGTGGGCCTTGAATACGTCCAGAGAAGGAGACTCCACAGCCTCCCTGGGCAGCCTGTTCCAGTGCTCTGTCACCCTCACCGTGAAGAAGTTCTTTCACATATTCGTGCGGAACTTCCTGTGCTCCATTTTGTGGCCGTTGCCCCTTGTCCTGTCCCCACAAACCACTGAAAAGAGGTTGGCCATATCCCGTTGTCTCCCACACTTCAGGTATTTATAAACATTGATAGGATCCCCCCTCGGCCTTCTTTTCTGAAGGCTGAACAGACCCAGGTCTCTCAGCCTTTCTTCATAGGGAAGATGCTCCAGGCCCCGTATCATCTTTGTGGCCCTCCGCTGGACTATCTCCAGGAGATCCCTGTCTTTTCTGTAGTGGGGAGCCCAGAACTGGACACAGTACTCCAGGTGAGGCCTGACCAGGGCAGAGTAGAGGGGGAGGATCACCTTCCTTGACCTGCTGGTCATGCTCCTTTTAATGTATGCCAGGATCCCATTGGCCTTCTTGGCCACCAGGTGCTGCAGCCTATGGAGAGGAGCCCACGCAGGAGCAGGGGGTCTGGGGGGCCTGCCGCCCGTGGGGGGACCCATGGTGGAGCAGTTTGCTCCTGGGGGATGGATGGACCCCGTGGTACGGAGCCATGTGGGAGCAGTTCTTGAAGAGCTGCTGCCTGTGGGCAGCCCCCACAGGATCAGTTTGGGAAGGAGCCCACGTGGAGCAGGGGCAAAGAAATGATAAGACAGCCTTCTGGAGTATCAACCATTCCTTTCATTTCTATGTTGCTACTAGTTACTGGCCTCCCAAGAGAAGTCCTGTGTCTGATCCCCACTCTCTTAGCACGCTTGTTCAACCGAGTTGCAACCCACTGAATGGTAAATCATGGTGAAAAAAATTAAAGAAAAAAGTCACATCAAAACACCAACCCAACCCAACAGTGTTTGTAACATGTGGGGCAAAGTGCTCCAGGCCCTGTTGGGGCAGATGGCCCATGGTGACATCACAGAGCGATGGGCTGTGACCCCGCAGCCCTCGCTGCTTATCTTGGGGCGCCAGCAGAGGGCCACGTCAGCCTAGCTCGTGGCTGGACTCCTGCTGAGCGTGTGTGCGAGGCTTGGAGCATCGAGCAAGGCTTTGGTGGAGCCGTGCTGTGGGGCCGCCGGCAGCCGTTCTCAGTGCCTGTCCCCACAGTCATTGCGCGTGTTTCCCCGGCCCTGCCTGTCTCAGGCAGCCGGGGCCCCGTGGGACGCGCTCGCAGCAGCTCAGGTGAGCTGTGTGGGGACACGTGGCCCGGGGCAGCCCACAGGGGGCACGGGATGGCCCAGCCGTGGTGTTGGGGGGGTTTCTGCTGAGGTGCCGGGGGGGCATTGCCTCTGCTCACCCTGGCACAGTGAGTGACCTTGGCCTCTCTCCCTTGTGCAGATTCAGGCAGCCTTTGGCAGCTGCAGCGCCGGGGCAGGGGAGCAGCTTCTTCACCTCAGCTCTCCCCAGCCCGCTGTAGAGCCCGGTGGCCATGGATGTGCCATCGGACTGGACCTGCCCAGCCTGTGGGGAAGGTCGGGACGATGTTGCCTATGTGACCCCCTGTCTCCACCGGCTGTGCTATGGCTGTGCCCTGCGGTGGGCAAGGAAGAATCCAAGGTGCCCCTTCTGCAGGGAGACAATCAAAACCATCAAGTACTCGGTGAGGTCGGCCGATGATTACCTGGAGTGTGCTGTCCCAGAGCCTTCAGAGCACTTGGCTGAGGAGCAGCAGGATGATCAGGAGGCTGTGGAGCTGGTGCCCAGGGCTCCTGAGCTCAGCTTCCCACCTGAGGTCTGGGCAGCCTTCTTCCGCGAGCACCCAGAAAACGTCGAGCCCCTGCTTGCGTGGCTGCAGCAGGAGCTGGAGACAATCTCCGGCTCCGAGTGGTGGGAGGTGGCTGCAGGTCTGAGCACAGTGATCGGCTTCCTGTGCGTCTACGGGCTCGACGAGGAGGGCTTGGTGCGGGCGCTGCAGCCTTGCCTCAAAAACCAGACACTGCCTTTCGTGGTGCGGCTCATCACTGCCGCTGTGGAGCTGTGCAGCACAGAGATCCGCCGGCTGCGTGACCGCCAGGACACCCATGCTGCAGGGAGCCAGGAGGACAGCCCCGCGGCTGCCTACAGCCACGCCACCTCTCCAGGGGGGATTCGTGCCCCTGCCACCACGGAAGAGGAGGAGGCACCTGAGGAGCCAGGGCAGGCAGCAGCAGGTCCCTCTGCCCAGGGCAGGGACTGCTTGCCTGGGGGGCGCCGGCGTGCCCCGAAGAGGAGGGCCAACAGCAGCCTCCAAGACTCTCCCCAGCCCCGCAAGAGGCCGCCCCGACGGCGGCACTAGGCGGGCACCCCACGGCTGGCAGCATCACATCTGAAAATAAAGAAATGTTACTGAAAGAGTCTCTCTCTTATTGACAGTGCAGACATTGCTGCTGTCCATACCCATGCTGGTTTCACAGAATCACAGAATCATAGAATTGCAGGGGTTGGAACGGACCTCGAGATGTCATCGGGTCCAACCCCGCTGCCAAAGCAGGTTCCCTAGAACAAATTGCACAGGTAGGCATGCAGGTGGGCCTTGAATACGTCCAGAGAAGGAGACTCCACAGCCTCCCTGGGCAGCCTGTTCCAGTGCTCTGTCACCCTCACCGTGAAGAAGTTCTTTCACATATTCGTGCGGAACTTCCTGTGCTCCATTTTGTGGCCGTTGCCCCTTGTCCTGTCCCCACAAACCACTGAAAAGAGGTCGGCCATATCCCGTTGTCTCCCACACTTCAGGTATTTATAAACATTGATAGGATCCCCCCTCGGCCTTCTTTTCTGAAGGCTGAACAGACCCAGGTCTCTCAGCCTTTCTTCATAGGGAAGATGCTCCAGGCCCCGTATCATCTTTGTGGCCCTCCGCTGGACTATCTCCAGGAGATCCCTGTCTTTTCTGTAGTGGGGAGCCCAGAACTGGACACAGTACTCCAGGTGAGGCCTGACCAGGGCAGAGTAGAGGGGGAGGATCACCTTCCTTGACCTGCTGGTCATGCTCCTTTTAATGTATGCCAGGATCCCATTGGCCTTCTTGGCCACCAGGTGCTGCAGCCTATGGAGAGGAGCCCACGCAGGAGCAGGGGGTCTGGGGGGGCTGCCGCCCGTGGGGGGACCCATGGTGGAGCAGTTTGCTCCTGGGGGATGGATGGACCCCGTGGTACGGAGCCATGTGGGAGCAGTTCTTGAAGAGCTGCTGCCTGTGGGCAGCCCCCACAGGATCAGTTTGGGAAGGAGCCCACGTGGAGCAGGGGCAAAGAAATGATAAGACAGCCTTCTGGAGTATCAACCATTCCTTTCATTTCTATGTTGCTACTAGTTACTGGCCTCCCAAGAGAAGTCCTGTGTCTGATCCCCACTCTCTTAGCACGCTTGTTCAACCGAGTTGCAACCCACTAAATGGCAAATCATGGTGAAAAAAAATAAGTCACATCAAAACACCAACCCTACCCAACAGTGTTTGTAACATGTGGGGCAAAGTGCTCCAGGCCCTGTTGGGGCAGATGGCCCATGGTGACATCACAGAGCGATGGGCTGTGACCCCGCAGCCCTCGCTGCTTATCTTGGGGCGCCAGCAGAGGCCACGTCAGCCTAGCTCGTGGCTGGACTCCTGCTGAGCGTGTGTGCGAGGCTTGGAGCATCGAGCAAGGCTTTGGTGGAGCCGTGCTGTGGGGCCGCCGGCAGCCGTTCTCAGTGCCTGTCCCCACAGTCATTGCGCGTGTTTCCCCGGCCCTGCCTGTCTCAGGCAGCCGGGGCCCCGTGGGACGCGCTCGCAGCAGCTCAGGTGAGCTGTGTGGGGACACGTGGCCCGGGGCAGCCCACAGGGGGCACGGGATGGCCCAGCCGTGGTGTTGGGGGGGTTTCTGCTGAGGTGCCGGGGGGGCATTGCCTCTGCTCACCCTGGCACAGTGAGTGACCTTGGCCTCTCTCCCTTGTGCAGATTCAGGCAGCCTTTGGCAGCTGCAGCGCCGGGGCAGGGGAGCAGCTTCTTCACCTCAGCTCTCCCCAGCCTGCTGTAGAGCCCGGTGGCCATGGATGTGCCATCGGACTGGACCTGCCCAGCCTGTGGGGAAGGTCGGGACGATGTTGCCTATGTGACCCCCTGTCTCCACCGGCTGTGCTATGGCTGTGCCCTGCGGTGGGCAAGGAAGAATCCAAGGTGCCCCTTCTGCAGGGAGACAATCAAAACCATCAAGTACTCGGTGAGGTCGGCCGATGATTACCTGGAGTGTGCTGTCCCAGAGCCTTCAGAGCACTTGGCTGAGGAGCAGCAGGATGATCAGGAGGCTGTGGAGCTGGTGCCCAGGGCTCCTGAGCTCAGCTTCCCACCTGAGGTCTGGGCAGCCTTCTTCCGCGAGCACCCAGAAAACGTCGAGCCCCTGCTTGCGTGGCTGCAGCAGGAGCTGGAGACAATCTCCGGCTCCGAGTGGTGGGAGGTGGCTGCAGGTCTGAGCACAGTGATCGGCTTCCTGTGCGTCTACGGGCTCGACGAGGAGGGCTTGGTGCGGGCGCTGCAGCCTTGCCTCAAAAACCAGACACTGCCTTTCGTGGTGCGGCTCATCACTGCCGCTGTGGAGCTGTGCAGCACAGAGATCCGCCGGCTGCGTGACCGCCAGGACACCCATGCTGCAGGGAGCCAGGAGGACAGCCCCGCGGCTGCCTACAGCCACGCCACCTCTCCAGGGGGGATTCGTGCCCCTGCCACCACGGAAGAGGAGGAGGCACCTGAGGAACCAGGTCAGGCAGCAGCAGGTCCCTCTGCCCAGGGCAGGGACTGCTTGCCTGGGGGGCGCCGGCGTGCCCCGAAGAGGAGGGCCAACAGCAGCCTCCAAGACTCTCCCCAGCCCCGCAAGAGGCCGCCCCGACGGCGGCACTAGGCGGGCACCCCACGGCTGGCAGCATCACATCTGAAAATAAAGAAATGTTACTGAAAGAGTCTCTCTCTTATTGACAGTGCAGACATTGCTGCTGTCCATACCCATGCTGGTTTCACAGAATCACAGAATCATAGAATTGCAGGGGTTGGAACGGACCTCGAGATGTCATCGGGTCCAACCCCGCTGCCAAAGCAGGTTCCCTAGAACAAATTGCACAGGTAGGCATGCAGATGGGCCTTGAATACGTCCAGAGAAGGAGACTCCACAGCCTCCCTGGGCAGCCTGTTCCAGTGCTCTGTCACCCTCACCGTGAAGAAGTTCTTTCACATATTCGTGCGGAACTTCCTGTGCTCCATTTTGTGGCCGTTGCCCCTTGTCCTGTCCCCACAAACCACTGAAAAGAGGTTGGCCATATCCCGTTGTCTCCCACACTTCAGGTATTTATAAACATTGATAGGATCCCCCCTCGGCCTTCTTTTCTGAAGGCTGAACAGACCCAGGTCTCTCAGCCTTTCGTCATAGGGAAGATGCTCCAGGCCCCGTATCATCTTTGTGGCCCTCCGCTGGACTATCTCCAGGAGATCCCTGTCTTTTCTGTAGTGGGGAGCCCAGAACTGGACACAGTACTCCAGGTGAGGCCTGACCAGGGCAGAGTAGAGGGGGAGGATCACCTTCCTTGACCTGCTGGTCATGCTCCTTTTAATGTATGCCAGGATCCCATTGGCCTTCTTGGCCACCAGGTGCTGCAGCCTATGGAGAGGAGCCCACGCAGGAGCAGGGGGTCTGGGGGGGCTGCCGCCCGTGGGGGGACCCATGGTGGAGCAGTTTGCTCCTGGGGGATGGATGGACCCCGTGGTACGGAGCCATGTGGGAGCAGTTCTTGAAGAGCTGCTGCCTGTGGGCAGCCCCCACAGGATCAGTTTGGGAAGGAGCCCACGTGGAGCAGGGGCAAAGAAATGATAAGACAGCCTTCTGGAGTATCAACCATTCCTTTCATTTCTATGTTGCTACTAGTTACTGGCCTCCCAAGAGAAGTCCTGTGTCTGATCCCCACTCTCTTAGCACGCTTGTTCAACCGAGTTGCAACCCACTGAATGGTAAATCATGGTGAAAAAAATTAAAGAAAAAAGTCACATCAAAACACCAACCCAACCCAACAGTGTTTGTAACATGTGGGGCAAAGTGCTCCAGGCCCTGTTGGGGCAGATGGCCCATGGTGACATCACAGAGCGATGGGCTGTGACCCCGCAGCCCTCGCTGCTTATCTTGGGGCGCCAGCAGAGGCCACGTCAGCCTAGCTCGTGGCTGGACTCCTGCTGAGCGTGTGTGCGAGGCTTGGAGCATCGAGCAAGGCTTTGGTGGAGCCGTGCTGTGGGGCCGCCGGCAGCCGTTCTCAGTGCCTGTCCCCACAGTCATTGCGCGTGTTTCCCCGGCCCTGCCTGTCTCAGGCAGCCGGGGCCCCGTGGGACGCGCTCGCAGCAGCTCAGGTGAGCTGTGTGGGGACACGTGGCCCGGGGCAGCCCACAGGGGGCACGGGATGGCCCAGCCGTGGTGTTGGGGGGGTTTCTGCTGAGGTGCCGGGGGGGCATTGCCTCTGCTCACCCTGGCACAGTGAGTGACCTTGGCCTCTCTCCCTTGTGCAGATTCAGGCAGCCTTTGGCAGCTGCAGCGCCGGGGCAGGGGAGCAGCTTCTTCACCTCAGCTCTCCCCAGCCTGCTGTAGAGCCCGGTGGCCATGGATGTGCCATCGGACTGGACCTGCCCAGCCTGTGGGGAAGGTCGGGACGATGTTGCCTATGTGACCCCCTGTCTCCACCGGCTGTGCTATGGCTGTGCCCTGCGGTGGGCAAGGAAGAATCCAAGGTGCCCCTTCTGCAGGGAGACAATCAAAACCATCAAGTACTCGGTGAGGTCGGCCGATGATTACCTGGAGTGTGCTGTCCCAGAGCCTTCAGAGCACTTGGCTGAGGAGCAGCAGGATGATCAGGAGGCTGTGGAGCTGGTGCCCAGGGCTCCTGAGCTCAGCTTCCCACCTGAGGTCTGGGCAGCCTTCTTCCGCGAGCACCCAGAAAACGTCGAGCCCCTGCTTGCGTGGCTGCAGCAGGAGCTGGAGACAATCTCCGGCTCCGAGTGGTGGGAGGTGGCTGCAGGTCTGAGCACAGTGATCGGCTTCCTGTGCGTCTACGGGCTCGACGAGGAGGGCTTGGTGCGGGCGCTGCAGCCTTGCCTCAAAAACCAGACACTGCCTTTCGTGGTGCGGCTCATCACTGCCGCTGTGGAGCTGTGCAGCACAGAGATCCGCCGGCTGCGTGACCGCCAGGACACCCATGCTGCAGGGAGCCAGGAGGACAGCCCCGCGGCTGCCTACAGCCACGCCACCTCTCCAGGGGGGATTCGTGCCCCTGCCACCACGGAAGAGGAGGAGGCACCTGAGGAACCAGGTCAGGCAGCAGCAGGTCCCTCTGCCCAGGGCAGGGACTGCTTGCCTGGGGGGCGCCGGCGTGCCCCGAAGAGGAGGGCCAACAGCAGCCTCCAAGACTCTCCCCAGCCCCGCAAGAGGCCGCCCCGACGGCGGCACTAGGCGGGCACCCCACGGCTGGCAGCATCACATCTGAAAATAAAGAAATGTTACTGAAAGAGTCTCTCTCTTATTGACAGTGCAGACATTGCTGCTGTCCATACCCATGCTGGTTTCACAGAATCACAGAATCATAGAATTGCAGGGGTTGGAACGGACCTCGAGATGTCATCGGGTCCAACCCCGCTGCCAAAGCAGGTTCCCTAGAACAAATTGCACAGGTAGGCATGCAGATGGGCCTTGAATACGTCCAGAGAAGGAGACTCCACAGCCTCCCTGGGCAGCCTGTTCCAGTGCTCTGTCACCCTCACCGTGAAGAAGTTCTTTCACATATTCGTGCGGAACTTCCTGTGCTCCATTTTGTGGCCGTTGCCCCTTGTCCTGTCCCCACAAACCACTGAAAAGAGGTCGGCCATATCCCGTTGTCTCCCACACTTCAGGTATTTATAAACATTGATAGGATCCCCCCTCGGCCTTCTTTTCTGAAGGCTGAACAGACCCAGGTCTCTCAGCCTTTCGTCATAGGGAAGATGCTCCAGGCCCCGTATCATCTTTGTGGCCCTCCGCTGGACTATCTCCAGGAGATCCCTGTCTTTTCTGTAGTGGGGAGCCCAGAACTGGACACAGTACTCCAGGTGAGGCCTGACCAGGGCAGAGTAGAGGGGGAGGATCACCTTCCTTGACCTGCTGGTCATGCTCCTTTTAATGTATGCCAGGATCCCATTGGCCTTCTTGGCCACCAGGTGCTGCAGCCTATGGAGAGGAGCCCACGCAGGAGCAGGGGGTCTGGGGGGGCTGCCGCCCGTGGGGGGACCCATGGTGGAGCAGTTTGCTCCTGGGGGATGGATGGACCCCGTGGTACGGAGCCATGTGGGAGCAGTTCTTGAAGAGCTGCTGCCTGTGGGCAGCCCCCACAGGATCAGTTTGGGAAGGAGCCCACGTGGAGCAGGGGCAAAGAAATGATAAGACAGCCTTCTGGAGTATCAACCATTCCTTTCATTTCTATGTTGCTACTAGTTACTGGCCTCCCAAGAGAAGTCCTGTGTCTGATCCCCACTCTCTTAGCACGCTTGTTCAACCGAGTTGCAACCCACTAAATGGCAAATCATGGTGAAAAAAAATAAGTCACATCAAAACACCAACCCTACCCAACAGTGTTTGTAACATGTGGGGCAAAGTGCTCCAGGCCCTGTTGGGGCAGATGGCCCATGGTGACATCACAGAGCGATGGGCTGTGACCCCGCAGCCCTCGCTGCTTATCTTGGGGCGCCAGCAGAGGCCACGTCAGCCTAGCTCGTGGCTGGACTCCTGCTGAGCGTGTGTGCGAGGCTTGGAGCATCGAGCAAGGCTTTGGTGGAGCCGTGCTGTGGGGCCGCCGGCAGCCGTTCTCAGTGCCTGTCCCCACAGTCATTGCGCGTGTTTCCCCGGCCCTGCCTGTCTCAGGCAGCCGGGGCCCCGTGGGACGCGCTCGCAGCAGCTCAGGTGAGCTGTGTGAGGACACGTGGCCCGGGGCAGCCCACAGGGGGCACGGGATGGCCCAGCCGTGGTGTTGGGGGGGTTTCTGCTGAGGTGCCAGGGGGGGCATTGCCTCTGCTCACCCTGGCACAGTGAGTGACCTTGGCCTCTCTCCCTTGTGCAGATTCAGGCAGCCTTTGGCAGCTGCAGCGCCGGGGCAGGGGAGCAGCTTCTTCACCTCAGCTCTCCCCAGCCCGCTGTAGAGCCCGGTGGCCATGGATGTGCCATCGGACTGGACCTGCCCAGCCTGTGGGGACAGGTCGGGACGATGTTGCCTATGTGACCCCCTTGTCTCCACCAGCTGTGCTATGGCTGTGCCCTGCGGTGGGCAAAGAAGAGTCCAAGGTGCCCCTTCTGCAGGGAGACAATCAAGACTGTCAAATACTCGGTGAGGTCGGACAACGATTTCTTGGAGTGTGCTGTCCCAGAGCCTTCAGAGCACTTGGCTGAGGAGCAGCAGGATGATCAGGAGGCTGTGGAGCTGGTGCCCAGGGCTCCTGAGCTCAGCTTCCCACCTGAGGTCTGGGCAGCCTTCTTCCGCGAGCACCCAGAAAACGTTGAGCCCCTGCTTGCGTGGCTGCAGCAGGAGCTGGAGACAATCTCCGGCTCCGAGTGGTGGGAGGTGGCTGCAGGTCTGAGCACAGTGATCGGCTTCCTGTGCGTCTACGGGCTCGACGAGGAGGGCTTGGTGCGGGCGCTGCAGCCTTGCCTCAAAAACCAGACACTGCCTTTCGTGGTGCGGCTCATCACTGCCGCTGTGGAGCTGTGCAGCACAGAGATCCGCCGGCTGCGTGACCGCCAGGACACCCATGCTGCAGGGAGCCAGGAGGACAGCCCCGCGGCTGCCTACAGCCACGCCACCTCTCCAGGGGGGATTCGTGCCCCTGCCACCACGGAAGAGGAGGAGGCACCTGAGGAGCCAGGGCAGGCAGCAGCAGGTCCCTCTGCCCAGGGCAGGGACTGCTTGCCTGGGGGGCGCCGGCGTGCCCCGAAGAGGAGGGCCAACAGCAGCCTCCAAGACTCTCCCCAGCCCCGCAAGAGGCCGCCCCGACGGCGGCACTAGGCGGGCACCCCACGGCTGGCAGCATCACATCTGAAAATAAAGAAATGTTACTGAAAGAGTCTCTCTCTTATTGACAGTGCAGACATTGCTGCTGCCCATACCCATGCTGGTTTCACAGAATCACAGAATCATAGAATTGCAGGGGTTGGAACGGACCTCGAGATGTCATCAGGTCCAACCCCGCTGCCAAAGCAGGTTCCCTAGAACAAATTGCACAGGTAGGCATGCAGGTGGGCCTTGAATACGTCCAGAGAAGGAGACTCCACAGCCTCCCTGGGCAGCCTGTTCCAGTGCTCTGTCACCCTCACCGTGAAGAAGTTCTTTCACATATTCGTGCGGAACTTCCTGTGCTCCATTTTGTGGCCGTTGCCCCTTGTCCTGTCCCCACAAACCACTGAAAAGAGGTCGGCCATATCCCGTTGTCTCCCACACTTCAGGTATTTATAAACATTGATAGGATCCCCCCTCGGCCTTCTTTTCTGAAGGCTGAACAGACCCAGGTCTCTCAGCCTTTCTTCATAGGGAAGATGCTCCAGGCCCCGTATCATCTTTGTGGCCCTCCGCTGGACTATCTCCAGGAGATCCCTGTCTTTTCTGTAGTGGGGAGCCCAGAACTGGACACAGTACTCCAGGTGAGGCCTGACCAGGGCAGAGTAGAGGGGGAGGATCACCTTCCTTGACCTGCTGGTCATGCTCCTTTTAATGTATGCCAGGATCCCATTGGCCTTCTTGGCCACCAGGTGCTGCAGCCTATGGAGAGGAGCCCACGCAGGAGCAGGGGGTCTGGGGGGGCTGCCGCCCGTGGGGGGACCCATGGTGGAGCAGTTTGCTCCTGGGGGATGGATGGACCCCGTGGTACGGAGCCATGTGGGAGCAGTTCCTGAAGAGCTGCTGCCTGTGGGCAGCCCCCACAGGATCAGTTTGGGAAGGAGCCCACGTGGAGCAGGGGCAAAGAAATGATAAGACAGCCTTCTGGAGTATCAACCATTCCTTTCATTTCTATGTTGCTACTAGTTACTGGCCTCCCAAGAGAAGTCCTGTGTCTGATCCCCACTCTCTTAGCATGCTTGTTCAACCGAGTTGCAACCCACTAAATCATGGGATTCGTGCCATACAAGGGCAGGGTGTCTGGGAGGAGCTTCTGCCCATGGGGGACCCGTGCTGGAGTATTTTTCTTCTGTGGGATGGATACATCCCGTGGTATGGAGCTATGTGGGAGCAGTTCTTGAAGAGCTGCTGCCTTTGGGCAGCCCCTGCAGGCTCAGTTCGGGAAGAACGGCATCCCTTGCGAGGGAGCCCACGCGGAGCAGGGGCAGAGAGTGACCGTGAAGGACCAGCAGAGACGAAGTTCTATAGACTGAGTGCAGCCCCCTTTGCCCTGTTCCCCTGCGCTACACTTCTCGGGGGGAGGATGTAGAAAAGGTGGATGACATTGCAGGTGTGTTTTAGTTTGCTTTTAGTTTCTCACTGCTCTGGTCTGCTAATGACAGGCAGTAAATGCTATTATTCTCCCTATATTGAGTCTGTTTTGCCCATGACAATAATTGGTGAGTGATCTCCTTGCTCTTATCTGAACCCTTGAGCCCTTTTCATTGTATTTTCTCCCCCGTTTTCTTTGATGAGAGGGAGTTAGAGAGTGGTTGTCGTGGAGTTCAGGTGCCTAGGAGGATAAAAACACCACACTCAATTACGTAAATAGAGAAGAATGAGCAGGTTAAGTAAGAAGTGAGTGTGTGTCAGGTAGCTGATTTGCCTGAGTAAAATCAGCTTGTCTGAATTCTCATTCAAACATCATGTTCTTCTGTTCTGCAAAAACTGACATAACTGTTCCTCTGTTTCAGGTTGGCTCTAATACTGTAAAAGAAACATTTACAGATTTGACATGAAAGGATTTTGAGCATCCTAGAGAAGAGGCCCTCTGTGCACCTTTGTGTTTCCACTTTTCTCTGTTGTCTGCTTTTTCTCTGTTTTCCAGCACTGAGCACAATATAGACAAAGCTCAATCTTCTCCTTTTTGCAGAAGAAATATTTTGCTCTGTTACATTGTACAAACAAACACATACAAGATGTTTTGTAAATGTGGAAACATGGTCCAAAATGAAATTAATTATTTAGGTTGTACTGCAAACCTGAGAAAGTTGTAGAACAAAAATACTACATAAAAATATATAGCTCTCTCCGTGTAAGAGCAGAAACTTGCAGGAGGGTAAGGCTGTTGAAATTAGGAGGAGCAGCTCAGAATCAAACCTTCTCAAGGAGGACAATCCTTTGTGGCACAAGAACAAGTCTATCTGGAACTGCTAGGATGTTTGCTGGCTCTTGTATGGAAAAGCAGCCCTTTCTATATTTTTCATTGATGAATGGAGGTGAAATTTATCTGATTTAGTTTTGATAAACTAAAAGATTAGTTCATCACATCTTTTAGTTAATCAAAACAAAACAGGGAGGGGGCAGGATACAGTTAGGAATTGTCAAAATTATGTAAAGGACTCACTGTTGTTTCATAAATGAAGCAGTGATTTTTCTTCTGTTATAGGCCTGACATAGCTTAAATTTATTTGTTTTAAACACACTGTAGCCAAGGTCATTGTCAACCATGATGTGACCTGCAAATTATCTAGGGAAAATCCTTTGTTTTTTCTTTCCTTTATTGCTCTTTCCAAGGTGTTGGTTTAATGCTTTAATAAATAAATAAATAAGCACATCTCGGTTCTCTTAGAGATGTAGCCTTATGGTATTTGAACTGTTTCTCAAAGGAACGGTGTGGAATCTTCCTTATTAAATCTAGCTACTTCAGCTATCCCAGCACCACCCTCACTATCTTTATGCCATTAGCAGATGCAAAAACCCAGAATGCATGCAGAGTGCACTTTCTTGGACATAGATACTCTGAGTTTGTTTAACTTAAAGCACCATGAGTGTTTGTAGGATCAGATGAAAGGTCGCTTTCTGGGTTCTTCTTGTACACGGAGACTGCAGGAGCACTTAAGCACCACTCATTTGTTGCTCTTTGCTGGGCCCCTGTTTGCTATGGCAAAGACAGACTTTCCAGTAGGACCAGCCCATACTGTAGCAGTTCAAGGTTTTCCTTTAGTGCCAGGGAAGAAAAAGCTCTGTACTTTGTGGCCACCTCTTATCTTAAATGTAAGTTGGTGAGACCAACAACAGCAGCAGCAGGAGGAAAAACTGGGTTTAGCCCTGCTTTTGGAGGAGGCATCTCCAGATGGCAGCTCAGCATTGCTCCAGAGTTTTCCAGAGCGTTGCTTCTGAGTTTTGTGGAGAGAAGGTCTAGGGGGGAAACTCATGAATGAATGATTGCTTCAATTTCAGGATCTGACAGCAATCTTTTGAGTGACTTCTGTGGAGCATCAAATTCTTCTTAATCCTGAAAAATATTAGAGAGCAGAATATTCTTCATATTTCACCCTTTTCCACAGCAGTTTTTATCACTTTACATTCCTTCATGCTGTATTGCCAGGCCCTACCCTGTTACCTCCACTTCAAATATACTCATCCAGTGTGTTGATTCTCAGAATTGTATGAGAACTGAAGTTTTTAACAAATCAAGCTACTAAAGAAACCTTTTTGATGTATATTGTTTTTCTTCTAAAGTGATCTCACTTTAAAGTATCTCCATGACATTAGTCTGTCTGACTTTTTCTGCTGATTGTTTTTACTGGGTTTTCTAGAATACAGCAGTACTTACAATAAAAGTGATATATATTGTTATGTGAAACTGATGTTAATGCAATGAGACAGTTATAGAACATCTGGATATTCAGCAAGTTACAACTTTTTGTTGTCAGGTAGCTAGCATCTGTCACGGGCGTAGAAAATGAGAGATTTTCTGGGAAGGAAATAAAAAAGGAAAGAGATGGGAACATCACCATTGGAAGCCAGAACCAGCAAAGCCTGACCTTGGAATCATAGAATCATAAAGTTAGGAAAAGACCTCCAAGATCATCTGGTCCAACCATCCCCCTAACAGCAATATTGACCACTAAACCATGTTCCCAAGCAGCACGTCCAACCTTTCCTTAAACACCCCCAGGGATGGTGACTCCACCACCTCCCTGGGCAACCCATTCCAATGCTTAACCATTCTTTCTGAGAAAAATGTCTCCTAATTTCCAATCTAAACCTCCCCTGGTGCAACTTGAGGCCATTCCCTCTAGCCCTGTCACTGGTTTTCTGTGAGAAGAGGCCAGCAACCAGCTCCCCACACCTTCCTTTCAGGTGGTTGTAGAGAGCAATAAGGGATCCCCTGAGCCTCCTCTTCTCCAGACTAAACACCCCCAGTTCCCTCAGCCACTCCTCATAGGATTTGTGTTCCAGGCCTTCCCTTAGTCTCTGGATTTTTTGTTCAGAGTCTCCTACTTAGCACAGTGTGCTCCTGCTTGAGATTTGTGGGCACTGCTGGAAGCTGCATGCTTATGAAGCTAACCCTTCTAGGGCTGTGTAACTAACAACATCAATTTTCTGGTCTTCATGTGATATTTGGGATTGAGCAGATTATTCCCTCTTACACACTGGTATTGATGGTAAGAGGTATTTCTCGCTTAATGGAGGAAGAAAACTGCACTTAGCATGGTCATCTTTTGTTCTAGCTCCCATTTTGTGCTGATTCTTTATTCACAGATTGGGCTGTTATATCTGTAAGACTTTGTCCTCCTGCTTAGCTACCATAGCCAAGCAACCTCTTAAGTTTCTGCACCTTCTCTCCTTCTGTGGACATTGTTCAGAAAGGCCTGTCCTGCCAAAGAAGGTTTGTTGTAGGAGTCAGTGAGAAAAGGAAAGGTCATGATTACTGACCTTTATCACTGACTTTAACACTAGTGACACCAGTGACAATAGTGCTAGTGACTATTACCTGAAAAAGGTAAACTTACAGAAAAGATTCAATGTGGAAATGTCCAGTAAAACAGCTGTAATAATGAGGCAGGTGGAAGGAGCAAGTGGAAGGTCATACACTTCTATAGCTAACATATTACCATTTTGTTTTTGATTTTGTTTCATTTATACTGCTTTTGTTTCATTATACTGCTATCATGTTGAGGAACCCAAATCATGGCAGTTTATTCTTCTGTGTGCTGCATAGAGTTGGCAGTGAAAGAGCTTCTAGCTGCAAATCACTGCTGAACAAGGAAATACAGCATACATTTAGGTGTGTTCATCTGGACAACCTTAGAGTTTCAGAAGCTACTAGAATTTCAGAATGAATGTTACACTGTTTCCATGATACTGAGTGTTTGTGCCTGTGTGTGTGCATGCATGTGTGTAGAACTATTTTCACTGAAAGGACTTGAAGAATTTGAGGATAATGCTTATTTTTTAACTGCTTGTTTGCCTGTGGATACTTGTTGTGTTTTGAAAGGAAAGCATTTAAAAAAGAAACTGGGGGCAGGAGGAAACAGGAAAACTCTGCTTCTGACATCTATTTGTCCAGATAAAGCCTATGAACTAAATTCTGAATCCAGTCAATGATGGATCTGCTATGTTTCTTCCATGCAGTTGGTATTAGGTCTGGAGCAGTTAAGCAGGCCACCACCATCCTGTGTTGTGCACAAAATTTGGGCTTCTCAGAGTTGTAATTTGAATTAGAGCATGAGATCCTGGCAAGACCCAATCAGCTAGAAACTGTTGGATGGAGGAAATAGACCTGAAATCCCATCTCCACATGGAAATTAATTTATTTCTCAGTCTGCAAATCCTGAATGAGCAACTTTGAGAACAGGTGATTCTGCAACCTTTTTGTGTAAAAAACTGAGCTCTTTTCTTTTTCAGAATAGCAGAAGATGATAGTGTTGCTCTCCAGCTGGCTCTATAATAGCTTAGGAGTTGGTCCACTCACTCTTGAATTGAAAAACTTGGGCTCAATGCCTCATCAAGTTAAAGAGGCTTTGAGACCGTATATGTTTTACACAAGAAGGGTTCTTAACTGCAAACCTGCAGACTCATTTAGGGAGAGGCAATTTCCACTTATCTGTTGGAGAATGTACCCCATGTAACAAAGAAATTCGGCTTCACAATGCTAACAAAAAGACTTCACTCTGTAGTCTACTTGTTAGGGTATTTATCTAGCAAACAAGCACTTTTTATTCTGTTCCCTCTTTCACAGATAAATCTGTATTTTTACTTCATACAAAATACTGTAAGAGCTTCATTGTGGCTATAATGGTGTATTTCATCTGTGCTTTCAGCTTTAAACTGAATGAAGAATTGGGCCACAAATGAATAAATTATCATATGCTTCTCTCATAATTTTCCTGTTTCACCAGAGGTGGAAAAATCAGACTGCTTCTGCAGTTCTCTGAATTAACCTTTTATATACCACAACTCATTATATTGAGCAGAACTTTTTCCCCTGCTTTGGGCACATTTCTATAACAATACCAGGTATAAAATATTTTTTCTTACTGCTTTTGGTAACAGTGCACTGTATTTCTAGCAGCCTTGTAGCTCATTAAATAAAAATCTTCATGCCCAAAGGATGGGAACGAAACCCCACAATATATATTATTACTATGCTAGCAAGTGCTAGATGTACAAGAGTGATTAAACTACATTATAACCAATGCACAATGAACTGTATAAAATATTGATTTCCTGACACAGACAACCCTGTTAACAGGTGTGAATAAGGAACAGGGGAATTAAGCACAAACCCATTCCTATCCAGAATGGATTGAGTACAACTGTTTCTGGCATCATGGTCTTTCTCTCATAGGCTTTCAGAAGTGGTTTGTTCTGGGAAGGAGAGGGAAGACATCACTAAAATGGACTAGGAAAAATACAAGGTGAAATGTCACACATAAACTCACTTCTGTCTTATGCCTATTTCTTCAAAAGCACCCTGGAAAAAAATATGCACAGTATCAAATAATTTTATAGTAAATACTTTTATTGTGAGAAATCTTTTACAGAATAATTTCAGATGATTAAGTATTATTTCTACATGATATACATAAATAGGTGTTTATATCTTTACAATATTTATGAAGAAAGAAGATCCATCATTTATATAGCCAAGATAAAGTTTGAAGTATACCTCTAAGCCCTGGATAAACACATCTCTATATTTAATGTTGAACTACCAATACAATGTGTTTTGTAGTTAAGAATATCCAAACTTTTTAAAGATTATAGGTAATTTGTAATACATATCACTGGGAAGGCTGCCAAAAATATTTCTCCCTTAAAAAAAAAATAACAAAAAAAATCTATTGGCAAAATGGAGGTTATATGCATATGATGTTTGCATATTACTGCTTCCAAACTTATGATTAAAAATAAGATTAAATTCATTCAATGAATAGCAGAGCTCATGAAGTGTGATCTGTTACAGATCTGCATCGTTCATGCATTAGGTACAACAGTTCACATCTTTCTTCTGCAACAATTTCAGTACAGAAGTATTTCTCTGCTTCCTTCCAAACCCCCAAATACTGCAGTTTTCCTTGAAGAGTCACTAAGAGGCTTATTTTCCCCTTTCCTCTTTCATTGTCTGGTTAGGAAACGGGATGAATGGTCTGGGGTAACCAAGCTAATGGGCCAATCAACAGGTTAGCAGAAACTACAGGTATTAAAAGCATTCTGCTTTCTAGTTAAATGTACAAATTAGGGCCTTCTTTAAAACAGCTGAATTTGTAGAAATTGCATACATTTTAGACTTCAATATCTAACAGATTTCTGGAAACTGAACAAGAAATTCAAAAGATGTTGAGGATAAGAAATTCAGACAGATGGAATTGGTATTATACCTATAAAAATGAAATTTATGGGAGGAATGCTGAATATCTTTCACATGCTGAAAAAGAGTCTGTGGAACAATAGATTATGCTCTATGTTTTATACCTGAAGCCCAGGATAACTGATGAACCTGTTAATTTTTCTGTTTGAGTCTTTGTGATCTAGTCAAGATCTGAAGTAATTCATCAGGATGTTACCTGAATTTGTTGACCAGACTTTCTATTTTACCATAATTTTCTTCCAAATAAACGCCTTGTAGTATATTTGAGCTTCACAGAATGCCTGCATACAAAGCATAGATCTGTTACTTCACTAGCTTTATAACTTTTAATTTTAGAAGCATATGGGTATTATTTCCCTTTAGAAAGTCATCAATACTGGCTTCTATTTAACTGGTGTCCTGAGTGCAAATCAGTATTCTTATAGTGGTTCATATGACAGTAAAATACAAGTAATGTTCTTCAAATATTAATATATCTGTGGGATTCCTTTAAAGACTTCGTGACTATTCCCTAAATCAACAGAAAACCCAATGCAGAATTCAGCAGGTCTGAAACTACAGAATACGATACTAACACCTGAAATGTCTACATTAATGGCTGCCAATCAAAACCACATAATGCATTGCTCTATAAAAAGGTCATGCAGCCTCAGATTTCATTTCAGACTCATGAGCACGTGATCACTCTAATTCTAGTGAGGAATATATAGTTGCCTATGAAAGATTCCTTGTAATTGAGATAATGAGAAAAAGTACAGGCTTTTCTGATTCTGGAAGGGTTTTATTCAAAATAAGTGACTTTTTTTTTTTTTTTAACTCAGAAATTTCTACTTTTTTGAGCATTTCATGTTACACATAATTAAAAAATTAGTAATTGAGAGTTGAATTTTTCAAGTGCAAATTTACCATAGAATTACATGAACACTCTGTAGTTTGTTTTCCATTCACATTGTTTTCATAACACAAATTTCATCACACCACAGAATAATAACTAATATGCTAATTAATTCTTTCAGAAATAATAATGATTTTTTTTTTGTCCAAAATTAAAAGTTAATTATGTAAAAAATGTATATTTTAAGGAGCACAAAGAAGCATAGGCTATGGGCACAAATTACTAGAAATTAGAATGAGTGTTTTTGTAATTTAGAATTACTTAAAAATCACATTATGCAGTGAAATAATGTGAAATGTGTATCGTTTACAGGACTAAAGTTCAGGGATCTGTCAGTTTCTGCTATAGAGCAGACTCTGAAGTCATTCTGTCTCTCAAATGAGCCATGGTGTCTAGTACTATTTCATTTTTTCCCCCCATTTTTTTCCAAAGTGAAATATTTTACCTTAGTAGCAACAGAACAGTTGATTCATACAGGAACTGTCCAAACATTTATATTTATTTCAGATTGCATCCTCTCCCCATCCTAGTTTTTGTTTCCTAGCCAGAATCCTAACAAATTGAACTCCATTTCACAAAAGCAGAAAGTTCCTCTGAAATTCTGTCATTAAGCAAATGTGTTGATCAGAGAAAAGAAAGTGACCTGCCTCTACAGCAGATTAAATAAAATAAGATTTTGGGCAAGAGCCCATGAGGATTTGTATGATGATGTTTTCTTTGAACCTCGTATTCTCAGCCAGTGAGAATCTAATGGCCAGTGAATTGAATCATTCAAGCCTGTAGAACACATTAGCAGGCTTTGTTAAGCTTTTGAGTGCAGACCTATGCTGGTGATAATTAGTACTGGCAATCTATCCAAGTATTCACATGTATGATTTTCAGTGACAGGCAAATCATTTTAGGGCACACTTAGAAGATAACTGTAAGACTCATAAGTTTTAATGAGTTTTCTACCATTTGTGCAGTTTTTACAGTATTTTCAGAAGAATCTGCTCTTTTTCAGCTCCGCAAATCTGTTAGAAATAGTCTTGAGCCTAGAAATGTTTATCTTTCTTATCAGGCTTCAGAATCGTAATTGTAATACTTCTTATAGCACTGTGGCCCTTTTACTTTTCAGAATGCAGTAAAGCCAGGAATAAGGATGAAAACATCACACAAATTTGTAGGAGTTGGTTCAAAACAATTACCTTTGAATGATTACTGGTTTTATCTTGTTCAAGATGTTGTACTTGGTAGTATGTTCATGTGACTTTTTATGAAGAATTTAAGGAAAGCTTCCTAAGATTTTTTCAGTTCTTTAAAAAAAATCATTAAAGAAATTTATTTTCCTATATTTTAGAGCTACTGTGAGGACATGATGCAGTACCCCATTGCAAAGCCAAGGAGAAAGGATGGCATAAACTACCAATGGACTGTCAAACTGCACAGAGTACATGTGCATGCAAAACTAACGGCTGCATTTAATTCTGGTCAAAATTTCTGCTCTGGTGATACACATTAGTATGATCTCAGACCTTCTCATGTTCTGAGTATCTCCACAGTTCTCTAAGGCCAACAGGAACAGCAAAACCTCTTCTGATAAATGATCCAGAAGTGGGCTGTAATGGCAAATCATAGCTCAGAAGCTGCCTACAACAATTATGAAATCGTTGCTTGGCTGGCTCCAGAGCAGTCTAACTCTTCTTTAACTTTTCTGAGAAGTTTGTCCACTCAGGCTGGTGGCAATGGCAGCAATGGATTTGTTTCCAAAGGTATTACAACCAGTCACCAAATGAATTGCCCCCAGATTGGAATTCTTACAGTTTTGGGTGTCTGGTATGCAAAGATGTCTCCTGATGTGCCTTTCTCTGGATAGTTTCAGAGGTTGTATGTAGAATATATACTGTTATGTAATGAAATTGTCTTTCTGTGCTAGCAAAATGTGGCACGTGACAACTGAGAGACACCATCCTTTCTTCTTGTCTACCAGTGACTGTGTCAAGATAATGATGCATGCAGTGTGTGTAGGGAACAGAATAAGCATTACGGGCAAGCAGTTACAAATGTGTATATAATGGTTCTGCTATAAAATCTTTAATGCATTACCCTCACCAAGCCACTCTGCTCTTCTGGGTGTGCTTGAAACATTTCAGCTCATGGTGCATTATGGATGCTGTGTAAATGCATATCTGTCAAATTGCTGAGCAAGCACTGAAGGGGTGGGGGTGGTAGGTTTGGAGAAGGCTTGTTACATTTGTGACTGAACCAAGCCGGACTGTTTAGCCTTTACAATTTTTAATTAACTCCATTGTGAGTCAGATTAGTGCTCATGATTCTTAGCTAATTCTCGACATTTCAGACTTTTTTACCTAATCTTCCTGCTACATGAGGGACCATACTGGAACTGTTAAGAGAGTGTTCTTGTGCTGTACAAGTGTATGGTTAATGGTGGTACACACTATTAACTCCCCACCGTGGTCTGCTAAAAAAGAAAGAACTGCTACCATGGAACTAATTTCCATGGAGCTAATTAATCTTAGGAAAAGGAAGATCAGGTAGAGCCCTTCACTAATACTGCATTTTGATTTGGGGGCCAGCACTGCTCTCAGCACAGTGTTGTACTGCTCCACAGAAGCATGCCAGACCTCTCCAGCCTGGCTCAGAGCACTCTGTGTCGTGCTCTGCCACACAAGGTAGACCTGGCCCAAGTCAAGGCTCATCCTGGCAAACCATACTGGCTACCAGAGGAGGCTGGCTGCAAACCATTTTTAGTGAAGAAATACATAGCAGTGGTCATATCCTACCAGGTAATGGGTGATGTCTTGCAGCAGAAAGTGATAATGTGTTTTTCCTTTTAGCTTTTTTCCTCATAGGCACTGAGTAGGTACCTATGCTGGAGGGAAAGGGATGCATTTACATAAGTTGAATATGTAGTGCTTCTACTGAGGACAAAATGGTGAGATTCATCAATGCTTATTTTTGAAAGTAAATGCTAAATGCCAGTGGGGATTAAATAAAAAATCCCTCCACTTTGTATTCTAGACATGTCACTCTGCTTTCAGTTCATTTCATAATGGTGAAATCCTGTTGAGGACACTGAAGTTGTTATTGACTGAAAAATGATGAAAGAGAGGGCACAACCTGGTATTTTGTGTTTCCCAGAAATAGAAAGACACAAAGACACCTTGTATTTATTTTTTTTAATATAATAAAGATTTTTTATGCATAGCACAAACATAGTTCCATATCAGTGAAAACCTATAGTACAATATGACATTTTTAGGTATAGGAATCAACAGCAGAAAGATTCAGCAATTGTAAAGATTCCAGCTTCTCTTTTGCCTGTTGAGCCTGTGTGTTACTGAATACTTCCAACTAAAATGGAGAGCTAGAAGAGGTAATCTTAACACGTATTGTTAGGAGAATAAACATAGAATGTAACAGAGGTATATTTTGTACAGTTGTGAGGTTAATAAGGAAAAAGGAGGATCTGCTTCCCATTATGTTCTGCTGTTTGTGCTTAATTTCTACCGAACTGTACTGCATTTCTGTTCACTTTATTTGATTTCATTCCTGGTTAATGGTTGCACAATATTGTGAAACTAATTGCTCTGATTTTGCTGTTTAAGTTTAATAAATGCAATGATAAACATTTTGTTTAAGTTTAATTTTAAAACTGTTAGATGTTCTACATTATAGTGAACGGATTTTAAAACTTGTACACATAGTGTCGATTAATGTTATTACTTATGAGTATTAATTTTTAAGTGTATGGGACTTTGGAATTCTCAAATTAATGGAGAATAACATCACTGGTAATATATATATATATATATATATATATATATATATATTTGCACATTTCTGGAAGTTTCTAAAGGGGAGAAATATGCCCCAGGAAAGCACCTGTCTTAAATATCCATTTTAAAAATTCCAGCTACCTCAGAGCAGCTCTCTGGAGGGTGATAGCTCAGTGAACAAGATGCTTAAAGAGTAAGTTTCCTGTCAGTGTGAGACTCACTGGTTCACTGCAATTCTGCAGGGGTGCAAAGAAATCTGTTTTCTCACAAGGGATCTGAGACAGCGTCCTAGCTTGAGTACTTGCAGTTTCTGTCTGAAATTACTTTTTCTCAGTGGCAATGTAGTCTTTGCTTTTTTGATCGAAATCTGTGCTCTCATGCAAGAAACCATTAACTGTATTCATACACCTCCAGCTGAGCTAGAACAAATGGAAGTAAGACAGTAAAGATTCTGTTTTTATCATAGTGTTTTCAAACTGTTTATTTTAATTTTGCATTAAAAAGCAAATGTTTGGAAGATAACTCATCTCAATAAATTATGGTATAGTGGGTATAGGATGATAAATTATGGGTTAGTGGTCCTTTCCACAACATATATCTCACCTTGCAGTGCTCAGTACACTGTTGATCTGAGTGGTTCCCAATGTGCCACCCAAAGTTCCTGGTGAGCTCCTGTGAGTCATCCACAAAGTATTCTCTGTCTGAAGATCTCTGTCTCTGCCTTCATCTTTCCTGTCCGGCTTTCTGATGTCAATGTATTTCAAGAAGTTCTAATTTCTTTGTTTGCTAGAAGGAGAATACAATTAAAACAAATCAAAACAAACAAACAAACAAAACACAATAAAAAAAAATAAATCACAATTTCTGACCAATTAGGTTAAGGAACTTCTTGGAAAGCTGAGCCAACTGTACATTATATTCTCACCAGGACTTTCTTTCTTTCTCTCTCTCTCAATTTTTTTTTTTTATTTTATTATTTATTTTTTTTTTACAACCTTAGTGGTTCCCCAGTTTGCAAATCAACATTAAATTTTGCTTCATTGCTTAGTTTTCTCAGTGTTGCAGGTTGGCTGTGCAAGGTAAAGTGCTTATGAATCTTAGTTTCTTTCTAAGTGTGGATCTTCATTTTACCATTCATTCTGCAGGATTCCTGAATTCTGGATAGCTTGAAGACGACTTCTGGTGTATTATTGAAAATCTGTCTCATGTGCCCCTGGATATTCACAGCTGGCAGATGATCACCACCTGGCAGGTTTGGGTCAGCAATTTGAGGCTTGTTCTTGAAGATCAGGGGCACAAACAACTTCAGTTCTGTGCCAAGCAAAGGAAGATTCTGTCATGCAAATGGAAAACAAACCTTGGTCCATACCAAGTTTCATTTTCAGTTGCTCACAGTTAATTTTTACTTCACCGTTTGAACCATAAAAGGTTAGTCACTTAGCTTAATGTGGTGTAATCACAAAGAAGAAACCTAGTTAAACAATGCACTTGTCATTGTCCACACTCAAACCTTGTAATAACAGGAGCAATTATTTTCTCCATGAGTGACTCACAGTCTGGAGGGTCTACGCTTTTATGTGAGAAAAATAGTATTTCCTATAAAATGTGAGTTTTCCATGTAGAGAAAGAGAGTAGTGCAGCAAGGACCGGAGCTATTGGCTATTGTTCCCATCTGGAGTCTAGGGCAAATGACCATGGGCTGCAAGTAACGTTAGGATATGCTTTTGCATATAAGCCCCTTTAAGCATTCTGTTGTCAGATTACTGATATTCTTTTACCAGCTACTGTCTTTCTGCTTTGTTTTCTACCACCTTACATGACAACTAAGCTCCTATAAGGTGAATGATACACACTGATATAAATTTATTTACTCCAGTAGAGCTGGGCCAATTTGTACTCTCTGGAGGTATGGCCTTTTATACATGGATATATCACATTTTTTACAATTTTGTCACTGACATTTTGGTTCCTGTAACAAATGAGCCTCTTGGAGCTGACCTTTTTCACAAAGCAAACTTAGTCTTACCATCTGGATATCTCACTTTCTTTCTCAGAGAACATATAGGCCAATGAAATCAAAGACTAAGTGATTAAATGTTGGGGGGAAAAAAAGGGAAAGAAATGTCATAACAAAAAAATTCTGTTTATGTTTAAACAAGTTTATAATCATCTTCTGGTAGGCATGTAAACATCTTAATCTAGGACATCTTCTCCCTTACTTCTGGTTCTTTTGAAAAGAATAGTATATTTTCTATCCCACTGCACCATGACCACACTTGTACTATGTGGGAATAAAGTCTAAATCATTTTCATTGTGCAAAAAATCGATATCATTTATGCTTTATCTCTGTATTTAACTTTTCACTTAGTTATGCATACTGCAAGCAAGACAAGCTACCCAGAACACTCTCAACTAATTTTTCTCTAAGACAAACTGTAAACATGAAACTACACTACTGAGTGTCTGCTTCAGTGTATTATATATACATAGTTTAAGAGCACTCGAATCTTTGAAGTGAGTTATCCATTTCCCTGTCTTCTCAGTTCAAACATACCTCATCATTGGAACTCAGGTAAACATCAAAGATCCAAATTTTGTACAGCTTTACCTGCTGATAAGCAGGATTTATGCTTCTAGTTCCCACTGCCATTTAAGTCAGTCTGGCCTCAATGCTTACATGAGTAAGATCATTTTGTTCATTGAGTTATGGTGAAAAGAAGAAAATGAATATGTCTTTTTTTTTTTTTTTTTTTTTTTTTTTTGTGTCAGTAACAGTTGTCGCGTGACTCAGCAATGAGATTTGGCTCTGGATCAGCTCTTGCCCAGTTATAACAATTTGAAAAAAAAATCCAACAACAAAATAAAACTATTTTCAGCCATCATTCAGACATATGTCTTTGCCATCTTCAGTAAAGCACTGAGATAATTCCTTTTTATATTATCAAGCAGTAGGCAAAAAATCTTGAACAAGTCAATTGGTGCCCTTCCTACACACTCCTTCTGACCTAGCATGAGTATTAATTTATCATTATCTCCTGTGCTATAAAGGTGAGCTCATTGTTACTGTTTCTCTCTGACCGACTTGGGTAGGAAATGCTATAAATTCAAGTGATTGATATATAATCTGCCTGATTTGCTGAGACACAGGGAGCTTTGGCAAAGGTGATATTTGCATTTGAGAATGTATATAATAAACTTCTGGTATATGTATGGGAGAACAAGAAGTACTTTATTTCACCTATTTATATGGCTTTGTCTTAATAGTTGAGATGGAAAATCCATGCATGGTAGTGTCTTAATATACATCAAGTTAGCATTCAAGACAGGACCGGGAAAAGACAGCTCTATACATTAGTATCCAGTTAAAGCAAGCAGTCTAAAAACAAGCCAAAGGTGATTGAATGGGATTATGAATCAACGAGACAGGTTTCATTTTGCACTTCTGTTGTTTTTGAAAATGATAAACAACACCTGTACAGAGAAAGACATCTATTATTCACACTTCTGTCATCTGTTTAATAACCTTTACTATAAGACTTGAGCATTTCCTATTATATTTAGAAGTTGTAATATGACAAAAATGTAAAAACATTGCATAGCTTTTCAAGCTATGGGCAACTTCATTGAACTCCAAATAATCTGACATTTTGGCACTTATTTATGGATGACATGTATCGTTAGGGAAAACAGTCATTTGCCAACATGTCTGTACAAATAAAAAGGTAACTAGCCCTTTTGTCCTCTTTACTGGGTGCCAGCTTTACAATGAATAGTGTGGCACAGAGCAAACTTGATATAGTAACTGTGTCTTCTGTTGGGTAGAAGTGAAGGGACGGAGAGAGACTCTCTCCATGTCCCCAGACCTGCCAGGTCCTATCACTGAGCAAGGGCAAAGATGAAAATTATTGGGCTTTTTTTTTTTTTTTCCTAAATTTACACAGCTTGTATGGTCAGGGACCAAGATGACAAAATGAGGTCTAAATACAGCTTACTTCATGTTCTGCCTGTGAAAGTGTATTGCATACCATTACAGTTCCCCTGTTTGCCTACTGAAAGGCATGGAAATCAATGCAGTGGACACTACACTAGTCCTGGGTATGAATTATTGGGATCCAGCTGTTGACAGGGGAACAGTCACAAAAGATACCAGACATCCTCAACTCAAACTCAGGCCAGGGAGGTTTCAGGACTGGAGACAAACTCTGGTTTGATGCTGTGGTGGTTTTACCCATCTAGGCAGCCAAAGTGCACCACAGCTGCCCTCTCACTCCCCCTCCTCAGAAGAAAAGGGGGAGAAGAAAGTATGCTGGGAGGGAGAAAACAAAACAAAACAAAACTCATTGGTTGAGATAAGGATAATTTAATTAAAGGGAAAAGGAAGAGAGTAAAAACAAGCAAAGGCCATAAGGAAGCACAGATAGAGAGAAAAAAAATTATGATCTACTTCCCATTGATGAACAATGCTCAGCCACATCCCAGAAAGCAGGGCCTCAATACACATAGCAGCTGTCTGGGAGGACAGACATCTTCATAACAAGAGTTCCCCTTTTCCTTACCCTTTCCTAGCTTTTACTGATGAGTGCAATACCATTTGGTATGGAATATTCCTTTGGTCGGTTTAGGTCAGCTGCCCTGGTGATGTTCCTTCTCTTGCCCACTCCCAGCCTGCTGGCTCTGGGGGGTTGGGAGAGTCCTGATGCTGTGCCAGCACTGCTCAGCGATAGACAAAACACTGGTGTGATACCAGTGCTGTTCTGGCTACAGCTGCAGAGCACAGCACTGGATGAGCAGCTGCAGGGAAAATTAACTCCATCCCAGTCAGACCCAGTACAACCTCCACCGCTTATTCCATACAATTTGTGTCACATTCAGCTTCCACATACTTTAGTATACTTGTATCCTCAATACCACTGTTCTCTGTCTTTTAACAGATAAATAGGTACTCTTTTCCATTCTATGGACCTCTCCCAAAATACCCATAAGAACTGTCAATAACTTAGGCATCACCTGCCAAGGTGGTCACTCAGGACAGTAGCAGGATTTCTGTACTCCAGCACCAGTTTAGCTCGAGTCACTGCTGCACTTGTCTGGTTCCTTGTGAAGTTGACCTGTTGGTTCTGCAGCGTCTTCATACAACACATAATTTAGATTACAGATTATTTTCCTCCCAAGGTTAAATCTTCTTGAGGCACACACCTGATCCTTTCACATCGCCCAACTACACCCAGGTGCCTGGGTGAAGACAATCCCATGAGTGGGTTTGCTTTTTCCCAAGGCAGGAGCAACCCATACTGCCTCCCCTAGCTGCTTCCCTGCCTGAGCTATGGGGATGTTAACTCCTCCCACAGCGTGTAGGGGCTGTGTTTCAGCAGGATCAGCTTGATTGTCACATCCTCTGGTGTTAACTAGCCAAGTGGCTTCTGCTAAATTCACGTCCCAGTGTTTCCATATCCCAGCACCCAATGCTCATAACATGGTCTTTAACAGTCCATTGTATCTCTCAACCTTCCCAGACGCTTGTGGGTGATAGGGGATGTGAAATACCCATTCAAAGCCATGCCTCTTGGCCCAGGAGGTGACAAGATTGTTTTGGCAGTGACTCATATCATCTGACACAATTCTCTTTGGTGTACCACGATGCCACAGCACCTGCCTTTCCAGACCCAAGATGGTGTTCCAGGTGGTGGCATTGTTTACTAGGTAGGTTTCCAGCCACCCAGTAGTTGTTTCTATTATGGTGAGAATGTAGTGTTTGTGGGAGTGGTCTGATATAGTCAATTTGCCAGGCCTCATCATATCAAAATCCCAGCCTCCACCCCCTATTCCAGGGAGACTTTACCCTCATGGTTCACTTGATCACAGCACAGGTTTCACACATGGGTAACCTGAGTGTTGGCCTCAGTGTTCAGGTCCACCCCTTGATCATGTGCCCATGTGTATGTGGCATCCCTCCCCAGGTGTCCTGATGTTTCATTGTCCCATCGAGCTACAAACAGCTCACCCTTATGTCCCCAGTCCAGGTCTATCTGAACCACTTCAGTTTTTGAAGCCTGGTCCACCTCTTCATTGTTCTGATGTTCTTCAGTGGCACGATTCTCAGGCATGTGAACATCTACATGACATACTTTTACACCAATATTTTCCATTTGTGGAGAGAAGTCTTGCCACTATGCAGCAGTCCAGATAGGCTTACTTTTGTGCTGCCTGTTGCTCTGCTTCTATTGCTGTAGCCACCCCTGTTTTTGTTGAGTGTCACAAGGATGCTAATGGCATGGCTACCAAGGACATACAATAGTCTTTTCTTGGTTTTGCTCTAACAGTGGTGGTTCTTTGTGAGGCAAACAGAAGAATACAAAGGTGGAATAAGCTGACAACAGTTAAGTTTGATATTTCTGAAGTCCTGTGGTTGCTGTTGAGCTGAAAGCATTACATATGCTTAGGCAATATATTTTCTGTATCCTTATGAGGGTTTTGCAATCATTTTCCTTCTTCGGAATACAACCTCATTTTTAATCCCACTTCATTACATGATTAGCTCACTCATTTGCTGCTGTTTAGTTCTACTACTCTATCATGTCCTTACTCAGAGTTTTAAACCGCGTGCCGATTGACTTAATGGGTATCCTTATCCAAAAAAGGCACATTACATTCTGAAGAAA
This sequence comes from Cygnus atratus, assembly GCF_013377495.2. Classification (NCBI taxonomy): domain Eukaryota; kingdom Metazoa; phylum Chordata; class Aves; order Anseriformes; family Anatidae; genus Cygnus; species Cygnus atratus. The sequence goes on from NC_066396.1 coordinate 69,650,831, forward strand.
TTTCATGGCTAATACTTCTTGTGCAAAGTCAACAGTATGCTCTGCTGAACCGAGCTTATTAATGTCTGATTCGACATAAATGCTAGCTTAGCTCTGCTAGTCTCCTAGAAGTTTAATCACTAGGAGAGCACTTTCACATTCTCTGTTCTCTCAGAGGTTTGTGAACACTTTCTTAGTGTTTTCAGAACCTTTTGGTGTAAGAATTACTATGATCATAGGCAGCAGAATCAGACTCTGTGTTTTACTTATATTCCTATTTTATGTGGACTGTGATTGAGTCAGTGATAAAGGCTCTGTTGACAGTTGCATTAGATCTTACTCTAATAACAAAATATAATGTCTCATTTTTCTGAGTTTTTGTAATCCTGGCATAAAGTTGGTGAACAACACAAGTTTCTTCCTGAGCAACAGACTTGTTATGAATTATGGAGGTTTCAGAACTAATGAAAGAAAATTAATCTAAGCCTAATAGAAAAATAGCTATCATGAGTGCAGACCTTTAGGTAGTTATAACACTACAGATTTCTAATTTTCAGGAAATTTTACAATTTTCTATAATTCTACAGGCAACAGATATTGACTGTGGGTTTTAACATCTGGTATATTGAACTAAACGTGTGTCTTAGTGCTTCCTTTTAAAAATAATATTTGAATTTTCATTTCCAAGAAAACCTTGGAAGACAAAAAGGGGTCCTGTATAGTTCCTCTGTTACTGCTTTGTCATGGTTTTGTCTGGAATAGAGTTCATTTTCTTCGTAGAGGGTCACACAGTGCTGTGTTTTGTATTTTTGATGGAAATAGTTGTGATAACATGCTGATGTTTCAGCTGTTGCAGAGCCATGCTTGAACTGTGTCAAGGACCTTTCAGTTTCTCATGCTGTCCAACCAGTGAGGAGGCTGGGGGTGCACCAGGAGCTGGTAGGGGACACAGCCAGGATGGCTGGCCCAAATGGACCAAAGGGATGTCCCGTACCATGGGGTGTCATGGTCAGCAATAAAAGGTGGGGGAAAGAAAGAGAAAGGAGGGACATGTGGAGTGGTGGTGTTTGTCTACCCAAGGAACCATTACATATGATGAGCCCTGCTCTCCTTGGATGGCTGAACATCTGCCTGCCAGTGGGAAGCAGCAAATGAATTCCTTAATGAATTCCTTAGTTTGCTTTGCTTGATGTGCAGCTTGTACTTTACCTAGTAAACTCTTTTATCTCAACACATGAATTCTCACACTTTCACATTTCTGATTCTCTCCCCTGTTGCACCTGGGAAGAATGATCAATTGGTTGGGTGGTCCTGAGCTGCCTGCTGGGGCTAAACTAGAACATACTTTTACCTATTAGCAAAAAATCAATTATGGGGAGTTTCAACAGAAGTGATTGATTGGACTGAACTGCTGAATAGGGATTAGGCATGGAGTTTACTTCAAGGAGGAAACGTCTCCTCTTGGCAGTAATCTGAGATTTGTTCAACTAGAGGAAGTATTTAAAATAATTTTAAGTCATCAAGTCCACACCTAAAAATAAATGCCAATTTTAATGAAAGAAAAGAAAACCAAATCCAGTGAAAGTGTGGTTTGTTGTTGTTGTTGTTTGTTGTGAGGAGTTTCAATTATTCCCCAATTAGATTTCAATTATTCCTCTCTTAGATTTCTGCAGATAACTCCATAACAAAAAGAAATCAAAAAAAAAGAAAAAAAAGGAAAAAAAAGAGTTTAGAAAAGTTTAAGAAATCCACTCCTCAGCATGTCTATAACTCATTAAGTGTTATCAACTCTACACAAAAATTCCACTTCCTTTTGAGATCCGTGTATCAACTTCACTTAATTGTTTGCATCAAAATAAGCCAGCAGTGTGCTCAGGTGGCCAAGAAGGCCAACAGCACCCTGGCTTGCATAAGAAACAGTGTAACAGTGTGGCCTGCAGGACTAGGGAAGTGATTGTCCTGCTGTACTTGGCTCTGGTGAGGCCGCACCTCGAGTACTGTGTTCAGTTTTGGGCCCCTCGCTACCAGAAGGACATCGAGGTGCTCAAGCGAGTCCAGAGAAGGTCAACAAAGCTGGTGAGGGGTCTGGAGAACAAGTCTTACGAGGAGCAGCTGAGGGAGCTGGGATTGTTCAGCCTGGAGAAGAGGGGGCTCAGGGGTGACCTTATCGCACTCTACAGGTACCTTAAAGGAGGCTGTAGCGAGGTGGGGATTGGTCTATTCTCCCACGTGCCTGGTGACAGGACGAGTGGGAATGGGCTAAAGTTGCGCCAGGGGAGGTTTAGGTTGGGTATTAGGTAGAACTTCTTTACTGAAAGGGTTGTTAGGCATTGGAATAGGCTGCCCAGGGAAGTGGTTGAGTCACCATCCCTGGATGTCTTTAAGAGACGTTTAGATGTAGAGCTTAGTGATATGGTTTAGAGGTTGGACTCGGTGATCTTGGAGGTCTCTTCCAACCTAGATGATTCTGTGATTCTGTGAAAGTAGTTGAGGGAAGTATGACCAGTCTTGTAGAAAGGGAAGGGAGGGGAAATGAAAGTGGAAGAGTGGAAGTGAAGTACAATGTACCAAGAAGGAAAACGGATTATTCTTTGGTGTTACTCTTGGAAAACTCACAGCCCATTTACCCAGGTAACAACTCATGAAAGGCCCCCATCCCCTTTACCATAACTATCATGAAGTTACCTTTGCAATCTGCCACAATGAGACACCTTGTTATTTCTCCTTGGAAGTGAAAGATGTTCAAAGAAAAATACTCTGCTGGTGAAATGTTTGCTTCTGGTACTTTCCTTTTCTGTTATATCAAGGAACATCAAATCTAAATGCTGTCACATTTGGCAGCCATGCAGCTGGAGTGCAAACTTCTGTCAAATAAGAGGAAGACATTTATAGTGATGTGGATCAGGCCAAAAGCAGAAGGTTAATTTCCATCTACCACTGATAGACAGCTTTGCTCTGAATTAACTTTCTTGTCTGACTTTGTCTTTTCTGTTAGGTGGTGCGCTGGGGTGCTGTGGCTTGGGGTAAAGGCTTATTTCCTTCAGTGTGTGTGCACATCACAGATATTCCCACTAGATGTCGTTTTTAAGTCAAGGTCTTATGGCATTAATATCATCTTTGTTTTTTGTTGTTGTTGGTTTTTATTTTTTTATTTTTTTCCCTGTAATTCATTTTCTTTCAGAAGTCTCACAGTGTCTTTTCCATTGGTGATCTCAAGTGATTTCTGCCTTTTTCATCATGGAAACAGCCAAAAATGTGTTTGTGTGCATGTGCACAAGTGTGTGTGGTAGAAAGTTCATTTTGCTGGGACTGCTGAACCCATCTCTGTTGCACAGTGCTTTTGGTGCCTTAGCTTTTGTAGCGCTATGGGACTTCCCTTTGCGAGACTCTAGCCTACCTATTTTCTTAAAACTCCACAGCCTTTCATCCACACACCCTGGGTATTTATGGTAGTGCTTTTAACCTGGTGTCCCAGGTGCTCTCTTCCCTTGCTTTTGCTGCTCTGAACCTCTGCTACTTCTTGCCTCTTGTGGATCTCTGTTGCCACTGATGCTTAATCATTGTGCTCTTCCTCTGTCTCTTCACCTTTTCTCTTTATTGCTTCTAGTTCATGACTGTATACAAAGGGTAAAAGCCCTTTACCCTTTGCCTCACAGCTTTTAGTCTATAACTTCATATTAGAACATACAGAGTTTAGTAAATAGCAAATGTGTTATGGTCATAACTAATAATATTACCTAAGAATTGAGTAAGTTCCATTCAGCAGCAATGATTTCATAAGCAGGTGTTATGAATGGAGGTATGGTGTTGGTCCAATGAAAACTGTACTTGTACTAGGAAGGAACAAATCAAGGTTAATTTTTATCATCTTCCTCATCCTCACCACTTCATGTATCTGAGAGGAGGATGCTTCTCTGGGGGTCCCACTTCTCAGCTGGCCATAAGACTGGAGTCTTTCTTTTTCCTCTGTCCTCTTTCCTGCTCTTTTTTTTTTTTTTTTTTTTTTTTTTTTTTTTTTTAACCCCTAAGGTGACTTTGAAGATGATGTATGGTAGTAGTTACACACCCTCCTAATCTCTCATTTCAACCTCCTCTGTGCAACAGCTGATATGTCTGTGGGTAGTGGGAGTTCATCTGCACAAGTTAATGCTTGTTTAGCCAGACCATTTATATGATACTATTCTTACAAAAACATTGCATTGAATTAAAAAAAAAAAAAAAGAGGGTTTTCTAATGTTTTTTGCTTGGAGTATCATTAAAATAACAATTTGCCAGTACTAAAGTAACTCTATCAGTCTCCTTTTGGCTGCAGAACTTAGGTTTACAAACTTCTATGAGTTGTCTTTCAGCAGGCTTTTGCTGTGAGTTAAAAGCAATGGAAGAAAACATGGTATATCTATTTTTAATTTTTATTCATCAGATGAAAATGTCTTTCTCATTTTTAAGTTTGAGGTTTTTGCAAATCACTGCTTTTGCTGTTGTTATTTTTCTTTTCTCTCTCTGTTTTTGTTTTGTTTTGTTTGCAAGAAACATTTTCTAAAAATGCGTTTTACATAAAAGCCATTTTGGGCAGCTGCACATCGGAAAACTCAGTGTGAAAACAAGCCATCATACGTCAAAATAACTGACACACTTAGATTCACTTCTCTTTTTACCCTCTAAAGTCTAGAAAGAGGCTACAGTGGGACTAAGTGAGGCCTCTGACAGACAGGCGCTGCCAGTTTTAGAAGCAGCACTGAAGATGAAGTCACCTCCATCAGCCATCTGCAAGAGCAGCAAAGGTGGATGCCTGATCATCCTTCAACTTCAACCCTCCACCGCCACCAGGGTTAGCTCGCAATGACAGTGGATTTGTTCTGCATTAACACCAGGGGCGCTGTGAACTCAGACCACTGATGAAGTAGCACTTTGCTCTATTCTCCTGCTCGTCTTTGCTCTTTCTCTCGTGGCTCCAGCATGAGCCTGAGTGTTTCCGGCCAGCACAGGAGACACCTGTCTTGCTGTGGGATGCTGCTGCAGCTGGAGCCAACAGAAATGAGGATCTGCAGGTTGTGACAAAAGAACACAGGCTCTAGAGGGCCGTTGGTTCCTCAGACTGGATTTGCCCTTCCAATTTTTGTAGAGCAGATGTGATGTTAAAGCCTCATCATTTCAGTCACCAACAAGAAAGTATTCTGGCAGATCTATGGGAATCATTTTTGCTGCGGATGATTATTAGGTTGGTTTTATGTTACCTCAATTTTGGGTTTGCTTTGCTACAAAGAATCTGAAGCTATCTTACTGGCAATAAGAGTTTGCATGTGTTGATTTAAGGAGAAGTCTATGCTGGTTATAAATTTTATTTTATTTTAAATTATCTGTTCAAATGAAATTGTCAACTATTAAAAGAATCCAATAATACAAGAATGGAGAATGAGTGTTTCCTCTGTTACAGTAATAGCTATTACTGTTACAAATTTATAGGTCCAGAATACAATAACAGCCACAATGGATTGCTTAAAAATGTCATCCAAAGAACTGTTAATACATTAAAATATGAATATTTTATGCAGGTCATTAACCTTGATGATTTACCTTAAAATAACTTTGAAATGGCTTGATTTTGATTAGTTTCTAATGGAGCTTGAAACATCTAGATGTTAATCTTCTCTGTGTGCCTGCCAGGTAGTTGATGTACTATTGGATTGATAATTATTATTCTTTCATCACACTTGGACACTCTAAAATAGAAATAGCTTCATAGAGTCAAAGAATAATAGGGCTATAGGGGAACTCCAGAAACAGAAACGTGTGTTTCTTATGGTGACTTGAGATATGCCCAAAGGAAAAACTACCTATCTATGCTATCTGTGCTACATTTTATTATTATTTTTTTTCCTAGTGCTCTTTGTTTATCCTGCTTTTAAATCAATCCAGCATGGGCAATTCAAGGTGTCACCAAGAACTCCCCAGAGCTTGCCTATCCTGAGAGTGTGGAAGTTTTCCAATTGTCTAACATTTCTTCTGCATTATTAAATTGTTTTATTTTTATGCTGTGCAAAATGAATGAGGAAAACAGAGTATTTTATTTTCATAGATTTGTATGGTTTTGAATACTGCAATTAATCGTAGAATCATAGAATCATTAAGGCTGGAAAAGACCTACAAGATCATCTGGTCCAACCATCACCCTACTACCAATGTCACCCACTAAACCATGTCCCTAAGCACCAGGTCCAACCTTTCATATTAAACTGCATTTTCTCTGCTGCCTGTGTCCCGCTCTTTACTTTGAAATTGTTACTCCAATAGCAGAGCCCTTCATACAGGACCTGGAAGCCAGGACAGTCTTACAACAGGGTCACTTACATTTTGGGAGTTGAGGAATAGAGGAGGACAGATGGAATACCTAGCAGATTCTGTGGTAAAAAAAAATAAAAATGTGTTGGATGGGAAGTTTCCAGTGCTGTCTCCTGGAGACTGAGGAGATGCTGTGATTTGGTTCTATTTCGGTGTTTGTTTCTATCATAGTAGGAAAGTGTTGGTTAGAAGAATAAGTTGTCAACTTTTTTTTTTTTTTTTTTCCCTAGTAAAGAGAAAATGGAAGATTCAGAGCCATTATGGAAGTTTTATCCACATGTGGAGAATTAGGAATATGGATAACAAGGACACGACCCAATTATAAGGGATAACAAGATCCTGAATTAGAAGGAGAAAGAGAAAGCTGGAGAAAGCAAGAATGGAGATGCTGCTAGAATGAGAACTAGCTGAACAAAATAATACCAGTCAGTAGAGCTAATCTATTTTTGAGCCCCTTTAAGGGGGTGGGGAGTGTTTTGTGACCCCTTCCATCTCTGGCTTTGTTTCTTTTTATATGATTGAAAGGTACAAAGTAGAAAAAATAAGCAATATATTTGTTTAAAAGGCAGAATAGTGAATATAGAATTGCATAAGGCCTAGAAGGTGTTTTGGATATGAAGTGTTTGGTTAGCAAGAACCTCACAAACCTATTGATAATATAGCAAATTGTAACTAATATCATGCAGATACCTTCAGAAGGAGGTAGATATTTTGTTTTGCTCCAGAAGTACCTGAAATCCTGACTGCTTACAGAGTGTCATGCCACCTAAAAGAATAAAGTTGAACCGTTTTTCCACCAAGACTGCACCGGCACAGTGGAAAATAAGAGAATAATTGTTTTTTAAAGTATTGCATTTTTTTTTTCAATGAATTGGCTTTTTCAAAATTGCACAGATAGAATCAGAGAATCATAGAATGGTTTGGGTTGGAAGGGACCTTACAGATTATCCAGTTCCAATTCCCCTGCCATGGGCAGGGACACCCCCCACCAGACCAGGTTGCTTAAAGCTTCATCCAGCCTGGCCTTAAACACTTCCAGAGATGGGGCATCCACAGATTCTCTGGTCAACCTGTTCCATTGCCTCAACACCCTCATAGGGAAGAATTTGGTTGCAATGTAACTGGAAATTCAGCCCAGGGTTTTTGGATCCCAAAGCAGTGATTTAATTATACTTACATTTTAGCCTCCAGGACAATCTGGGCCTTCAGCATTATCTTGCTGGTTAAGAAAGGTTAAGAAAAAGGTAAAGGTTAAGAAAAAGCTAAATTTTATGGGAAATGTCCCCCAAAACATGATCTGTTGCATTTCACAATAGTCATTTCTCCTAACTTGTTTCACCTTAGGAAGATATTTCTAAAGTATGTCGTGCATTTCCTTTGGCATATTTGTGGGATTCTTTCTCCCCTTCCCTCCCTAACATTGTCTTTAGAGGACTCCACATAATGCATCACCTTTTCTTCCACCATTTTGACTCTATGTTCACTTAAGGACACTGTACCTAGCTGACACTAGATGGTATTGGAGTTCTTTTATTCTCATGGGTGCTTTGAACTTATTGCTATCACCACGTTTGAGTTATGTATATCCAGTTTAAGTATTGCCATATGACCTAGACTTATATATCATCTTTGTAGAAGAGAGTTTACTCAGTCTAATGCAGTTTGCAAACTGTGTCACTACTCAGTAGCCTTGAACTCTCAGCAAACGGATTTATGACCTCGATAGTCATTTTAGCTGTATGAGCATTGTTAAGATAACAATGAAGATAGAGAAAAAAATGGATGGAGGATTACAGGGAAGGAGTATTACACTTGAAGATGGCTGTACTTTTGAATGAATGGACAGGCAGAGCTACTGAAGAATAAAACTATTGTTCAACTATTTTTTTTTCTTTTTGACAGGCATATTCTCTCTAAGTTGTCAACATCTGACTTCAGAAAAAATTTCCGACTGTTGCCCAAGGAAGAAAATATAGGACCAGGCAGGAAAGTCATAGGCTAAACGTTCAGAGAGCTGTCTTGGCTTGTTCTTGGTTTTGTTTACCTAGATGCATGGTAAAATGAAATTTTTACTATACTATTTTAAGTTTGATTTCAGTGAAGAAGCAGATGATCATGACTTACATTAAGAATTGAGCAATGGGGGCTAGTTCAGTAGGCTATCACAGCAAAATTTCAACATGACTGACATTTTCATTGTGCTAGAGAGTTGTAGATGGGTGACATCCTGAAATGATTGTTCTTTATGCTGCTCATGTGATGCTCTATAAATGATACATCAATTCTTCCTCCTCAAACAAATCCAACAAATAAATATTACATTAATAAATCCCTGTTCAGAAGCAATAATCGTTTGAGATAACTCTTATTTCCTCTATATAACTGCATCAAAATAACATATTCCATCTTTATGACCTCAGACATCCAAAATCTCAGAAAACTTTGAAAAAAAATAAATAAGAAAGGTTTCTAAGTTAGAAGTTCAGTTTCGTGTTTCTGAAAACATGACAGAGAATACAAAGAATGAAAAGATAGTTTATATTTCTTACCAGCATTCCTACAGCCTGAGGCATTCTCCATTACCATCTGAGTGATTAGATTTTCTTTGTTTAAAATATCTTTCCTTGATCTGAGTACAGACAATTGATTTACAGTACAGAATGTGGTGATGAAAATATGGAAGCAATACTGAAGTGACCAGTTTTCGATATACAAACATGGATGTCTGAAATTTGTTATACATGCATTACTGGCTAAGTCATCACCTGTGCTTATCACAAGATTTTGGCAAAGAACTTGTGTAGGTATTTGCTGGACATAAATTGTCATGCCTATTTTTTTTTTCCCTTTTAATATTTTCTGATCTAAAGTGAGTGACAATTCAAGTAAATCTGTCCCCCATTTGCCTTTTAGAAAGAAATCTAAATTCCATCACTGAAAGAAGGACTGACTTTTGTCTCTTGCTGATGTTCTTGGGAAAAAGTCCTTTTCCTAAAAAGTTTTTGATAACCAGGGCGCTTTACTGAGTTTTGACCCAAAATATCAGTCAACAACGCTACTGTGGACAAATGAGATTATATGCACAGATCAAGCTTAAGCTATTTATATATCCACTCTTCTAACTGGCTTTAAAGTTTTTTGTTTGTTTGTTTGTTTGTTTGCTTGTTTGTTTTTTCTTCTTTATTTATTTTATTTTTTTTTTTCACAAAACTGGTCCTGGCCTCTCAGTTTTTCAGTATATGTTCCCTTTCACAGACCTTTTTTCTATCTGGTTTCTTTATGTAGTTGCTGTTGTTACTCGGACAATCTCTAATTTCTCTCAGTGAAGACATTTGAATATAACTATTTCTTCCATCAGGGTTATAGTAACATGAGTTAATATGCAAAGAAAATCAGCTTGGTTTACTTCTCTACATCTGACCTGAGAGATTCTTGAAATAAAGGCTGTCCTTTCTTTTATGTCCATAAAATGCCTACAACTTCTTTCAGCATGAGAAATATATAATAATGAAAATAATCTAGATTTTTGCTGCAGTGACATTGTGAAACTGTAATTGGTTTGTAGACTACAACTTTTTTTTTTTTTTTTTTTTCCAGAGAAAATGGATAAACTAGTCCTCCTGTAACGTGTGATACCTCCATACCCTCATTATTCAAATGAGGAATTATTCAAAAAAGAAAAGAAAAGAAAAGAAAAGAAAAGAAAAGAAAAGAAAAGAAAAGAAAAGAAAAGAAAAGAAAAGAAAAGAAAAGAAAAGAAAAGAAAAGAAAAGAAAAAATATTAAAAAAATATTACATATCCAAAACAACAAATAACCATGTATGTCTTGGTAGGACTGCAAGTGGTTACAACAACAGACTGGATGATTGAGGATGTCTGCAGCTTGTTCTGAACATTAGATATGGACCTTTTTCTATGGAAGTGTGTGGATCAGCATAAAACCAGAACACCTTGCCAACAGAATTTGTGGAAATCCTTACTGTATGAGGCTATGAGGAAGTGGGTTGATAAACCAGATGCACAGAGGATTTTGAGGGGTGGGAGAGGTGTCAGCATTCAGGTCCCTCCTTATGCTTGCAGTAGCTATTATTGTACTGTATGTAGTACAAGACAAATTAATTTAAATGTAGGTAAACAGTGTTGTGGCACTGGAAGTAAATGGGCATAAATGAATCAGATTAAATAACAGATTTAATGACTTTTGCAAGGGATTATGCAAATTCCCCTCAAGCTTTGTGTAAACTACCCTTCCTTTAATTTGAAAGCCTATTTAGAAGGCCTAAATATTTTCCAACCATGTGAGTCTCTCTTCTGTTTCCTCAATGGAATTTCTAAGGGTTCATTATTCTGGTATTATGAAAGCTTTTGCTCAAAGAAATTATCTTGTCTGTGACAATTTTTTCCTGATTTTTTTTTTCTCTTAGAATAAAATTGTTGAATAAAAGAGAAAAGAGAATCAACAGTTCATACTTTTCCACATTCTTCTTCTCTGCAGAGAAGGAATTATTAACAATGCAGTTGATAGTTTTCAGTGAAAATTAAAGGGTCCCTTCATATTAAATTATTTTGCTTTTTATTACATATAAAATACAGAAGTAAAAGATTGTTTTTTTAACACAATTAAAAAGATTTATTGGATCATTGTTTCCAACCTTATATACTAGGGTTTTTTTTTTGTTGTTGTTGTTGTTTTCTTTTATGTTTTTCCTTCAGATGAAAGTCATGAAACGTACTAATACTAGTACAAGTAATATTCATAGTCCAAAATCATTACAAAAGATTTTCTTCATTCTAAGTGGGTGAAGCAAGGAAATGTAAGCAAGGTTGTAAGGAGAAGCAGAGAAGTCTTAAACTAGGTGGTGGGTTTAAAACATTCTGCAGAGCAAATTCTTGTACTTACTTGGCTGTGAAGTTTATTACCGAAATGAAGAGGGGTCCTGTTACTGATTTGCACAATGCAAGCATTACATGATTTCTTTAGCCCCTCACTATCTAGTCACTCTTCTGTCTTAAATATTCATAATGCCAGAAGGCCATCCTGACCAAGCAATTTAAGCAATACATAGTCTGCTCAGCAGTGACCTTTCAGATACATACCACCTTGAAATTTCATTTATTATACCCCTTCACCCCTTAATTTGTTGTGCACAAAGGGCTTTATTTTACATAAACAAGTTTTATTATTTATTTCTCTAAGAGTTCTTTCTAATGCTACAATCTACCAAAGCATTTACCCACCCCAAAAAAATAAAATAAAATAAATTCCAATACACAGAAAAAACAGAAATACTCCTCCCAGCAGACCTCAGAACCCGAACTACTCGCACCTCTTCTTCAGAAGAGCCCTCACCAAAAATTATTTTCCAGTCTGAATGAGGGAGGCAGAATTTGAATTCCCACACTTTGATACACAGATGTCAGTGTTTTTTCACCACCAATTATAGCTGACTACTCATTTTGAATCAAGAACTTCTTCCTGAATGTATTACTGGTTGGTTATATAACTTACCAGAAAGGGGTTTTCTCTTTACCTGTGGACCCCATACAGTTTTTACATTCCTTCTTCATGGTTGTGTCATTGTAACACTTAAAATTGTATATTTCAAGCTAAATTGCCATTTTCTTCTTTTGATAACGATTCTCACAGTATCATTCTGGACAAAATGCCCAGCAAACAGCTAGACAAATACATAATACAATGGGTGAACAATTGGATGACAGGCTGGACTCGAAGGGTTGGAGTCAATGGGGTTAGATCAGACTGGAAGCCCATTACTAGTGGGATAGCAGGGATACATTTTAGGGCCAGTTCTCTTAAATGTTTTTGTAAATGACTTAGATGTAGGACTAGAAGATGTTTTTATTAAGTTTGCAGATAGTGCTAAATTGGGAGGAACTGTTCACTCCATTGAGGGTAGAGAGGCCTTGCAAAGAGATCTTGACAAGTCAGAAAGCTCATCAATCACCAAAAATGTGAAGTGTAATGAGGGATTGCTAGATCCTGCACATGGGAAGGGGCAACACTGGATGTACAGACTCGGGGATCAGAAGCTGGAAAGCATCCTTGTAGAAAGGGATCTGGGTGTTTTGGACAACAACAAGTTGAGTATGAGTTGGCAGTGTGCCCTGGCAGGGGGGCCAACCATATCCTGGTGTGCATTAGGCATGGCATTGCCAGCCAGTTGAGGCGATTATCCTCCTCTGCTCTGTGCTTCTGCAGCCTCACCTTGAGTATTGTGTGCAGTTTTGGGCACTACAGTATAAGAAGGACATCAAACTATTTGAGAGTGTCCAAAGGAGGACTGCAAAGACAGTGAAAGGTCTAGTGGGGAAGACATAGGAAGAGAGGTTGAAGTCACTTGGTTTGTTCAGCCTAGAGTAGTGGAGACAGTGGAGACCTTATGGCAGCCTGCAGCTCCCTCACAAGATGAGCGGCTCGTGGAGGGAGGCTTGGCTCCTGCGAGGAGCTCCTTAGCTCCCAACTCAAGGGGAGGTTGGCTCCTGGGAGGAGCAGAGGCATAAGCTCCTGGGCTTCATTTCCCCTGGCACAAACTGGAAATGTTCCACCAAACTCTTCCTTAGGTGCCTGTGGGTTTAGTCAAAGTGCTGGTCACTGGAAACCACCTGCTGCTGTGATCAAGGTGTGTTAGAAGCACTCTGTGGGAGACTGTGAACTGTGCTGAGCCCTGGCATGGACACCCTGGGAGATGCTTAGGGCAAGAGCAGTGCTTATTGCGGTTATGGCCAGGGTTTCCTGATCTAAGTTTGCCTCATAGAAATGCCACTGCCATCATGGTACACTGCCTTCTGTCTCTCCTGAGCCTTTCTAAGTGTGTTTGCAGGGACACTGCTGGGGAGAGATCTGCTGCTTGTTTCTCTCTTTGGTTTGCTTTTCAAAACCTAGGCCTGCAGCCAGAAGTGACAAGCCTGGGGGCTGGTTCTCACCTGGCAGTGGAAAACCTACGCAGCTCACCAAAGAGATGGAGCCTGAGCTGTGCCATCGTCCCGCCCCATGGTGGGGTGGGCATGGCCTCCGAAGAGAAGACAGCAAGGAAGAAGGCAAGAAGAGAGAGGCAGAAGGAAGCCGAAGCCAAAGCCAGCTCCCCACAGGGCAGTCAGTGCCTGCTGGAGGGACGAGTGTTCCAGCCTTGGCACCCAGGGGCCTCCCCCGACCACCGGGGTTTGTCAGCATCTCTCCTGCCTGGGGCCTTGGCGTGACACTGGCTCTGTGCAGCTCTGCGTGCCTGCACAGAGTCCTTTCCTCTAAGTGTTATGAACTTCTCAACTGTTATGAAACTTACAAAAGTAACAAACTCCCCAACTATCTGATGGTGCAAAGAGGCCTTTGTGAACAGTCTTGATGTGAAAATCAGTCAGGAAATGTTGCAAGAATGCATTGCTGCCTGATTGACTTCGGCTTCCATTCACACCAGACAAGCGAAGATTGGTTTATTGGTTTGGGAACTTACTGTCTTGATAACCAAACTTCCTGCAGGTGTGTAACTGATCAACTTTCTGCAATTGAAAGAAGGTGAGATCAGAATAAACACAAACTCTTTTTTTTTTTTTTTTTTTTTTTTCGGTTGCCACCTTATGATGTCTCACCAGAAGAATACATCAAAGCCCTGGAGCGTGTCCAGAGAAGGTCTACAACGCTGGTGAAGAGCCAGGAACACAAGTCCTGTGAAGAGTGGCTGAGGGAACTGGGGTTGTTTAGTCTGGAGAAGAGGAGGCTCAGGGGAGACCTTATTGCTCCACAACCACCTGAAAGGAAGGTGTGGGGAGCTGGGTGTTGGCCTCTTCTCACAGATAACAAGCGAATGGCCAAGAGGGAATGGCCTCAAGTTGGCACCAGGGGATATTCAGGTTGGAAATGGGGAGACATTTCTTCTCAGAAAGAGTGGTTAGGCATTGGAACGGGTTGCCCAGGGAGGTGGTGTAGTCACCATCTCTGGGAGTTTTTAATGAAAGTCTCGATGGGGTACTTAGTGACATGGTTTAGTGGGTGATACTAGTGGTAGGGGGATATTTGGACCAGATGATCTTGGAGCTCTTTTCCAGTCTTAATGTTTCTATGATTCATTAATTGTCTGGGAGAGAAAAACAACCTGGGTACCTCCCCAAAAATAGTCTGGTAGATAGTCATGTCATTTTCTGCCATCTTCTGCCACAGCAAGCACCACATGCTTACAATGGTGGAAGCAACCACCAGATGGCTGGAAACATATCCCCCGCCCCATGACACCACTGAAGGCACTCCTGTGGGCCTTGAAAAGCAAGTCTGATGATGACATGGCACCCCAGAAAAAAACAGAGTCAGACAGTGTGGCTCAGTTCCAAAACAACCTTACAGACACCTGGGCCAAAGAGCATGATGTTGAGTGGGTATGTCACATCCCCTGTGGGTGCTGGGACATTGAAACTTCAGGATACATATTTAGCAAAAGCTACCTGGTTAGCCAACACTAGGGGATCTGCCAGCCGAGCTGGCTCTGCCCCCAGTAAAAACTCTTATGTACTGTAGAAGGGGATAAAGTCCCTGTAGTGCACTTAAACAAACACACCAGGCAAGACAGTCCAGGTTATTCCCACTTTAGGCAAAAGCAAACACATTCATGGGATTGCTTTAGCTCAAGGGCCTGGATGCACTTGGCGGGTAACACAGAAGGATGGGGAAGACAAATGTGCACCTGAAGGGTCTTTGATGTCGGGTGAAAATAGCCAATGGTTTGAATTGTATGATGTTGATTGAAACATAATACTGTATGTCATCACTGCTATGGTTGCTACACGCTACATCAATGGTATTACTGTAAGAGTGACCCAGATTAATGAAGAATGAGTTTTGACGGAACCAAGCAAGGAGCAGTAGTGCTAGAATTTGACAAGCACTACAGTGACGGAACCAAAGCTGACCTTGGCAAGCAACGTTCCAACAGCACACACCATCTCTCCTGCCCCAGAGGACTGTGATGACAGATGGAGCCCAAAGTCATGGACTAAACAATGGAATGTCAATGGACATTTCAGAGGCATAGCCCATAAACTAGGATAAAGATCTCTGTGCATATGTATATCAGACAGGAAAGGTGCTGACTAATTGGGTTGTATTGGAAAGTGTGGGACTGAGCATGACATAGATGGTATGGAATAAGGGTAGATATTAAGCTAGTTCAGGCTGGGACAGAGTTAATTTTCTCCATAGGGGCTGGTGTAGTGCTGTGCTTTGGATTTAGGATAAGAACAATGCTGGTAGCACATTGATGGTTTAGCTATTGCAGAGCATTGTTTAAACAAAGCCAAGGCCTTTCCAGCTTCTCATGCTGCCCCACCAGCAAGGAGGCTGGGGTTGGACAAAGAGCTGGGAGGGGACACAGCCAGGACAGCTGGCCACAGCTGGCCAAAGGATGGATGTCCCATAGTAAGTGGCATCATGCAGAACAATAAAACTGAGAGGGTTGGTCTGGGGGTGTTTGGGGCCAGGTCAGTGCTGGAGGTACGCATCAGAACAGGCCCTGTGGGACCCTATGGGGCACCTGCATCGGGGCAGACAGAACCCAGCAGCCTCTCCCTCTGAGCCTGATCACCCAGCCAGGTATTTCCTTTTCAGAATGTCTGCTCATCAAGACCATCGCCTCCCAACTTGGATGAAAGCCTACTGTATGCAGGCAGTGTCATCACCTTGCCAAAGTGAGACGATGTGCCCAGCTCTCCCCTCCCATATCAGTACTGCCATTTCACCAGCTAAGGCAAAAGGCAGGCAGGTGGGGAGGTGGGATTCAGCCAGGGTCAGGCCATGCTGGCTGGTCCTACCACCTCACCTCCCACTGCCAGGAGACCTCTGCGAGGCATCGAGAGCAGGCACAAGATTGGGATTCATCAGGCACAGCACTGCCAGCTGGATGAAGGAGGTGATTGTCCCACTCTGCTCTGCACTAATGCGGCCTCACCTAGAGTACTGTGTGCAGTTTTGGGTGCCACAACACAACAAAGATACAAACAATTAGAGAGTGTCTGAAGATGGTATTCCCAACTGGAATACTGCATGCAGGCCTAGGGCCCTCAGCACAAGAAAGAAGTGGAGCTCTTGGAATGGGCTCAGAGGAGGGTCACTAAGATGATCAGAGGGCTGGAGCACCTCTCCTATGCAGAAAGGTTGAGGAAACTGGGCTTGTTTAGCTTGGAGAAGAGAAGGCTCTGGGGAGACCTCATTGCGGCCTTCCAGCACTTGAAGGGAGAGTATAAACAGGAGGTGAAATGCCTGTTTACATGTGTTGGTAGTGATAGGACAAGAGGGAATGGTTTTAAACTAAGACCGGGGAGATTTAGGTTAGAAATTAGTAGAAAGTTTTTCACTCAGAGGGTGGTGAGGCATTGGAACGGGTTGCCCAGAGTTGTGGATGTCCCATCCCTGGAGGCATTCAAGGCCAGGCTGGATGCGACTCTGGGCAGCCTGCTCTAGTGGTTTTCAACCCTGCCCAGAGCAAGGGGCTTGAAACAAGATGATCTTTAAGGTCCTTTTCAACTCAGGCCATTCTATGATTCTAGGGTGAAAGGTCTGGAGGGGAAGATCTATGAGGAGTGGTTGAGATCTCTTGGTTTGTTCAGCCCAGAGCAAGCTGTTATAAAAGTTGTGATATTTATTTCATGAAAATATCTTACCATTTAATTCCTATCCTATATCTGTACTTTGTCCTGACCAAAGTGTTTTGAATGAGTCCAAAATGTATGTACTTTGAGTGTTATTTTTGCAATCTAAGACTATAAAAGAACAGGTTTTGTTTGTGAACACTAAATTTTCAATATTTTTTTTCCCTTTTACTTGTAAATAGGAGTAAAATTTTGCAGTTTTAGGTGTTTTTCTTGTTTGTGCATTTTAACAGCAGACTCCATCAAACGCAGTAGAAATATATAAGTTTTCTCTTTGGAGCGTGCAAGTACTGGTGATCTGAAGAATGTCTGTACAGACAGAGCATAGGAAACATTGCCTGAGGTAGCACTTTCCAATAAGTATTTCCCAGGGCTTGAAAAATCCATTGTGGGATTTTTATTTGGTATTAGCTCATTTTGCCAGAAATGTACAATTTTTAAGTATCTGCAGGTGTCTGTGGAGTACCTGAAAGCAACCACAACAACAAATAACAGCAACAAAACACAAAACCAACCAATCAAGCAACATAAAACAATTTAAATAAATAAATAATAATTAAAAAAGAGGGGTTTTGAGATCTAACATGTAATCTGGACACTTTGTGGTCATCCTCTTCTCAGAGACACAATTTTAGGTGGGTTCTGCATTCACTGGAAATTGTATGTTTCCAGTAAGAAAAGCATATATTGACACCTGTAACTCATATTACGTTATTAGTTATATTACTGGGAGAAGGGTTTGGGGAACCATTAATCTCGCCCCCCATTTCTTTTAAGAAACCTAAGTGCTGGTTTTCCTAATCTAAATACTGAACATGCAGAAGCACAGGTTCTGTCTTGTGTCTCTTTCATTAATTGGAGCATGCAGGATATGTCACTTCTGTTTAGTTCAGGTGTTATCAAAATTTATAACCACTTGTACCAGCTGCGTCTAGCAAGCAGCAGGCTCTTGCTGGAGAATTTAGAAGTTCAGGTCCAGACATTCCTCTTCCCTTCACCTCTCTCATTTTCCCACTGCCTACTAGTGCTCAGTTTAAACATTTTTTTTTTTTTTTCCCCCATGTGTGACATTGCATGTCTTGCTTTTGCACTTAGACTATTTAGGTATGATTTTAGTAATGACATAGTCACTTAATTAATGAATAATTATAGGTATCACTTCAGGTGTGGACATCCTGTGTTAAAATTGCATTATTAATTTTGGTCAAGATGTAAAAATGCAGAGCTACTTTTGGCGTTTATTTTATGGGGTAATACTTCACAGATGAAATGTAGTCTAATTTATTATTTCTTAATTTATCAATAATTTGTTGTAATTTATTACATGATTTTTCAGGTCTAAAGAATTATGGGCTGTACCTTAAAATCGTAACAATTTTATGAGGCTTTTTCTTCTGGATAGTGCTTTTTGTTCACTGATAAACCTTCTGCAATTGGTTTTCCTCATTACTCATTTCCTGACTGTTTTGCAAATTCCCTCTTGTTTGTAGTGGTGCGTTCTGGTTTCAGCCAGAACAGAGTTAATTTTCCTCCTAGTAGCTGGCATGGTGCTGTGTTTTGGATTTAGGATGAGAATAATGTTGATAACACACTGATGTTGTAATTGTTACAGAGCAGGGCTTACACTAAGCCAAGGACTTTTCAGCTTCTCACACTGTCCTGCCAGCAGGCAGGCTAGGGATGCAGCAGGAGCTGGGATGGGACAGACCCCAGGACAGCTGACCCAAACTGGCCAAAGGTGTATTCCATCCCATATGGGATCATGCTGAACAATTAATATTGGGGGGGGGCTGGCCAGGGTGGGGGGGACCGGCTGTTTGGGGATAGGCTGGGCATCGATCAGAGGGTGGTGAGCAATTGCGTTGTGCATCACTTGTTTCGTACACATTATTATTAGTAGTATTATTATCATTCTTATTTTTTTTAATCATTTTTCTTTCTTTTCTGTCCTAATAAACTGTTTTTATCTCATCCCATAGACTTTCATTTTTTTCCTGATTCTCTCCCCCACCCCACAGAGGAAGAGGGGACGGTGAGCGAATGGCTATGTGGTGCTTAGCTGCTGGCCGGGTTAAACCAAAACATGGTGCCATGAGGAGGGTAACAGAGATATTGAAGGCCTTGTGACTATGCCCTGGTATTGTAGGTCCGTGTATGCAAGCTGGACAGGAAATCTTCTCTCCCACCATTGTGAAACATAGAATCATAGAATCATCTAGGTTGGAAGAGACCTCCAAGATCACCGAGTCCAATCTCTGACCTAACACGAACAAGTCCTCCACTAAACCATATCACTAAGCTCAACATCTAAACGTCTCTTAAAGACATCCAGGGATGGTGACTCAACCACTTCCCTGGGCAGCCTATTCCAATGCCTAACAACCCTTTCAGTAAAGAATTTTTTCCTAATATCCAACCTAAACTTCCCCTGGTGCAACTTTAGTCCATTCCCACTCGTCCTGTCACCAGGCACGTGGGAGAATAGACCATACCTCGCTACAGCCTCCTTTAAGGTACTTGTAGAGAGCGATAAGGTTGCCCCTGAGCCTCCTCTTCTCCAGGCTGAACAATCCCAGCTCCCTCAGCCACTCCTCGTAAGACTTGTTCTCCAGACCCCTCACCAGCTTTGTTGCCCTTCTCTGGACTCGCTCGAGCACCTCGATGTCCTTCTGGTAGCGAGGGGCCCAAAACTGAACACAGTACTTGAGATGCGGCCTCACCAGAGCCGAGTACAGGGGGACAATCACTTCCCTAGACCTGCTGGCCATACTGCTTCTTATACAAGCCAGGATGCTGTTGGCCTTCTTGGCCACCTGAGCTCACTGCTGACTCATACTCAGCCGACCATCAACCAATACTACCAGGTCTTTCTCTGCCAGGCAGCTTTCTAACCACTCATCTCCCAGCCTGTAATGCTGCTTGGGGTTGTTGCGCCCCAGGTTCAGACCAGGCACTTGGCCTTGTTGAACTTCATACAGTTGGCCTCAGCCCATCAGTCCAGCCTATCCAGATCCTCCCGCAGAGCCTTCCTACCCTTGAGCAGATCGACACACACATCTAACTTGGTGTCATCTGCAAACTTACTGAGTGTGCACTCAATCCCCTCATCCAGGTAAACCGCAATGGTCAACACTAGGCAGAGAGGTCTTTCTAGAAAGTCTGTGGCCACCCAGATTGAATACCCACTCAAAAATGTGGCAGTTCAGGGCTCTGGATGCAGGGAGTGCCTGAGCCTGTTGCTGCCCTCTGAAGGTGGCAGAGACAGCCTGTGTGTGGGGTGTGAGCAGGTGGACAACCTGCTCAACCTGGTGGCAGAGTTCAAGGAGGAGGTGGAGAGGTTGAGGGCCATCAGGGAGTGTGAGTGGGAGATAGACTGGTGGAGCAACTCCCTTCAAGGCCTGCAGGAAAGGCACCGGGGTGAGACACCCCAAATAGTGGTGGACCCCCTGCCCTGCCAAGCAGGCGGAGGGGACCTAGGAGATGAGGAGGAACGGAAACAGGTCCCTGCTTGACGTCGGAGGCAACTCTCCTCCCTACCGGCCCAGCCTTCCCTGGTGCCCATACACAACAGGTTTGAGGCCCTGCAGACTGTGAGACCAGTGGGTGAGGATGAAGTAAACAGTCTACCCAGGAGGATGCCTAAGGCAAGGAAGTCGACTCCACACTTCAGGACTGCCTCCACCAAGAAAGACAGAAGGGTAATTGTTGTAGGTGACTCTCTTCTCAGGGGAACAGAGGGCCCTATTTGTCGACCTGACCCTACCCCTAGGGAAGTCTGCTGCCTCCCTGGGGCCAGGGTCTGGGACAGTGCCAGAAAGCTTCCTAACCTGGATCACCCCTCTGACTAGTATCCTCTTTTGATAGTCCAGGCTGGCAGAGATGATATTGAAGAGAGAAGCCTGAAGGCTATCAAATGGGACTTTAGGGGACTAGGACAATTAGCAGATGGAGTGGGAGTACAGGTCATGCTTTCCTCTATCCCTACAGTGGCAGGGAGGGGTACAGAGAGGACCCGGAAAGCCCACCTGATAAACAGGTGGCTCAGAGGCTGGTGTCAACACAGAAATTTTGTTGTTTCTTTTTTTTTTTTTGACCACAGGGTGCTTTATTCAGAACCCAGCCTGCTAACTGCATGAGTCCCTGTCTCTAAGGGGAAAACAGACACTAGCCCAGGAGCTGGCAGGGCTCATTGAGAGGGCTTTAAACTAGGTAAGAAGGGGGACGGGGCTGGAATAAGGCTTGTTGGCTGTGCCAGGGGGAACAATGGCAAGGCCGCGGGAGAAGACAATGGCCCGACTGAAGTGCATCTACGCTAATGCACGCAGCATGGGTAACAAACAAGAGGAACTGGAAGCCATCGTGCAGCAGGCTAGCTATGACTTGGTTGCCATCACTGAAACGTGGTGGGACCACTCTCATGACTGGAGTGCTGCAATGTCTGGCTATAGGCTCTTCAAAAGGGACAGGCAGCACAGAAGGGGTGGTGGTATGGCACTCGATATTAGAGAGTGTTTTGATGTTGTGGAACTTGAGGCTGGGACTGATAAGGTTGAGTCTCAGTGGGTTAGGATCGGTGGGAAGGCCAACAAGGCAAGCATCCTGGTGGGGTCTGTTACAGACCACCAAACCAGGATGAGGAGACAGATGAGGAATTCTACAGGCAGCTGGCAAAAGTTGTGAAATCGTCAGCACTTGTTCTCGTGGGGAACTTCAACTTCCCAGACGTATCCTGGAAGCACAACACAGCCCAGAGAAAGCAGTCTAGGAGGTTTCTTAAGAGCGTGGAAGATAGCTTCCTGAGGCAGCTGGTTAGTGAGCCTACCAGGGGAGATGCTGCACTGGACCTTCTGTTCACAAACAGTGACGGACTGGTGGGAGATGTGGTGGTCGGGAGCTGTCTTGGGCAGAGTGACCACAAAATGGTCGAATTCTCTGTTCTTGGCGAAGCCAGGAAGGGGACCAGTAAAACTGCTGTCTTGGACTTCCGGAGGGCTGACTTTGAGCTGTTCAGGACACTGGTTGGCAGAGTCCCTTGGGAGGCAGTCCTGAAGGGCAGAGGAGTCCAGGAAGGCTGGGAACTCCTCAAGAGGGAAATCTTAATGGCTCAGGAGCAGTCTGTCCCCATGTGCCCAAAGATTAGCCAGCAGGGAAGAAGACCAGCCTGGCTGAACAGAGAGTTGTGGTTCGAGCTTAGGAGAAAAAAGAGGGTTTATAATCTTTGGAAAAGAGGGCAGGCCACTCACGAGGACTATAAGGCTGTTGCAAGGCTGTGCAGGGACAAAATTAGAAAGGCCAAAGCTCATCTGGAGCTCAATCTGGCTACTGCTGTTAAAGATAACAGAAAATGTTTTTCTAAATACATCAACACCGAAAGGAGGACTAAGGAGAATCTCCATCCTTTACTGGATGTGGGGGGAAACTTAGTTACAAGGGATGAGGAAAAAGCTGAGGTGCTTAATGCCTTCTTTGCCTCAGTCTTTAGCGGCAAAACCACTTGTTCTCTGGATACCCAGTACCCTGAGCTGGTGGAAGGGGATGGGGAGCAGGATGTGGCCCTCACAATCCACGAGGAAATGGTTGGCGACCTGCTACAGCACTTGGATGTACACAAGTCAGTGGGGCTGGATGGGATCAACCCGAGTGTGCTGAGAGAACTGGTGGAAGAACTAGCCAAGCCGCTTTCCATCATTTATCAGCACTCATGGCTATCAAGGGAGGTCCCAGTCGACTGGCGGCTAGCAAACATGACACCCATCTACAAGAGGGGTCGAAAGTAGACCAGAGATACTATAGGCCTGTTAGTTTGACGTCAGTGCCAGGGAAGCTCATGGAGCAGATTATCTTGAGTGTCATCACACAGCACTTGCAGGGCAACCAGGCGATCAGGCCCAGTCAGCACGGGTTTATGAAAGGCAGGTCCTGCTTCACAAACCTGATCTGCTTCTGTGGCAAAGTGACGCGCTTAATGGATGAGGGAAAGGCTGTGGATGTGGTCTACCTTGACTTCAGTAAGGCTTTTGACACTGTTTCCCACAACATTCTCCTCAAAAAAACTGGCTGCTCTTGGCTTGGACTGGTGTACGCTTCGTTGGGTTAGAAACTGGCTGGATAGCCGGGCCCAAAGAGTCGTGGTGAATGGAGTCAAATGCGTTTGGAGGCCGGTCACTAGTGGAGTCCCCCAGGGCTCAGTACTGGGGCCAGTCGTCTTCAATATCTTTATCGATGATCTGGATGAGGGGATTGAGTGCATACTCAGTAAGTTTGCAGATGACACCAGTTTAGGTGCGTGTGTCGATCTGCTCGAGGGTAGGAAGGCTCTGCGGGAGGATCTGGATAGGCTGGACCGGTGGGCTGAGGCCAACTGTATGAAGTTCAACAAGGCCAAGTGCCTGGTCTGAACCTGGGGCGCAACAACCCCAAGCAGCATTACAGGCTGGGAGATGAGTGGTTAGAAAGCTGCCTGGCAGAGAAGGACCTGGGAGTACTGGTTGATAGTTGGCTGAATATGAGCCAGCAGTGTGCTCAGGTGGCGAAGAAGGCCAACAGCATCCTGGCTTGTATAAGAAGCAGCGTGGCCAGCAGGTCTAGGGAAGTGATTGTCCCCCTGTACTCGGCTCTGGTGAGGCCGCACCTTGAGTACTGTGTTCAGTTTTGGGCCCCTCGCTACAAGAAGAACGTCGAGGTGCTCGAGCGAGTCCAGAGAAGGGCAACAAAGCTGGTGAGGGGTCTGGAGAACAAGTCTTACGAGGAGTGGCTGAGGGAGCTGGGATTGTTCAGCCTGGAGAAGAGGAGGCTCAGGGGCAACCTTATCGCTCTCTACAAGTACCTTAAAGGAGGCTGTAGTGAGGTGGGGATTGGTCTATTCTCCCACGTGCCTGGTGACAGGACGAGTGGGAATGGGCTAAAGTTGCGCCAGGGGAGGTTTAGGTTGGATATTAGGAAAAAATTCTTTACTGAAAGGGTTGTTAGGCATTGGAATAGGCTGCCCAGGGAAGTGGTTGAGTCACCATCCCTGGATGTCTTTAAGAGACGTTTAGATGTTGAGCTTAGTGATATGGTTTAGTGGAGGACTTGTTCGTGTTAGGTCAGAGATTGGACTCGGTGATCTTGGAGGTCTCTTCCAACCTAGATGATCCTGTAATTCTGTGATATTACAGAGAACTGGCCCTTGTACTAAGCCCTGGGGGACTCCACTAGTGACCGGCCTCCAACTGGATTTAGATTACATAAGGTCACATTCTTCTATTACTAAAGTTCAAACTTTCTCTACTCTGATTTTTCTTTGCAACTAGGAAATTCTATGCAAAATCTTTTCTGAACTGGTTTTTTATTATTATTATTTTATTTATTTATATATTTATCTGGTGTTACAATAAAGAAAACCTTTAATTTAAGTTGCAGGATAGACATAATGTATTCATGCTGCTGCATAAATAGAAAGCAATAGTAAATTACCCTTCATCCTATTGAAAATATCTTATTTATAAATGATGCCTTTAATTTCTTTGTGGCCATGCAAAGAATATGCTGTAAATATGCAGTATGTATTCAGACACATACCTGACACCTAATTGCATCTCAAATGAATCCCCACATAAAGGGCACAATCTTCAGCTGGAAAAGCAGAGTCACACATAGCACAGAAACCAAGCAAAGTCAGCTTTCTGCCTGGCATTTTTTCCTGTAAGAAATTGATTTTCTCATTTCCCATAGTTGAGGTAATACTAGTAACCTCATACGAAACACGAAATAATTTTGGAAAAGAGTATTTAATTTCCAAGCAAAACCAATATGATATTCAGAAGCGTACCATTTTTGTTGTCAAAAAATAATAATTTTTAAATGGCATGAACAAAATGAAAATATTTGCCCAAAATATGTCAGCCAAATATTAGCTAAGACTAGATTATATATATATATATATAATATATAAATATATAGAATAATCTATATAGAGTTTGTAAATAATCTATGTTATTACTTGGGTTGTTAATTTAACACCTTATTGATAAAATGGTTTTACAGTGATCAGAGTGTATAAAGGCACTGTGAACAGAAAAACAGCAACAATAAAAACTGGCTTAAATGAAACTTTTTAGTCACATCCTTTTAAAATCATACTCGATAATGAGTTTTAGGAAAGAAAGCAAGCAGTTAGGTTTAGTTCTTTTGTGGTTTGCATTGGTAAAAAACAAGGAACATAAATTAAAGGAAATATTCCTTTTTAAAATTTAGTGGAAAATGTTATTTAACTTGTCTATATAATGCAACAAGATAGCCCTGAAAAATATCCTTTAAAGGGATTTGCTTTAAAATGTGTGGACCTTCATGTACATAATAATAATAATAATTACAGAATCAGAGAAAAGCAAGGTTGAAAGAACGTTAGGCACTAATACCATGGCCATTCCCAAAGGCTCATTTATGGCTGTATTAATCCTGATAGAGCACCATAGATACACCAACTAATTTTTTCATGTTTCAACTAATCATGGTATCTTACCAGTATCATATGGTATTGTATGGCATCTATATCCATGTGGAGGTATTGCCTTCTGTATCAGTGTAGATTACATAAAATACATGACAGAGCTGCCATCATGCTCTGTTTATTTCATATATATATATATATATATATATAGATATATATTATTTTTTTTCCCTATACCCTTCTGAGGCTCTTGGGGACTCAGCTTAACTTGAACTGCTTTTAGACTCAAGGTGATTTATAGTGTTCTCTAGAAGATGTGTAATCTGGTGACATTGTTAAGGTTTGAAGAGAAATGGATAGCAATATATTTCTTGCAAAGAATTTATTACTGTAGCAGTTGTCGTGCACTACCTTTCTAAAATATGCCTTTTTTTTTTTTTTTTTATCCTGTGAACTTCCTGAGGAAATCACAGAACTTTCACTAGATGCCTAGATTTAATAAAACTCTTTCCAAAATGTTTATCCATATCAGTTGTTTTCCTCTTGAATACTGAGAAAACAAAACAAAATGATTGAATGCATCACAGAATTAGGTGCTGTTAAATATGATTGTAGAAAACTATAGACTAGTGATGCAGAGTCAGTTTGATATTAAGGTGTATTTTCTAATGGTGCAATACAATAGTAAACCTTGGGAACTGAGAGTGAGTCTTGTGGTTAGATCACAGGCTTAATAATGCACAGAAAGCATGTGGAGAGAAAAGAAATGTATCATGAACCCCAGAGAAGGAGTGGAGAGGAATTAGGAGTAGATTAATGACAACTCTAGGACAGCTGTATTGGCTGAAGACTTTTAACAGCAAAGTGTTGCCAAAGGTAAGACTGTAATTTATTATGACAAAAACAATTCAAGATATTGAATGAAAACAAGCTCTAACTAAATATTCAGGCTATTTTGGGAAGGGCCTTGGATGCTTATTATTATTATCATTTTTTAAACTACAGTAAGTGAAGAATAATGAAACAATATATTATTATTATTATTATTATTATTATTATTATTATTATTATTATTATTATTATTATTATTGTTTTGTTATTGTCATTGTCATTGTTATTATTTTAAATAGTACAGAAAGAGTGTTTTCCCGTTAGAGGAACATTTATATCAGTTTAAGTAGTGATGTGTATTGCTTATGACTTGCAAAACTCCTATAACTTTTTTGTACATATAGTAACATTATCATCCAACAACTAACAAGCAGGATGGTGTTACTCTTACTAAAAAGCTGTTCATTTCCTATGATTGTTGTCACAATTTCTAAAGCATATAATTTTTGCCACATTGAGATCAGCTGAGTTTTCCTGTGCTAAGTCAAGAACCGAACCTTCAGTGAAGATGTGTGCTTTGCTAGAATGTATCCTGCAGGGATATCCTCAGAGAAGATGACGGACATGAAAATAAATCAGCTGCCTATATACAGCTGAAAGGAAGAGTTTCAAGGGGGAGAAATCCTACTGAGGTTTGGGTTGAATTCTTTATGGAAGTAATGAACTTAGACAGGTTTATGAAGGTCAAAACTAGAGTTTTGCAAAACTATCGAGTTCTGATTTATGAAATGCTCACTGGAAAAACACAGATTTATAATCATTTAAGCACATTGATTTATATATATTTATATATATATATATTATATATACATATATTTATATATATATATTTTTTTTTTTTTTTTTTTTTTTCTGAGCACTCCTAGACTTGGGCAGGTTTCCACTATGAAGGAGTAGAACACCAGTTTTATTGGATCTATTGATGGAAAATGTTTGCATGCATATTTGCTGACCTGAGTAACCTGGTACAACGTGATATTTGGAGAGGTGATTTTATGTAGTATAAACACTGTAGACGAGGTTCTAACTTTAGTTTAATATAAAAAGGACATAATAGTTGATGAGATTTAGTAGTTATTAGCCAGTTCAAGGTTAAGCTGATGTTACAAATTGTGAAATAACCACAAATTTTAGGTAGAAATACCGTGCTGAGGTTATGAATATCTCTTTTTGATTCTGTCCTCTTCCACAATTAACACATATCCAAAACCTGATTACCTCAGTGTCTTTTAGAAACATATATCAGAGCTTCTCCTCAATCACTCGCTCTCTCTGACCTGTATTTATTTATTTATTTATTGGTGCCTCTCCAAGTTGTGATAAAGGAAAATGAATTAGGGATGTAATGTCTCTGGACTGTTACAGAATCTGGGGGAAATGCTATTGAAGTCCATGTTATATGCATCTACTTAGCACATCTGCATTTTCCTGTCTCATACTGAGAAACTCCAATATAATAAAACTAGTATGAAACATGAGGAAAGCTGAGGAAGAAAGAAAAATCTAACTAAGAAGCATTCAAACTGCCATGAAGTTATTAACAAAAAAAAATTAAAAGCAGTAACTCATTCAGGGAGTCTAATCCTCAGGTTGCAAATACTGATTAGGCTTAGGTCTTTCTTTCCATACAATGATTTTGTGAGACCAGCATATAACCATCTGTGTGGAAGATTTTCAATCCTATTGTATAAACAATTCTGCTGTAATAAGTAACAACTGTGAATAGTTACTAAAGTTCTCATCTCATTCCCTAAACCTGGAAAGAAATGCTAATTGCAGATATTACCAAATTAGGATATTTTTGTCATTCTCAGATATCACTGCAGTTGTGAACTGTGTGCCATTTTCAAAATGATATTTATTTATTTATTGCTTTCATTGGTTAAGTCATTTAAGACAAAGAGGGAGCATGAAATTTTTTAAAATATTTCTAACTAAATATTTCTAACTAGTCAGGACTAATTCTTTTGGATACTCCCTGGGGATATTGCAGACAGTGTACAGAAGAGGTATTTATAAAATAAATTATTAATGAAATAGTTTAAAAAACAAGTTTTGTTTTGGTGAAGAATCCTCCACTCCTTTTCTGAAATGAATTGTCCCTTTTCATTTTCTAGTCTGCCTGTTAGATCCTGCATTTTTCAGAATGTGTGTCTTTCTTCCTTCAAAGTTTACTAAAAAGTTCTTCAATTTCCAGTGTCCTTGCAGAGTCACAGTGGCAAATCTTAATAATATAATTTAGGTAACTGAAACTCTTAGTCAATCAGGGTCTAAAAATCAAGCAGATGACTTGGACATCATGACTGATAAATTCCGTTTCAGACACTAATTCGCTGATCTTGAACAGTCATTTAATTGTGTGCCCTATTCCTGAAGTGAAAGAGCAATCATATTTATGCATCTTTAGGAGTCATTCTGAGACCAGTTAAATGTTTTTATTTATTTATTTATTTTTATTATTATTATTTTTTCCCTCAAGTTGAATGAATGCAAGGTATTGTTTGGTTTCTTTTCTTAAAAAACATAAAAAAGAAAAGAAAAAAAGGAAAGTGCAGGAAAGGAAAGGAAAGGAAAGGAGAGGAGAGGAAAGGAGAGGAGAGGAGAGGAGAGGAGAGGAGAGGAGAGGAAAGGAAAGGAAAGGAAAGGAAAGGAAAGGAAAGGAAAGGAAAGGAAAGGAAAGGAAAGGAAAGGAAAGGAAAGGAAAGGAAAGGAAAGGAAAGGAAAGGAAAGGAAAGGAAAGGAAAGGAAAGGAAAGGAAAGGAAAGGAGAGGAGAGGAGAGGAGAGGAGAGGAGAGGAGAGGAGAGGAGAGGAGAGGAGAGGAGAGGAGAGGAGAGGAGAGGAGAGGAGAGGAGAGAAAAAGAAAAGAAAAGAAAAGAAAAGAAAAGAAAAGAAAAGAAAAGAAAAGAAAAGAAAAGAAAAGAAAAGAAAAGAAAAGAAAGAAAAGAAAAGAAAAGAAAAGAAAAGAAAGAAAAGAAAAGAAAAGAAAAGAAAAGAAAAGAAAAGAAAAGAAAAGAAAAGAAAAGAAAAGAAAAGAAAAGAAAAAGAAAAGAAAGGAAAAGAAAAGCTCTAACCCAGTAAACAGAATCTATGGTGATTGATGCCATCATAAAACCCTAGAATATCACTGAGCAGT
This sequence comes from Cygnus atratus, assembly GCF_013377495.2. Classification (NCBI taxonomy): domain Eukaryota; kingdom Metazoa; phylum Chordata; class Aves; order Anseriformes; family Anatidae; genus Cygnus; species Cygnus atratus. Next base: position 69,680,256 of record NC_066396.1, read on the forward strand.
GTTGTTATTGCTCAATACTAAAAGCAACAGAAGATACTAAATCATATGTTGGAAATGGGAGAGGTCAAGATGGAACAATAATGGATACCAGAAACCAATTTGGAGTTGAGGAAGATTTTTATTAAGGGAAAACAAAGTGTAATAGATAATTTTGCTAAGAAACTATTGTAAATTCTGGCGCAAAAGTTTCAATTTTGTCCTTTTCATACTAGAACATTCATCTTGATTATGTGATATTACATTACTGAAGATACTTATCTAAAGAGGGCAGTATATTTGCTGTTGGAGGAAGAAGCACCTTTTAATACAGTACAATGTTTATTAAATACATTTAATATGAACCCGTTTCATACAGACCAGTGTTTTAGAGGGCTCTACTTATGTTTTGGTACACACTATAAGGACACAGGCTGTCCATTCTTCTGTGTTTTGCCCAAATGATTTATATGAGTGGCAGCTCATAACTGAAAAGCTCAGTTCTGTGCATGGGTTCAATCCTTCACTATCCTCATACGGCTCAAAAGGATTGGAAAATAGCTATCATATCCCTGCTGAAGCTTCTCATAGCACACTAGGTTTTCTGCCTAGCTCCTGAACTTTGTTCTGTTGAGGGCAGTCAGTGTACTTTGGGCTTTAGATGTTCTTTTTGCAAAATAAGATTCTGGGACACAGCTGCCAGGGATTCCTCTAGGCATTATTAGCCAGAGAGAGGGAGTAGGAGAAAACCAGCTGGATGTGAGCTATGGCTTGTGCTTCTGGCCAGTGCCCTGCTCCTGCCAGGGCTCCTGGGCACCAGGAGCATCAAGCAGGCAAGCAGCTGCAGGGAACCTGGGTGTCAGCCCAGGGCATCAGGCACCTCCCAGGGGACAGGGGCAGTGAAGTCCACTGGTTCCTTCCAGTTCCTGAGAGATGCTACCTGAATGTACTTTTGGTCCATTTTCCTCCAACATACCCTGTTCAGTGACTAAATAAATTGGCCTTAATAGGAGAAAGCACACTTGAATATGTCAGCGGCCTGAGGCATTTTGTAACTCAGGAATCTGTAGCTGTAATTTCTGACACTGATGTCTGTCCAGTCCGGCAAGTGGGAAACTTCTGCATGAAGATACCTAAAGGCTGAGGGACAATCTATGTTGTGGTGACTTTTATTAGCATACATTGTGAAACTTTACTTTTTTTGTAGCTCAGTTTGGTAGGTTATTTATACTGATTTTTTTTTCAGGACGAAGTGTCTGTATCTTCTAAAAAAAAAAAAAACAAAACTGTCTTTCTTTAAAGAAGATATCTGGGATTCTTTCTTCTGGGATTCTTTCTTTGTTTAAAGTTATTCTTTTCAATTAATTTTCACCTTATTCTAGAGCTGTACGCTCCTCGGTATCCTTCTTCCCTTATTCAAAACACAGTTTTACAATGTGATATGAATAAATTATTGTAGAATAAGGTATTGCAAGATGGTAGCCACATTTCTCAAACATGGAAGGTGTTTTGTGCTTGCCTGACATCATAGACCATTCTTGTCAGTTCTTTTCAGCGGCACATCTCTGAGGTGATTTGTTTATTTTGGTTTCCTTTAGGCTCTAGCTTGTGCTCTTTTTGAGACATGACTCTCAAAATCTGAGAGGCTGTGACAGATCTGACACATTGCTACTAGCAGCATGGAAATCTTCAAGGGTTAAAATTGCACGGTCATGGTTCTCAGTGAGCTGACCTGAAAGAAACCCAGAGCTTTCTTTTAGAGATAGGCAGGTCTTCAAGTTACACAGGAGAGTCAGTTAGCTGGTCAGCTTGTTTTATCTGCTTCATGAAAAGGTAGTGTAGTTGGTACTTAACAGAGTTTGGTAAATAGAACCAATTATCTTGTAAATCTCAGGTTTCTCTGCAAAATAAAACCTGGTTATACTTGTGAGTGTTTTAAGCAAACATCTTACTGGAATATTGCTAAAAAATACTAAGTTAAATACTTGCTATAAAGTGAAAAGCAATCAAAAAGATGTATAAATAGTCTATAAAGAATCGTCGAAAGGTATGGTACGTTGAATTAGTGTCATGTTTAAATACTTCTCAACGCAGGTGACTATAAAAGACCTTCCTCTTTCTGAAAGCACCTGCTCCTCGTAGAAACAAGAGTTATATTGATTTACTGCAATTTATTTTCTCCCTGGATTCTGGTCCTGACACTGTGAGAAGATTAATTGGAATTAATGGCATTTGCACAGCTAATTAAAGTCAGTCTTCCTACAGTAAAATCAATTCCTTTAATCAGAGAAGTAACAAAGTCTTGCTCAGCTCCTGCAGTCTGCATGTAAATGTTCTTTGCTTGAATAAGCAACTCTGCAGTCATTAGTGGCTGGACACAGACATTGCTTATGATACCTGGTAATTTCTTCAGCACTTGAAAAGCACAAATAATATACATATTCATTTTTATAGACAATGCAACAAAACAAGAATTTTTGAAATTTGACGTTAAGTGAAGACATGGTTGGTTTTTATTTTTCATCCATTCTTCAAGAAAGCTTCTGCACATTAGCATGGTAGCATCAGAGAGTGTACTCACAGGTTTTTGTGCACTGCCATAACAAAAGTAAATCGGGACAGACCAAGGAAAATACTTCCTCTGTATATTCTGATGATGGAGGCTTTCTTTCTGAGCCTCATGAAAAACAGTATGTTAACAAGCCAGTGTGTAAAAAGGTCTTTCATGAAAAACACAAACAGGACTGAAAACAAAACAGAACCAATGTGTTGTTAATCAGGTTGTCTCTGCTTAAAATGTTCTTGTCAAGTTCTTGGTCCTACCAAGAACTTAAAGCATTAAGTTCTACTGAGAGACAAGGCTTTAGAAGAATATTATTTTTAAACCAATCCATACTGCTAACTTAATGCTTCAGCTGCAATAGGCTTTGCTGGCATACACGCAGGGCACTGCTGACTGCAGTGACCTTCTGAGTTTGTATAAGGTTTTCTCTTCAGGCTGATTGCTCCAGTAGTAAAGACCAACAGAGTACTTGTTCCATGTGGCAATGGGCTTATGTTCCACTTTGATTTTTGCTGGTAAGTGATATGTGACAATGATGTTAGGCCAAGGACAGCATTAAGAATGTTTCTTGGCTATAAATTTATTACAATAAATCCCTGTTTAATGAGTGTTTAACATGAAGCATCTGTTACACTCTACATGAAATCTTAATTTGTGTTCTGGAAACAAAAATCAGGCAATCAAGTCGGATCATCATTTATCACATAACTGTGATTAAAAGTTCTGTTCCCAAGATACAGGTCTAATTTTTCAGACTCAAAATGTATTTTTTATTTTTACTTTTATAACAGACCTATTCAGAAATAAGGAGCTGAATAACACAACCAAAAATTCTGAGCTAGTCTCTATGATGAAAAAGTATCATATTATAAATTAAATCTCTTTGGAATTTTGGCGAAAGCAAAAATTTTTTTAACCAGAAAATTCACATCAAGACAACAACAATATGATTATCTGCACTGGTAATTGCATCATGAATGATGATCTTGTAAGATGTTTGCTCTTGGTGTTCAAGTAAGAAGATGAACTGCTGTTTGTTTCCTGCATACATGCTTCAAATATTTGTTTTTAAATGAATGCTAAATCACAGAATCACAGAATCATCTAGGTTGGAAGAGACCTCCAAGATCACCGAGTCCAATCTCTGACCTAACACTAACAAGTCCTCCACTAAACCATATCACTAAGCTCAACATCTAAACGTCTCTTAAAGACATCCAGGGATGGTGACTCAACCACTTCCCTGGGCAGCCTATTCCAATGCCTAACAACCCTTTCAGTAAAGAATTTTTTCCTAATATCCAACCTAAACCTCCCCTGGCGCAACTTTAGCCCATTCCCACTCGTCCTGTCACCAGGCACGTGGGAGAATAGACCAATCCCCACCTCACTACAGCCTCCTTTAAGGTACTTGTAGAGAGCGATAAGGTTGCCCCTGAGCCTCCTCTTCTCCAGGCTGAACAATCCCAGCTCCCTCAGCCACTCCTCGTAAGACTTGTTCTCCAGACCCCTCACCAGCTTTGTTGCCCTTCTCTGGACTCGCTCGAGCACCTCGACGTTCTTCTTGTAGCGAGGGGCCCAAAACTGAACACAGTACTCAAGGTGCGGCCTCACCAGAGCCGAGTACAGGGGGACAATCACTTCCCTAGACCTGCTGGCCACGCTGCTTCTTATACAAGCCAGGATGCTGTTGGCCTTCTTCGCCACCTGAGCACACTGCTGGCTCATATTCAGCCAACTATCAACCAGTACTCCCAGGTCCTTCTCTGCCAGGCAGCTTTCTAACCACTCATCTCCCAGCCTGTAATGCTGCTTGGGGTTGTTGCGCCCCAGGTTCAGACCAGGCACTTGGCCTTGTTGAACTTCATACAGTTGGCCTCAGCCCACCGGTCCAGCCTATCCAGATCCTCCCGCAGAGCCTTCCTACCCTCGAGCAGATCGACACACGCACCTAAACTGGTGTCATCTGCAAACTTACTGAGTATGCACTCAATCCCCTCATCCAGATCATCGATAAAGATATTGAAGACGACTGGCCCCAGTACTGAGCCCTGGGGGACTCCACTAGTGACCGGCCTCCAAACGCATTTGACTCCATTCACCACGACTCTTTGGGCCCGGCTATCCAGCCAGTTTCTAACCCAACGAAGCGTACACCAGTCCAAGCCAAGAGCAGCCAGTTTTTTTGAGGAGAATGTTGTGGGAAACAGTGTCAAAAGCCTTACTGAAGTCAAGGTAGACCACATCCACAGCCTTTCCCTCATCCATTAAGCGCGTCACTTTGCCACAGAAGCAGATCAGGTTTGTGAAGCAGGACCTGCCTTTCATAAACCCGTGCTGACTGGGCCTGATCGCCTGGTTGCCCTGCAAGTGCTGTGTGATGACACTCAAGATAATCTGCTCCATGAGCTTCCCTGGCACTGACGTCAAACTAACAGGCCTATAGTATCTCTGGTCTACTTTCGACCCCTCTTGTAGATGGGTGTCATGTTTGCTAGCCGCCAGTCGACTGGGACCTCCCTTGATAGCCATGAGTGCTGATAAATGATGGAAAGCGGCTTGGCTAGTTCTTCCACCAGTTCTCTCAGCACACTCGGGTTGATCCCATCCAGCCCCACTGACTTGTGTACATCCAAGTGCTGTAGCAGGTCGCCAACCATTTCCTCGTGGATTGTGAGGGCCACATCCTGCTCCCCATCCCCTTCCACCAGCTCAGGGTACTGGGTATCCAGAGAACAAGTGGTTTTGCCGCTAAAGACTGAGGCAAAGAAGGCATTAAGCACCTCAGCTTTTTCCTCATCCCTTGTAACTAAGTTTCCCCCCACATCCAGTAAAGGATGGAGATTCTCCTTAGTCCTCCTTTCGGTGTTGATGTATTTAGAAAAACATTTTCTGTTATCTTTAACAGCAGTAGCCAGATTGAGCTCCAGATGAGCTTTGGCCTTTCTAATTTTGTCCCTGCACAGCCTTGCAACAGCCTTATAGTCCTCGTGAGTGGCCTGCCCTCTTTTCCAAAGATTATAAACCCTCTTTTTTCTCCTAAGCTCGAACCACAACTCTCTGTTCAGCCAGGCTGGTCTTCTTCCCTGCTGGCTAATCTTTGGGCACATGGGGACAGACTGCTCCTGAGCCATTAAGATTTCCCTCTTGAGGAGTTCCCAGCCTTCCTGGACTCCTCTGCCCTTCAGGACTGCCTCCCAAGGGACTCTGCCAACCAGTGTCCTGAACAGCTCAAAGTCAGCCCTCCGGAAGTCCAAGACAGCAGTTTTACTGGTCCCCTTCCTGGCTTCGCCAAGAACAGAGAATTCGACCATTTTGTGGTCACTCTGCCCAAGACAGCTCCCGACCACCACATCTCCCACCAGTCCGTCACTGTTTGTGAACAGAAGGTCCAGTGCAGCATCTCCCCTGGTAGGCTCACTAACCAGCTGCCTCAGGAAGCTATCTTCCACGCTCTTAAGAAACCTCCTAGACTGCTTTCTCTGGGCTGTGTTGTGCTTCCAGGATACGTCTGGGAAGTTGAAGTTCCCCACGAGAACAAGTGCTGACGATTTCACAACTTTTGCCAGCTGCCTGTAGAATTCCTCATCTGTCTCCTCATCCTGGTTTGGTGGTCTGTAACAGACCCCACCAGGATGCTTGCCTTGTTGGCCTTCCCACCGATCCTAACCCACTGAGACTCAACCTTATCAGTCCCAGCCTCAAGTTCCACAACATCAAAACACTCTCTAATATCGAGTGCCATACCACCACCCCTTCTGTGCTGCCTGTCCCTTTTGAAGAGCCTATAGCCAGACATTGCAGCACTCCAGTCATGAGAGTGGTCCCACCACGTTTCAGTGATGGCAACCAAGTCATAGCTAGCCTGCTGCACGATGGCTTCCAGTTCCTCTTGTTTGTTACCCATGCTGCGTGCATTAGCGTAGATGCACTTCAGTCGGGCCATTGTCTTCTCCCGCGGCCTTGCCATTGTTCCCCCTGGCACAGCCAACAAGCCTTATTCCAGCCCCGTCCCCCTTCTTACCTAGTTTAAAGCCCTCTCAATGAGCCCTGCCAGCTCCTGGGCTAGTGTCTGTTTTCCCCTTAGAGACAGGGACTCATGCAGTTAGCAGGCTGGGTTCTGAATAAAGCACCCTGTGGTCAAAAAAAAAAAAAGAAACAACAAAATTTCTGTGTTGACACCAGCCTCTGAGCCACCTGTTTATCAGGTGGGCTTTCCGGGTCCTCTCTGTACCCCTCCCTGCCACTGTAGGGATAGAGGAAAGCATGACCTGTACTCCCACTCCATCTGCTAATTGTCCTAGTCCCCTAAAGTCCCATTTGATAGCCTTCAGGCTTCTCTCTTCAATATCATCTCTGCCAGCCTGGACTATCAAAAGAGGATACTAGTCAGAGGGGTGATCCAGGTTAGGAAGCTTTCTGGCACTGTCCCAGACCCTGGCCCCAGGGAGGCAGCAGACTTCCCTAGGGGTAGGGTCAGGTCGACAAATAGGGCCCTCTGTTCCCCTGAGAAGAGAGTCACCTACAACAATTACCCTTCTGTCTTTCTTGGTGGAGGCAGTCCTGAAGTGTGGAGTCGACTTCCTTGCCTTAGGCATCCTCCTGGGTAGACTGTTTACTTCATCCTCACCCACTGGTCTCACAGTCTGCAGGGCCTCAAACCTGTTGTGTATGGGCACCAGGGAAGGCTGGGCCGGTAGGGAGGAGAGTTGCCTCCGACGTCAAGCAGGGACCTGTTTCCGTTCCTCCTCATCTCCTAGGTCCCCTCCGCCTGCTTGGCAGGGCAGGGGGTCCACCACTATTTGGGGTGTCTCACCCCGGTGCCTTTCCTGCAGGCCTTGAAGGGAGTTGCTCCACCAGTCTATCTCCCACTCACACTCCCTGATGGCCCTCAACCTCTCCACCTCCTCCTTGAACTCTGCCACCAGGTTGAGCAGGTTGTCCACCTGCTCACACCCCACACACAGGCTGTCTCTGCCACCTTCAGAGGGCAGCAACAGGCTCAGGCACTCCCTGCATCCAGAGCCCTGAACTGCCACATTTTTGAGTGGGTACTCAATCTGGGTGGCCACAGACTTTCTAGAAAGACCTCTCTGCCTAGTGTTGACCATTGCGGTTTACCTGGATGAGGGGATTGAGTGCACACTCAGTAAGTTTGCAGATGACACCAAGTTAGATGTGTGTGTCGATCTGCTCAAGGGTAGGAAGGCTCTGCGGGAGGATCTGGATAGGCTGGACTGATGGGCTGAGGCCAACTGTATGAAGTTCAACAAGGCCAAGTGCCTGGTCTGAACCTGGGGCGCAACAACCCCAAGCAGCATTACAGGCTGGGAGATGAGTGGTTAGAAAGCTGCCTGGCAGAGAAAGACCTGGTAGTATTGGTTGATGGTCGGCTGAGTATGAGTCAGCAGTGAGCTCAGGTGGCCAAGAAGGCCAACAGCATCCTGGCTTGTATAAGAAGCAGTATGGCCAGCAGGTCTAGGGAAGTGATTGTCCCCCTGTACTCGGCTCTGGTGAGGCCGCATCTCAAGTACTGTGTTCAGTTTTGGGCCCCTCGCTACCAGAAGGACATCGAGGTGCTCGAGCGAGTCCAGAGAAGGGCAACAAAGCTGGTGAGGGGTCTGGAGAACAAGTCTTACGAGGAGTGGCTGAGGGAGCTGGGATTGTTCAGCCTGGAGAAGAGGAGGCTCAGGGGCAACCTTATCGCTCTCTACAAGTACCTTAAAGGAGGCTGTAGCGAGGTATGGTCTATTCTCCCACGTGCCTGGTGACAGGACGAGTGGGAATGGGCTAAAGTTGCACCAGGGGAAGTTTAGGTTGGATATTAGGAAAAAATTCTTTACTGAAAGGGTTGTTAGGCATTGGAATAGGCTGCCCAGGGAAGTGGTTGAGTCACCATCCCTGGATGTCTTTAAGAGACGTTTAGATGTTGAGCTTAGTGATATGGTTTAGTGGAGGACTTGTTCGTGTTAGGTCAGAGATTGGACTCGGTGATCTTGGAGGTCTCTTCCAACCTAGATGATTCTATGATTCTATGTTTCACAATGGTGGGAGAGAAGATTTCCTGTCCAGCTTGCATACACGGACCTAGTTCTTACCTAGTTTAAAGCCCTCTCAATGAGCCCTGCCAGCTCCTGGGCTAGGATCCGTTTTCCCCTTAGAGACAGGGACCCATCTGCTGCCATCAGGCTGCGTGCCATGTAAAGCACCCTGTGGTCAAAAAAAACAAAATTTCTGTGTTGGCACCAGCCTCTGAGCCACGTGTTAATCAGGTGGGCTTTCCGTGTCCACTCTGTACCCCTCCCTGCTACTGTAGGGATGGACGAAAACACCACCTGTACTCCCGCTCCATCCACTAACCGTCCCAGTCCCCTAAAGTCCCTTTTGATAGCCTTCAGGCTTCTCTCTTCAATATTATCACTGCCATCCTGGACTATCAAAAGAGGATAGTAGTCAGAGGGGCGAACCAGGTTGGGAAGCTTCCTGGCAACATCCCTGACCCTGGCCCCAGGGAGGTAGCAGACTTCCCTAGGGGTAGGGTCAGGTCGACAAATAGGGCCCTCTGTCCCCCTGAGAAGGGAGTCGCCTACAACAATTACCCTTCTATCTTTCTTGGTGGAGGCAGTCTTGAGGCGTGGAGTCGACCTCCTCACCCTAAGTATCCTCCTGGGTAGACTTTCTACCTCATCTTCACCCACCGGTCTCTCAAGCTCTAGGGCCTCAAACCTGTTGTGTACATGCACCTGGGAAGGTGGGGGCAGTAGGGGGGGGCGTCGCCTGCAAGGTCGAGCGGGGACCTGTCTCCATTCCTCCTTAACTCCTAGGTCCCCTCCCTCTGCCCGATACGGCAGAGGGTCCACCACTATTTGGGGTGTCTCACCCCGGTACCTCTCCTTCAGGCCCCGCAGGGAGTCGCTCCACCAGTCTATCTCCCGCTCACACTCCCTGATAGCCCTCAACCTCTCCAGCTCCTCCCTGAGCTCTGACACCAGGTGGACCAGGTCATCCACCCGCTCGAGCCTCACACACACAGTCCCTCTGCCTCCCTCAGATGGCAGCAACAGGCTCAGCCACTCCCTGCATCCAGAGACCTGAACTGCCGCATTTTTGAGCAGGCATTCAGCCTGGGTGGTTACAGACTTTCTAGAGAGATCAGTCTGCCTGGTGTAGGCCATTGCAGCCCAGCTGCCACACACATACTGCCGCGCCCCGCCCTTCTGACGCGCCACGCCCTGTTTGCCCGTACTGGTCTAGGACATCCCGTCGCTCCCTAGGAGCTGCTTTTGAACGGCCAGGGAGGGGGCACAGCTGGCTCCGCCTATGCCTCGTCAGCCTCCCTCGCGAGGGCTGCCGGGTCCTGGCGGCTCCCTCGGGTGGCCTCGATGCCGGAAAAAAAGCCCTGCCTGTCCCGATCCCCGTGTCTGCCCAGGAGCCGATCGCCTTGGCAAGTCAAATAAATAAATAAATTATGGTTGTTTCTCAGCTACAGAAAGCAATTCCTTAAATTCACTGAATACGTTTGTTTACATCAAGGAGGTCTTCCAGATTCACTTAAAATCAGTTCTTAGGAATAAGCTTTGATATTCGGGTGTCTTGGATGTTGAACCAATGCAGTAATGCACACTTACGGTACTGTAGAGACATCCAGAAGAAAGTGTCTGGTTTATATTGAGAGTTACAGGGGCACTTGTTACCTGCAGAGAGTTAGCACAAGACCTATTCAACAGTTACATCTGTTTTAAGGTGATCATTTCTCCTTTAGATTTCATCAGTCTGTGCATCTGTCTTAATTTTTTGTAGCAAGGTTTTGGTAGCAGGGTAGCCTCTGTGAGAAGAGCCCAGAAGCTGCCCCAAGGTAGGTAAGAACCAGCTCCAGCTGCTCCAAAAGGGACCCACCACTGGACAGAGCTGAGCCATGAGCGACGCTGGGTGGGCCTCTGGGAGAGCAGAGTTAAGGAAGGGAAAGAAGTGCTGGGCAACAGCAGCTGGGAGAGAGGGGTGAGAGCCAGCCCTACAGCCCCCAAGGGCAGTGCAGCAGGAGGGCAGGAGGTGCTCCAGGCACGCAGCAGCAGTTCCCCTGAGGCCTGTGGAGAGGCCCCTGGTGGAGCAGGCTGTCCCCCTGCAGCCCATGGGTCCCACATGGAGCAGATCTCCACACTGCAGCCTGTGGAGGAGCCCCCATTGGAGCAGGTGGATGTCCAAATCAGTTCACCCTCAGGTAGGATTGCAAATACAGTTTGCTGTGCTGTTCATTCCCCAAATTCCAAAAGGTTGGAACTGTACTTTGTAGTCCATTTAATCTGTTCAGGGATGGATATGCATCATCACATTCATAAGGGATCAAAAAGTTTATACTTTTCCTTGTTTGGACAGTTTGATATCGAAGTGTTTCCAACGTTATAATTTTAAATCTGAGCTCTGAGCCATGTGAAAGACACACTTCCATTACAGAGATAGTTTGGCAAGGTAATATGCTTTGGGATGAACAATTTATTGAAAGCTTCATGACAACAATTTGGCAGTTGTATGCTGAGGAGGTATTTCTCATTCTTCATTTCATCACTGAAAACCCCCTGAACTGATTTATCTGAAATAGCAAATATCTTTCGGATGCCATGGTCTTAACTCAGAAAATCCCCAAAGCCTTTTTATTCAGTCCTTTGAAAGTGTCACCTTTGAGTTACCTGAATTTCTAGCAAGAAGAGAAGTTTCCCAGCCAGAACACTATTTCAGATGCATTTATATTGGCAATTTTTAATTTTGTTTAGTACTGTATATGGACTAATACATTTGCAAAGCTGAATATCCTATTGATAGTTTACAACTATTTCAAATTAGCAGCAGATACAAATCTTTAAACTTATTGATAAACAGTTTGAGAAGTTCATGTATTAGTTTTATTTCTTTAGAAGTCTTTTAGCCATCTTTTTGTCTGTTCAAAGTCGAGAGTTTAGAAATCTTTACCTTTGATTTAAATACATGTAAGACATTGCAAATACTATCCAGTTAGTTGGGAATTAACCTTTTTAACTGTATTTCATCAGGTAGGACCAAGCTCTCTAATGCTGTGAGTCTGCTAGAGCCATTGTCTGTTCCACCAGTTTATAGAAGAAAATCTGTATGCTTATTTTTTTATTTGGTCTGTAGGCCAATTATTATTTCACTGGAATCAGATAAATCCCCTTTCACCAACTAATTTTACTACTCCCGTATGTTGTAAGGCTTTTTTTAATGCTGACAACCCCCCCCCGCCCCAAGCTCGTCTCTCCTCCAAATTCCCTAGCAATTTGCCACACAAATACCTTTGAATTGAAATGAATTTATTTTTTTTTTTGAAGAATTAAAATGTAATAAAATATTGACAGATCACATAATTAAAATAATCCAATATCAAGAAATTAGGCGTAGCCTGGATTTCAGACCTCTTACTGGCTAGTCTTTTCACGCTTATATTTTCTGTTTTACAGATGAATTCAAGTACCTTCACAGATAAGTGCATTGAAGCACAGCTGTTTCCCCGTGCATTCTTCACTTTAGAGCATACCCACAGCTTCTTGAAGAGCTTAGCTGCTGCTCACAATGTAGGACATTTCTGTTGGCATTCTGTGCTTGGCACCTGGGCCCCCAGGAACTTGTTGTCCCTCACCTGGAAAAATTAACAGCATAAATCCCAGTGAAGTTCCTTGCTGAAGCTGAGTAGTGGAAGAAGTATGCCAGGCCTGTCTAACAAGGCAGTTGCTGTCCATGAGGTGAGATCCAGTTCTGTAGCTGCCAGTGGAAAGGTACATAGCTGGTACCTGTGTGCCAGCTGGCAGCATTACAAATGAACTTACTACGTGCCTTCCCTTCCAGGGTCATGGTTTTGGTTTCATTTGGTTTTAATGACAAAAAGACACCTCTCCATCTCTGTGCACTGAGTTTTATTTTTATTGCATGAATACTTTCAGAAAGAAAATGAGTGTAATTTGTCCATCTTGTGTCTCAGATGTTGCTGTTTTCCCAGCCTCAATCATTGTCAGCCAAAGTTGGTGAGGGACAGCTGAGAGGAACTTGGCTGGAAAACATGGCTGGAGGACACAGCTAGTGGACAAACCTGGTGCAGTGGATCCTAAAACTCAGGAGGCACCATAGCTGTAGCTGACTGAGCCAGGAAGTCCCTCAGTTTCAGGTAGAATCCAAGGAAGAATTTGTAGAAGCAGAACTCCTGTCCAGCATTTAGTACACCATTATCAAAAGCAGGCCAAGAAAAGAAAAGAGAAGAAAGGAATGGAATGGAAAGGAAAGGAAGGAAAGGGAAGGGGAAGGGGAAGGGGAAGGGGAAGGGGAAGGGGAAGGGGAAGGGGAAGGGGAAGGGGAAGGGGAAGGGGAAGGGGAAGGGGAAGGGGAAGGGGAAGGGGAAGGGGAAGGGGAAGGGGAAGGGGAAGGGAAGGGAAGGGAAGGGAAGGGAAGGGAAGGGAAGGGAAGGGAAGGGAAGGGAAGGGAAGGGAAGGGAAGGGAAGGGAAGGGAAGGGAAGGGAAGGGAAGGGAAGGGAAGGGAAGGGAAGGGAAGGGAAGGGAAGGGAAGGGAAGGGAAGGGAAGGGAAGGGAAGGGAAGGGAAGGGAAGGGAAGGGAAGGGAAGGGAAGGGAAGGGAAGGGAAGGGAAGGGAAGGAAAGGAAAGGAAAGGAAAGGAAAGGAAAGGAAAGGAAAGGAAAGGAAAGGAAAGGAAAGGAAAGGAAAGGAAAGGAAAGGAAAGGAAAGGAAAGGAAAGGAAAGGAAAGGAAAGGAAAGGAAAGGAAAGGAAAGGAAAGGAAAGGAAAGGAAAGGAAAGGAAAGGAAAGGAAAGGAAAGGAACAACAACAAAAAACAAACAAGCAAACAACAACACCATCACCACCAAAAATAACATCAAAGGGTAAATTTTAAATTATTACAGGAAAAGGGAAGTATAAGACATGGAAAATAAGCATTCAAATGGTGCAAAAAAGTTTAAAATTCAGGGGCATACACTGAATCAGTAGTGGAGAAATCACTCAGGATCACTAGGTAGTTGGTAATGGTAACGTTGTCTTATTTCTGTTTGCACAAAAGATCGTTTTGAACTCTCAGTGTTATCCCCAAAAGCATCTTGTGCTTAAATATAAATTAGGAATGTCAGTGAGTCCAAATGTCACTCAGTCAGAAGTAACAACCTTCTTCTTGTTTTGAAGAGTTTTGTAGACAAGACAATTTTAAACTCAATCAAAGGGTAGTGAAAACTCAGATGTGGAACTAACCCTGATAAAAAAGTTACTGCAAACTGGCTGGTCTGGGAAACTTATCTTGAAAGCTATGGCTCCTGTTAAAGCCAACAGCACTTCAGAAACTTTGCTCTAGCGATGGTAAACACAATCTTGACGTTATGTCTGTGCAGTTGGCTTTGACAGCCTGTTTACGGATACAGCAGCAGTAAGCTGCTTTGTCACAGAATCTGAGCAGAAAGCAGCTGCTATCGCCCCTTTCATTCCTTTTCCATACTGTGAACTGTTTGATGCGGACATTGGAGAGAAACAATAGATGACAAGAAAAGTACTGAGGTGGGGAGGCTCATACTTGAAATAGGAAAGGGAAGTACACTGTAGCCTGTTCTTCTGTATGTGCAAGGAACACTTCAAATATCAGATTGGGAACTTGCCAGACAGAGGAGGAATTGGCTGTGCCTGGAGAAGTGTTTAGAAATCACAGATATGGTGATCACTGATGAATACCAGTGCCTTGGAAAATAAGCAAATTATAAATCAGAAGCCACAAGGACCTTTTATTCCTTCACCTAAGCTGAATTTTACATACCAACACAAGCTTACAAAAAGTTAAGTGTGTGATAGGCAAGAGATAGTAATTTCAAAATTCTCTAAACCATAAAGGCTTTAATGCTCCAGCTGAGATTGTTACCAGTGTTGGAAGCACAATTCTTGCAAAAGAAAACAGGGTTGGATACCTGTCTAGCTACTATTTGGACTGGTTTTGAATAAAAATTAATACATACTTAGAACAATTATATAAGCTAGAAAGTGAAGGAAAGGAAAATACATTTAAAAGCAAACATTTTATTTTTTGAGAAGTTGAAAAACCCCACTCTACTCTCTGGGACCTTGTGATTCTTTCTGTTAGGAAAGATCCAAAGCTGGGTGAAGTTGACAGAAATACTCCTTATAACTTAGTTTATAGGACTCCAATGGGTAATATTTAACGCATGTCAGCACCATACACAGTGGTAAGTTGACTCCTGTTTTTGGAGCAGCTAAAGTAAAACTGAAGGAAAAAGAAGATGTGTTTTTCTGGAAAAGCAGGAAACTAATATTCTATGACTGGACATATCATGAAAGCATATGGATTGTACTTGTCTGCAAAATCTAAGACACATTGCTACTGACTTCATAAGGCTACCAAAATCTTTCTCCTAAACCTTCTGGCAAAGTGAACTCAGTATTACTTTTTCCAGTTACTTCAGCTACATTTAGATTAAGCCCTGACTTTTAGTGATTTCCTGGAATTATCTTGTTTTATAAATACCAACTCCTCCCCCACCACCTTTGTTTTTAAGAAAAGAGGGAGCACATTTTCTGCTGCTCAGACACAAAGCCCACTAGAATTAATGTGATTTTAGGTTTTCGGAAGTATATATCACGGAAATAGGTGTATGAACCATAAGTATGGTGCTTTATTTATTTGTTTGTTTGTTTGTTTGTTTATTATATATTATTTATTTATTTATTTTTTATTTATTTAGTACAGCTAAGAAACTTTTCCATCTCCTTGTTGACATTCACTTTCCTCCTGACTAAGAATCTTTAAAGAGCACCATTGTTATTTACCTGTAATGCCAAAGATGACATCAGGAATAAAATTTTAACAAGAGACTTATATCCAAGTAACAGTAACTTGCAGATGTCAGGAGTTAGTCAGTAGCTTTATTTAGCTTTTACATATCTATTTACAAGATGAACGCTAGCATGAATTAGTATTAGATATTCTGTTGTAGAAGATACAAATTTCATCTAAGAAAAATTTTACCTTTATTCTTCTCTCACATCACAATACAAGAAAAATATTTTTATTCATTGAATACAAGATATAATATTTTAATTGTCTTTGTTTGAATGAAATCTGGAACTGTTGAGTTTTAAATTTTAAGAGGAGGATAGTAAATTTTATTATTGAAGCTTGCCTGGAAAAACTCTACACCATATTATATTCAGAAACTACTATTAGTCATACAATATTAATATTTTTACAGTGTTTAGATTTATCTTCACAAAGTTAGAAAATCAGTTCACACGGAGTGAACCACTAAAAAGGGAGTATCGCATAGTTGTAGGAATGACCTCCACAAAAGCACATGGCTTGGAAGATGACATTTTGTAGATGGCCAGTATGGTGTAGAGTCACCAGATTAGTGTTGAGAACAGGGCTTACACAGGTGATGAATCCTCTGGAGATGGTTGGTACAGAGGTGAGTTTCATTTCAGAGTGCAGAGAACTATAATTTGGTACAGAAATATCTGTTTGGAGTTGCAAGTTTCAGAGCTTTCCTGTACTCATCGTGCATGCTTACTTGGGAACAGAATCATAGGATGTGGCTATTAGCAGATAGCAGAGCCAGTATCACAACACCACAGACATGACATGCAGATCAGCAGGAATCTGGGAGTTCTCCTGTCCATCCCCCTGCCCCAATCAGGATCATTGATGGGGTCAGACCAGGTTGCTCAGAGCTTTATCTCATGGGCAAAGAAAACCCTTCAAAAGGAGGGAGAAAGAACCACTTCCCTGTGCCTCATCCACTCTGCATGGCCATCCTCATGGCGGGAAAGCTTTCCCTTCTCTTCATTCTCTCTAGTCCTGCTCTGCTTACCACCCGTGAGGGTAGTGGCCCTTCTCCCCAGAGCTGCTCCCAGCCCCATCAGCATTACTGCTGGGACTATGCCTGCACAGGTTGTTCCTGCTCCAAGTGCCTGTGGGATCCCGTTACTTCTTCCTTCTCTGGTCACAGTTCCTCTTCAGTGTCTCTGCCCTTGCGTATATCAACTGGTCTCTTCACAGCTTGGGACTACCTACAAACCTGATGAGTGTGTGCATTGTTACCTCCACAGGTCACTGATGAGAGGATCCTGCAGATGACTACTTGTTCCCAGCCATCATGCAAAGCATAAGCTATCAACCACCACCTTCTGTGTCCAACTATCCAACTTGTTTTTTCACCCATCTGGTTGTACATCTCTCCAGATGCACTCCACCCCTCCATACTATCCCAAGTTAGAAGAATATCCTGGGAGGCAGTGTCAAAAACTGTGCTAAAGTCAAGGTACAGGACACCCACAGTTCTCTTGTCCACAAATCCAGTCATTTCACCATAGAAGACAACCATCTGGGACTGGCATGACTCATCCATGGTCAGTCCATGCTGCCTATTCCCTTCCACATTCTTCTCACTCATGCACCAGAGCTGTGCTTCAGGAGGACTCTTCCCATGATTTGCCCATCTGCTGAAAGGAGTCTAACCAGTCTGTAATTCTCCAGACCCACCCTAGTAAGCTATTATTATTATTATTTATTTTTTAAATTTTATTTTATTTTATTATTTTTTTTGTGATTGGTATAACTTTTGTCTTTCTCTAGTCTTCAGGAACCTCCCCTGATCACCAGATCACCAAAACCTTCCAGTAATGCTAGAGAACAACCTTGTGAATACACCATCCAGTTCCTTCAACTCTCTCAGCTGCAACATGTTGGGTCCTGTTCCCCTTGACTTGAACCAGTACTGAAATTCTGTGATGTTTTCTGCTGTTCTGTCCCACTTGCATGGTGTGAATTCGCTTTCCTTGCTTTTCTCTTGCTCTGCCAGGTGCTGCCAGCCTGTGCAAGAAGTCCTCTATGTGCTTCTGCAGTGCTGTACTGCTTTTGCTAGGGCAAGACTGCAGCACATGGTGACCTCTTCTGCAAAGGTGGGATAGCACTGCCAGCTTCAGAGCTTGAATGATGGAGCTGTCTGTTATCGTAATGGCTTTCAGGGTCTTCTGGATTTTAAATTATTGATAATGACATCACGTTAACTTCTAGTTTAATATCTTTTGAAATTCGTGCTCAGAACAGTATGAAATGAATAACTTGATCATATAAAGTTTTCTCATTCCACTCAGACAGGAAGTAAAGGGTATTTAATACATGGCTACTTTCTGTCCATATACATATATTTTTCAATCATGTTTTTCATTCAACATTAGTCTATTCAAATGTTTATATTAAAATAAAAGTAGAATTAGGATGGATAGACCTCCCTTTAGTCATCAAGAATTGATCCAATGACTAATGTGAATGTTTATGTAGTATTTGAATTTGCTTCCTTGGGATTCTATGCCATGTTGTCAGAAAAAATGCAACCTAAAATAAATTAGGAAGTCAATGTAATTTCAGAATTAATAATTACAACTTGATTTGATAATTAATACACAACCAGTGAAGAAAAAGAACTGTATCATGTGGCCACTTAAAACCATTTAAATTGCAGCATATAATATTCTGATCAAATAGCCTGCAAATGAGTAATAAACAAAGAATTTTCTCTGAAATTATTTGGTGAATAATTTTGAATTACTGATGCATTCAGAGATAAGTGCAATATGAGAAAGGAGGTTAACCTGACCAAATAAATTATCCCTTACAATTTATTTACTCACCTCTAATTAAAAGCAATAAACCTATTTCATGAATATTTAATCTCAGCAAAGATTGTACCAGTTCATTTATAGTATTTTGGAAAGGCTTACATCAAGAAAACACATGATCCAGTACTTCTGATTATTTTTTCTTAAAGCATTAATATTATAGAACAAAATAGACTATCTTTACTATCTGGTTCTTACAATGAATTGTGGGAATACATTTGTATATATGAAGTGGGCTTATGCAGTAATGTCAAGTTGCAACAGTAGTATTGCAGGAGGATGTGAAAAACATGAATATAACTTGTTTAATTCCTAATATGAGAGGAAGCAGAGCACAAATTCTATAAAGGAAGTCCAGGGACACTGGTTTGAGAGTTCCTTTATACCTGTGTTTTAGATGGTGGAAAACTAATCAAAGTTTGCGTACTATTATAGCTAATAAGTAGCTGAACTGAAGGGTTATTGTGAACAATCTTGACAATTCTCAAGGAAGATAAACAGCTCAATGTCTGGCTTTGCTGCTTTTGACATATTTCTAACATTTCACTGTGTTTCTGGTACCACTGACTAAATGCAAGTCAGTCTCTTTCATGAAATCTAACAGCTCTATGCCCTTTTCTGCTCCAGAATTCAAAAAATGATTCTACAGTCACCATCCAGTCTGTTCTGCTTATAGATGAACCTATTGCACATCGTAACGAGGTTTAATTTAGCATAATAACCTGCCAGACTGAATAATATCCATGTTATTTTGACCCTGCTTTTCAGCAATGAAATTAAATATTGGCCATACTAAGGATGCAGATAAACAAAATCAAGCAAAAAGTAAGTAAACTTTAAGAAAAATAATTGTAAGTTTTTTGGTTGTTTGTTTGTTTGTTTGTATACTGAAAGTTACTGCTCTGTGAACAGGAAGACATCAGAAGCCTTGGCCAAGAAAATTAATTAAATTATTGCTGCAGTGTTCTAGACCTGAGCTTCAGTAATAACATAAGAAAGCTGCAGAACTGATGCTGGAGTGGTGAAGGTAAAGAAAAACTAAAACCCAATGGTAAGACACTTGGAAAGTGGTCTCTGGTTCTGGAGGGATGCTACAAAGCACTAGAAAGGACATGGAAGAGGTATGCAGCAGACCTACAGGGGAAGGCTCTGTGCACACCGTACATGTGCTTTGGAGTGTCGTAAATGCCATGTGCTGTCCCAGAAGGACTCATTAGTGGCCACTCAAGGCAAAAAGTATGTCTTGCTTCCTGCACAAGACGTGTTTAATGGCACTGAAATTGTTCAGTTAATTAAGAACTCTTCATGGCAGGAAGGCTGATGTTCCTCCTAATTTTCCTCGTAACATAGCAAATTATTGACTTTTGTTCACATTTAGAAATGAAGATCTCATTTGTACCTAGAGAAGAGTAAATAACATCCTGATAGTACTCCCTCCATTTTATACAATGGACTATGTTCTTATCTCACTTTGGTATAAATCTGCTCTAGTTTCATCGAATTAATGGATTTTTCCTATACTTACACCAGAGTAATTAATGTAACCCTGTCAGAGAAAAGGCCAGAGGCCAGCTATGATAATATTCATGTAGTTTATCTAGGTATAATGAAACAGTATAGTGGGCGCTTTTGAAGAAGGTTTATTCTGATTTCCCCTGTGGCAATAAGAGATGGAAATTTATCCATATTCTATTTTCCTGTTGTAATGTAAACACAATGAACTCCCATTAAATGTTCTCCAGTTAGAAATAAATAAGTACAAAATCTCCATATAATAAGTAAGTACAAGATTTCTGTAGTGACAGAAAATGTTCTTCCACCTTCACACTCCACCCATTCACCTCTTGCCCTTTTCCTTTCCAGAACCCTGCATGGTTGTGACACTTTGATGCTGGCTACTGTGGGAGATATATCTGACAGCATTATTGACAGGCCTGGCTGCAAGTACTGAAGATGCCAGGATGTTTTCAGAACTGGTGAAACACGCTTGATTGGACAAAGGGGCTTCACCGAAGCTAGAATTCCAGGCTGTCCTGCTCCCCAGGGCTAGGTGAGTAGGATCCAAAACGTGTCATCATCAGTCCAGGGTAATCCTTCAGTGCTGGAAGAAGATCGATTCTTGTTCTGAACTCTGTAGATTTGTGACAACTGGCAAAATTGTATGCAGAAAATGAAGGGGAAATCCTCATCATTCCCAGCTGTTTTGTGTATCTGTACATTTGGAACTGGTTTTCTGTAACTTCTTCAGTCTTATATTAATGAATTTTTCAGAGTCCCTAAGAAGTGATTTCTGAAACTTACGGTCATGGTTATTTAGGAGAAATCTAGCTTTCTTTGAATGTGCTTGACAAAACTGCTGAGTGCTCTTCAGATTGTTAAAGATACTAGCTCAATGCAAAGAAAAATGGGCGAATATGAAAACCAAAGCAATGTCTATTCACTTACATATGAAATTCCAGGAAGAGTCTTCTTGTTGGCTTTTTCAAAATACAGAATACCAGTCTGGCTGACATGGTTTAAAGGTTAGATCTTGTCATTATCTGTATTTCCTTTTATGAATTAATTTTAAAAGCATATTTTCTTATTCTGGTAGTTGTTAAAGGACTCTCTTGGACCAAAATTGAGCCTGGATTTTCTACAGATCTACTTTTTTTTTTTTTTTTTAATAGGTATTTTAGTTTTGAGTATGTAGAAAGATCACTTGTATTTTATTATCACATGCAGGAAGCTGAGCCCTCAGTATTGACAATCTTAAATACAAACAGAACTCTTTTATAAAGCAAGGACATTCACAGGACTGCAATAAAAGAAAATGCTCTCTTCATTTCTATTCTTCTAAACAGTCCAGCAACTACAGCTTACACATGACCTAGTCAGTGCAGAAGAGAAAACTGTTAAGAGTCACCAGGCTATACTGTCAGGAAAACAGGCTTTTGTAGTGACATTTTGGTTTTATTTTGTTTAAATCAGAGAAAGAGCTGAGGTACGACTGCTCAGCTAAACTATAGTTCTTCTACACATAATGTTTCTTGAGACACTGAACAGATAAATAAGATTCATATAAGGCAAATCAAACAGAATAGCTATAATAGGCCTCAATATGGTTTCTTCTGTTCATAGTTACCAAATAACTTCCTGATGCAAGTTAAGATGGAGGAGAATAGCAAAAAAAAAAAACACAACTAGAACTTGTTTAGAACTTGTCATGATCACCCTAAGGAGAGTAACTTTTCAGCTTTCCAGGCCCTTTGTGTGTACTGACATCAAAACTGTTTGTCATCTTCTTGTAAAATCTGAAGTTTACACACACACGTGCCCCCTCCCCCAAAAAAGAAAACCCACAACATGACTTTGTCTATTTTTCTCATTCTCAGAAAGTCACCTAATGTTAATTGGAGTAAGTAAGTTTATTGATTACAGCCATGGGTACTGTATTTAATATTTACACAATACCCTGAATATGGGAGATACTATGGGGATATAATTTAAAAAGTGAAATGATGACGTTTAATTCCCATAGTTTAAATACCAGCAGAGGGATCACAGCAAAAGGAAAGTTACTGTGGCATATTAAATAATGAGCAAATGAATCATCTTCCCCTTCACAAGCAGACTCAAATCAAACTTTTGAAATACATATTGTTCATAATATGCTTAATTAGTGTAATTAATATTGCAATTGATTTAAGTTCTTTGTTATTCACCTCTCTCCTAGGCAAAACTATGACAAAGATGAGGCAGTAGTATACATGCTTGACTGTGAGCCTGTGTAGATAGAGATGTCTGCACTTTGTGGGCACTGTGAAGCTGCCAGTAATCTCCAGCTTCCTCAGTAGCGGAGACCTCTGCAGCTCACCTGGAGCCATGCCAGTCCCCCAGGGCTGCAGTGACCATGCTGTCCCCTTGCAGCTGCTTTTCTGAGTCTTCAGACAGTGGTGCATAACCCCAGGGAGCTGGTGTCCCACAAGTGACCTGGCCTGAGCCGAGACCTAGGACCTACACTTGCATTTTCCATGAGGAAAATTTCAAGTCTGAGGGTAGGCTTATAAACTGTGCCATTCCCAGACGTGCCCTGAGATTAGTCCTGGTGTTTGTTTCAACCTGTGTTGATAAATGCTGCTGGTTTAGTCTCCATATAATATACCAGGGAGTGAGTTTAGAGTGTGTCAGTTCACAAAGGTTATGCTTGCTTTCTGCAGCCTTTTCTACAGACCGATAATTCATGCTAATGGAGGTCCTTCTTCTAATTCCAGAGATGATTTGCTTATTTCCTTTGTCTGTCCTGGGCAAAAGGGAAGCTATCAGTAAGACAACAAATCACCCACTTGTGCTAGGAAAATCCCATAGCCTTCTCGCTTGAGGCCTGGGAAGCTGTATCTCAGTTCTGCTTATGGACTACTGGACACTTTGAATAAATTGCTTTGTCCTTCTGAAAAACTACAGTGCTAATGCTTTCTTCGATTATTATCTTGGTGCTTGGTGAGTACAGATAAAACATTTTGTAAGAGTTGGGAGGGTACTGTTCTAGTAAAATATTTCCATAATTACTTTAATTTTACTGGAAAATACTTGAGAAAAGGCATTAAAGTGGAAACAGAAGAGTTAATACTAGGAAAATATTTGTTTCCTTTTCTTACTTTTGTAATAGAGGGTGCTTTTTATGTTGCAGCTTATTAGACTGCAACATAGCTCTGGCTGTATCTTCTCCTGAGGTGTCTCTTGATAAAGAATACAAAATCTATTTTACATATTTGTTTATCACATAAGAACATATATAAAGTTGGATCTTCATTTGATCATATATGATTTCACAATGACAGAACATTCTTTTCTCTTCTGTGATAAATTAATTTAATTAATACAGCCTGGCAACAAGAGGCATCAAAGTATTCCATCTTCTGCCCTCCTCTCACAATGAATATTTAGTCATTGAAAAAATCCTGAAGCAAGTAAGTACATTTGCTTTCGTACAAAAGGCTGAAGCCTCCATTTCCAAAAACACACGCCCTTAGACCTGACCTAAAAATGCAAAGTTAGGCAATGAAGTCTCTCTCTTTCATCAAGGATGCTATTTTGCATCCGGTTATTTTTAACTGTGTGCAGTTAACAGATATGTATGACTGCTTTAGAATGTTTCTGGTCCATTGCTGATTTTAACGTCTATGTAAGAGCTTGAAGCAAATATTTTGTCATTATCATACAATGGATGGTTTAAGATTTTATTGGTGCAACTGGAACATGCCATTATCATCTTAAGTGTTTAGAAAATTAATTGCTGCTGTCTTCAATTAATATCCACGTAGAAAGGGATGAGTAAGAATTTCCTTATTTTTCTTATAAATGAAAATCTACTATATTTTGACAGAAGAAGTCACTGGGACCTTCTGGTTTTGCCTACAGTGATCACAGTGCAGCTAGCTGAGGTAACAACAACATCTAAAGCAGAACTCTGTAAGTTCAAAACCCAGTAAAGGAGCCAGATAAGTAAATATTTCAACAGTTACCCTCTACTGAGCCCCTCTTAGCTGAAGTCACACTCTGATCTACAAGTGCAGGAAATGGGACATTCCCACAATGTAACATTTATTAGGACTACCAACCCAAACCCATCAAAATATATTATCCTTTAACTGAGGGTTGCAAACATTTAAGCTGACATATATTATCAACTCTTCTTGAAAAGAGTAAAATATAACAACTAAAAATGAAAACCAATAAAATCTTAAACCATCCATTGTATGATAATGACAAAATATTTGCTTCAAGCTCTTACATAGACGTTAAAATCAGCAATGGACCAGAAACATTCTAAAGCAGTCATACATATCTGTTAACTGCACACAGTTAAAAATAACCAGATTTCCAAAGACTTAATAAAATACTGTGTTGAAAATATTTTTATTTCTTTAAGCTTTAAATTATAATAATTTTGAAAGAAATCTTTGTGGTGCTTTCACATTGCAAGGTAACTTAGCTCCACTATGCCACTCTCTCATTCCTGCTCCTCAACAGAACAGGAGAAAATATGATGAAAAAAACCTCGTAGGTTAAGATAAGGACAGGGAGATCACGCAGCAATTACTGCCATTGGCAAAACAGACTCAGCATAAGGCAAATTAATGTAAATTATTACTTACTAATAACAGACTAGAGTAGTGAGAAACAAAGCAAACTACAAACACCTTCCATCCATCCACCCTCTTCTACCTCCTTCTCCCTAGCAGTGCAGGGGAATGGGGAATGAGGGCTGAGGTCAGTCCCTGACGCTTTGTCTCCGCCGCTCCTTCTTGGTCCCTCTCTCCCCATGCTCCATGTGGGGTCGCCGTCCTTCCCGAACTGAGCCTGCAGGGGCTGCCCACAGGCAGCAGCTCTTCAAGAACTGTTCCCACATGGCTCCGTACGGGGTCCATCCATCAGGAGCAAACTGCTCACTGCTCCAGCACGGGTCCCCCACGGGTGGCAGCTCCCCCCAGACCCCCTGCTCCTGCGTGGGCTCCTCTCCACGGGCTGCAGCTCCGGCCCGGGGCCTGCTCCTGCGGGGGCTCTCCATGGGCTGCAGCCTCCTCCAGGCCACATTCACCTCCTCCATTGGGGGCTCCTCCACAGGCTGCAGCATGGAGATCTGCTCTATGTGGGCCCCAAAACTGGCTGTGTAAGCCCCGTACAACTCTATACCTGGGTATTTGCATATGGCTGCAGTTTTCAAAATGTATTTATATTTTCTGCTTGGTTCTATTTTGGCAAATCTTCATTCATTTTCTGAATTATCTTAAAAGGATTTGTATTTGGTGTAAAAGCTTTATACAAGAATCTGGGCATCAAGCCTGAGATATCGTCAGGGGCCACTCTTTTTCTCCCATCTCTCATAGACATTTTAGACTCTAAGTGCAACTGTAAATTGGAAGCGACTTTAATATATATTTTACACAAACTTGTAGCAGATCCTGTGCCAAATGAAACACCACATCCTGCCAACATTTAAGTACATCCAGCCAATTGCTGAAGTTAAGCTTGTTTCCCCAGGCCTTTGCACCACTGTGGCCAAAGTCTTGTTTGAACTTTTTTTTTTTTTTTTTTTTTTTTTATCTTTGGAGTTATCTATAATTCTACATACACTTTGTTTCACTCTCAACCTTTGTTGAAGCACAACCTCATCTGCGAATCTCTACCTATTTTGTTTGGTTTATTTCTGAATTGCATAAGCAGAAGAGCCCTATCTTCATTCACTGAAGATAAATGCCAAAAACCTAGCATGAAATGACCAGGGTAAATACTGTCTACTTGCTGCATAGAGATAAATGAAAAAAGTAACTTCATGAAGTTTTCCTGTACATGTTTAAGCCCTTCATATGAAACAAAGTATCTTACTGTCTCTTCCAAAACTAGTCAGTAAGATCTTTTTAAAATGCTGTATGCCTACCACTTTGACCTTTGATTCCATCACTATTCCACTAAAATTTATGTAATTAAAACAAACACACAACACAACTTGGTCTACTAACACAAGCAATTTTGTCATTTCCATGCCAACAGGAGGAGAAAAGGAGAAATAAACCCAAGAGAAACAAGAAGGAAGAAGGGGAAGGAGGAAAAGAATGAGGAGATGAGGAGAGTGAGGGAGACGGAATTAGATAACTCCATTATGACTTACTTTATAAAGTTGTAGCATGAAAAACACACACTTTTTTTTTTTTAGACAACAATTCACAGCATCCCTTAATGATGTTAATTAAGTCTTTTCATACTTTATCTAGTCAATCAACAAATATCTCTGTTCTCAAATCCATGTATTTTTGCAATAATTCCTCATTTTTCCAGCAATTCATCTCTCATGTCCAAGAATCAACTCAACTGTACTCTGGAAAATGTAGACCAGGAAGAGGTAAATATGTTGAATGGGAATGGAATAGGTGCTATACAAAAATCCATGGAGGTATGTGGAACAGATCTTATATTCTGTTTTTGCTTTTCTTAGTAGATGTGTGTAGCAGCTGCATGCTTCATTCACCAATTCACTCATAAAACCTCTCCATTAACCTCGCACAGATTATAACAGAGATGATTTGGCTCTGTAGCTTGACTACAGAAGCATTAGGAAGAAACTAAGCACATAAAAATATTTAATAAGCACTTTCTCTGTTTGCAAAAATTAGTTTTTCTACTGTAATTTATCAGGTTTCATTGCTCAAATATTTTTTAATAGAAGCAAGCAATGCTTTCTAAAATAATTTATACATAATGTTTGTTAGCCCAAGACTAACAATACTCACTTTGCAAGGAACATATTGCAAATGCATTACTTAAGGAACAAACAGTACAGGTGGTTATTAGAAGATTCAAAATATGTGTTTGGGACTCGGTGGGTCAGGTTGGCAGTTGGACATGATGATCTTGAAGGTCTTTTCCAACATAAATGGCTCTATGATTCCATGATTCTATTCTTTTCTTTGTCATGATCCTCTCTGTTACCCCTCTTAATATCAGTAGAATACAAAATAGCTGTTCTTGCATGTGGGTATTCTTGACTGTAGTTGATTAAAAAAAAAAACACAACTTTTCTGATGAATATAAGGCAAGCTATTTGAAGTTTGGGGCATGCAATGAACACTGTAATAGCCTCATTAGATTGGACTAGCAATGCTTCAATGACCAATACAGAAACCAGACAAAACAGTTCTGAGAGGAATTAAGAAAAAGAGTAGTGACTATCATGAGATAAGTGAAATCTTGCAATCCTGAGTAGTTGAACACAGTACCCAAGTCTCTGAAGTCAAAAATATTTTGACTAGTCTTGAGTTATATTGCCCAAGGTGTGGGCAGTTCTGCTAATGGTACCAAAAGATAAAGAAGGAAAAAAACACAACAACATAGAAATAAAAAAAAAGTAATATCATACATGTGGCAAAAAGGAGTTGATTATGTGTTTGTTCCCTCTTCATCCCTGACTTCTGGACCTGACAAATGCAGCCCCATGACTTGTGAAAACATTGCATTAGACTAGTCATTCCTTAAGGAAAACTAGACCTTTTATCACTAGATAGAAGCACAAATGGTGAAGCAGAGACTTTCAGCTGGGAAATCAAAAGCAATCACTGCTTCATTTCAGTCATTCTCTGCTACTTTCACTGTTTGTTGTTGTTGTTGTTGTCGTTTGTTGTTGTTGTTTGTTTAAAATCTGTATGGGTTTTCTTTTTAACTTTAATTTTATTTATATTTATATTTTACTTTTAGACTAAATTATCCCACCCTCACACCATTTTAAATAAGGAAGATTTTTTTAGATAAGCACGGGATTTGATATAATTGATATAAATTACCCTTTTCCCCCACCAAAACGAAGAAACAAAGAAACAAAACAAAACAAAAAAACACCAAAAACATTATTTACAAATATAATTCAAACACAGGATGATCTAAGTGAGGTCTATCTTGTAATATGAGGCCTATGAATGTGCACAAGGTTTTGTTTTTTGCACAGAAAGAAATCAAGGAACTGAAACTTATGTCTCTATCTGGTATGTCAGAAAGGGAAGAAATCAACACAAAAAAAAAGTATGAACTTTTTTTTTTTTTTTTTTTTTGGAACTGAGTATGCATCTTCAGATATCCATACCAGACACATAGAAATATTACAAATCTTACTGCAACAATAACCTGTGCATTAAGAGTACTGATATCCCTTTGGAGTTTCGTATTAAAATTTCATTGTGTTCCTTTATTTCAATGGTTCCTTTAATTCCCGCCTGGTAAATTCCTTCTCCTTCTTAGGTAGGTTTTCAGTCCTGCAAGACGTCACCTCTGTTGCTGGCAAAACAAGAGAGCTTTGCAATGTGGCTAAGCACAAACTCTTAAAAATGAAACATAAAGATGATAGCAAAGGGCATAGTCCCAGACATTCTTGCTGGTTTCAGTAATTAGAATTAAGGAAAAGACGAACACAGGAGAGAACATTAGAAAGTAACAGAAGCTTAGGTCAGTAAAAAAGCACATTAAAAACATTAAAACATTAAAAGCACAAGACAGCTGTCAAGTTGACACATAAGATTAGAAGATAAAGTCCACAAAGGCTGTTAACACGTTTTAAAGAAAAGGAGGGAGAGAATGGAATGTCAAAATTCCCAGGATAGATGCCATTTTCACTGCAGATGAGATCACAGAGGGGAGGAGCAAGTCATGATGAGCCTGAAATGGTATAGTGAAAACATTTCCTCTGTCAAGATGATGCAAACATCTTATAGTTAGATTCAATCTTTATGACAAAAGATACCTATGATTTTATCAGTTCATTAAAGAGGAAGAAATAGAACAGACTACTAAGACCTATCAAAACATGCACCATAATTCTGCCTCCTCCCTCCCCCCCAAAAAAAAAAAACACCCCACAACCACATTTCCCTTTGAATACGCTTGTGCAGTACTCCTATTTGGATGCTGAAAAGCATAGGTTATCAATAAACCTGTGACACTTAAAAACATAAAGTTTAAAACATAAAACCAAAAAATCAAAATCATGTTTAAAATCAAAGAAAAAAAATCAGAATTCCTCTATCGCCACACTTGTGTATGTATAGCTTTAGGCATCTAGAAGGAATTCAATCCATTCTTCATTTAGAACTTGACATCTGTTTGGCTGTGCCCGTATGTGCCATAATTTCATAAATGTCAACATATACCTACCAGTGCATTGAAATAAAATGCTAAACACAGTCATGGCTCACATCAGGAAAACAAACAAACAAACAAACAAAAAACACTATTTTTAGTTTGATTACGAAAAATAAAAGGAGAAAGAGAAAAAATAAAAAGAAATTGGAAAAGAGAAAGGAAAAGAAAAAAAAAAGAAAAGAAAGGAGAGAGAGAGAGAAAGGAAAGAGATTGCATTAGTTTACATGGCAAAGTTATGGTAGTGAGGGGGTTGTAGCCTCTGTGAGCAGAGCCCAGCAGCTGCCCCATGTCAGAGCAGAGCCACATCCAGCTGCTCCAAAAGGGAGCTGCTGCTGGCCAGAGCTGAGCCATGAGCTACGCTGGGTGAGCCTCTGGGAGAGCAGAGTTAAGGAAGGGAAAGAAGTGCTGGGCAACAGCAGCTGGGAGAGGGGGGTGAGAGCCAGCCCTGCAGCCCCCAAGGGCAGCGCAGCAGGAGGGCAGGAGGTGCTCCAGGCACCCAACAGCAGTGTCCCTGCGGCCTGTGGAGAGGCCCCTGGTGGAGCAGGCTGTCCCCCTGCAGCCCATGGGTCCCACATGGAGCAGATCTCCATGCTGCAGCCTGTGGAGGAGCCCCCAATGGAGGAGGTGGATGTGGCCTGGAGGAGGCTGCAGCCCATGGAGAGCCCCCGCAGGAGCAGGCCCCGGGCCGGAGCTGCAGCCTGTGGAGAGGAGCCCACGCAGGAGCAGGGGGTCTGGGGGGAGGTGCCACCCGTGGGGGACCCGTACTGGAGCAGTGAGCAGTTTGCTCCTGATGGATGGACCCCGTGGTATGGAGCCATGTGGGAGGAGTTCTTGAAGAGCTGCTGCCTGTGGGCAGCCCCCGCAGGCTCAGTTTGGGAAGGACGGCATCCCGTGGGAGGGACCCCACGTGGAGCAGGGGCAGAGAGTGACCGTGAAGGAGCAGCGGAGACGAAGCATTGGGGACTGACCGCAGCCCCTATTCCCTGTTCCCCTGCACTGCTTGGGGGGAGGAGGTAGAAGAGGATGGATGGGGGGAAGGTGTTTGTAGTTTGCTTTTAGTTTCTCACTTCTCGTGTCTGCTAGTGATAGGCAATAAATTATATTAATTTCCCTCATGCTGAGTCTGTTTTGCCAATGATGGAAATTTGGGTGTAATCTTCCTGTCCTTTCTTCCCTTAAGAGTTTGTTTTGTTTTGTTTTGTTTTTCATGATATACTTTTTCTCCCTGTTCTGTTGAGCAGCAGAAGTTAAAGAGCGTTGTGTTGTATCTTTAGCTAAACTCAGTTTAGCCATCAAGAAAGGATGGGCATACTCTGAAAATACAATGAATGAAAAAAATTATGTCCTATTCAAGAAGCTGACATAAGGTTATTTCACTGTTCTTAGATCTGGAAATATAGATATTGCACAGAGCAGATGACATTGCATTACTGTGTAATACTGGCTAAATAAAAATCAGATTAAACCAATAAGCACTATATCCCTTTCAAATTGTTGTTATGTATCTTCCTTTTGAAGAATGATGGTGTGCTAATCACACACAATGTTCTCAAACACTTTCACTATCTGAAGCACATATATGTGGGAGAACCTTCTATTTTTCCTCAGAAGGAGATTGACACTGGAATATTAATTGGCTTTATTAAAACTATGTATCATTTTCTGAATTATTTCTCTCTGGTTCAAGTCTTCATATTTTGAATATTCCAGTGCAGCAATCTTAAAAATGCAACATATTTCACTAGGCTATGCATGTCAGGCTCCAGCCTCTGAGACCAGCCCTCTTTAGGCTCTATAATGCTGTTTTCCTCAGTTTAGCTTCTTCATGAAATGTTTCCATTCAACCATCTAGAATCTGTTCCAGAAACTCTTTCCTTCATTTGCCTGTGGACCAGTAAATTACTGCCTATTTCAATCTTCATTGTTTCAGCCTCTTCCAGTTTGAGTTTCATTTTGAAACTGTATTTCAAGAGAACATTTGGGTATAAATTAATGAATTATGAGCAGTATTTGAGATGTGCATACTAGTCATCTGTTCCTGTTGAGCTTGCATAAATATCCAGCTTTGTCTTTCAAATGCATCGCCTATCAACTGTCTTCAACAGAGCTCTGCAAAAATCTAATGCCCTCACGAACATTTTATTTTATTTTATTTTATTTTATTTTATTTTATTTTATTATTTTATTTTTTGTGGCTTCCTTGTTTTTATTTAGATGGGAAAATTTCTGTGCGCACATAAGGGCTTGATTTCTTAAAAGCCTGTCTGAAAAGTATGAAATGATATTATCAGTTAAACACTCCTATTGGATTCAACTGAAGCTGAGTTGGACCAAAGCAGCACACCTTAGCAACATAACAATTCATGTGTTTCCTTGTCATGTGTTCTTTGGCACTGCTGAGCATTCCATCCCCTAATTTCTGTGGTATTTAATTTAGAATTAATATACATTATTATCGCGTATCTTTCTGCTGGTATCATAGGAAAAAATATTTCAGAATCTCATAAGCTTTGTCCTGGTAGACTTGACTTCGTCTTGTTTTTAGTTCAAGTAATATCTCTCCTTTCTACTCCTTCCAGACACAAAACTTTTTCAGGTAGGTTGAAAGAAAATGTAACTAGAGAATTCCAGAATGTGCCCTAGTTATTCAACAAAGAATGAGACTCAGGTGTACTATTGAACATAATACACTCCAAACAGTGAGTCCAACCCATAGAAACCTGATCAGAAAGAAACACCTAAACTGTGCCTCTAGGGAGGCACTGCATACACAATTCCCTTTTATTTTTCACATAGAATTTTCAGTAGGAAGAAGTGCTTTGTTGTTGTTGTTAT
Organism: Cygnus atratus; assembly: GCF_013377495.2. Classification (NCBI taxonomy): domain Eukaryota; kingdom Metazoa; phylum Chordata; class Aves; order Anseriformes; family Anatidae; genus Cygnus; species Cygnus atratus. Next base: position 69,711,977 of record NC_066396.1, read on the forward strand.
CTTTAATTGAAGAAGGGAAAATTAAAACATCGCGCCCCTCCCCCCTAGTCTTACTCAGAAGCTGTGGTATGGTGTGTCTCCACTTGCATCAGATAAGAGTATGAGGCACTCAGACTACACCTTCCCTAAGGTATCACTATGACATTGTAAAATTGATGCTGGGGGGAAGGCTGATCCAGCTTTTTTTTTTTTTTTAAATCTAATCAAAATATGTTTCAATGAGAGCTGAAAAAAAAATCCACAGGAAGGAAGCACAGTTTTGGAAAAAATATGTTTAAAAATGCATAATAATTCATAATTTGTATTGCAAGCAAATGGCAAGGGATGGCAGAAAACAATAACAACAACAACAACATTCCTTGCCTATTAACAGAATTGTTCCTTTCATTGCTAATGCATTGTGTATGTCATATAAGAGGTGTTCATTCTAGTCCTGATGAAACATTTTCCTGTATTGTACGCTTATTTCTCTCACTCCGATAATATATCATAAAATAGTCCCCAGCTTGTGATAGCATTGAATCCTCACAGATTACCAGCTGGCCAACCAATATGCTTTCTGTGAGTACAGTTTTGGACTAGTCATATCTCCTCCTTTCTCCCTTTCTTTATTTAGTGCTCCTTTCAGGTTATTATTAGTGCTCATTATTTAGATGTTTTCTATATATATGTTTAGTTTTAGTCCTGGTGATAGTGCTTCCTTCCCTCAACTCCCCTTGCATCTTCTGTTTTTAACTTCAATACATACATTTTGTCTCTTGCTAGGCCTATAACGCTGATTGCAGGAGGGGGCTAATCTTCATTGGCAATCTAGGTTGCAGTGTGTTTTAAATATTGATATACTGTAGTTAAACATTCCCTTGGCATTTGTTGTCTCATTTACAGATCTGAAAAGACAGAATTTATGGCCAGAATTGTATTTAGTTTCCATTTTATTTTTCTCTTGTACTTAATTGATTTAAATGAGGAAGGAAAAAGGTTAAATTCTGGCTCTCCAGTGTTAGTACCCTCCACTATGGGTCCAAGGTGGCCCGATGACCTACTGCATGTAATTTCCAAGTTGTAGAATATACAGAAATGTGTGAGGATTTTTGTGTTTGAAGAAAGAACTTTATCATGCAGCTTGAGGCATACACAGGTTGAGCTGTACTAAAGTTTTGTTTGTTTGTTTGTTAGTCAGCACAATTGGGGATGTAAAGGAACAGATAGGCCAACAAATACAAGAAAACACAGTTGAACGGTGGAGATTTCTATGACCTTGGGGTGAAGTGTTGGTGATAGCATCAGATATACATTTAAATAAAGCAAATGCTCTTGGGATTCCCTGTCCAGCTGTTGTGAAACAAATAACTCAAGGAGGCAATATGTGCATGTTTTCTTTTCTCTTTTTTGTTGTACACATTGCACTAAGGCAGCTCATTAACATTTTGTTTAAAAGGGAAATTACAAAGTGATGCTAACTGGGGTTAGAGGTCAGCAAGAGTACAGAGGCACAACAGTGAGGGTGAGAAAATGATTAAATTAAAAAGGGATTTTGGAATCCTTCTTTGGCAAATGTTTTCCAAATGCTGTGAAAGTGATGTGAAGGTGGTGTGAAGATATTAACACATTCAAGTGGAGAACGTGATGGATGGTCTGCTGAAGAAGGCAAAGTAGATCTTAAAAGAGCATTTTTTTTTTTTTTGCTTTTGTTGCATTTCATCCTGGTGAAGCATGGAATTGTCTTCCTGCTCAGCTTAAATTTCCACCCATCCTCATAGGGAACAACTAACCCAGTAGAGTCTGTCTGTTAGCTTCAGCAGAAGGAGGCATGTTCTAGTTAAAGTCTGCAAGAGACTGCATATTGAGTCAGAAACGATATCCATCCTGCTCACTGCCTGCTGCTTTTCCATCTTCGTGGATAAATGTGTGCTTCTGCCCTCCTCCTGTAGCATCTTAGCTACATATGGTTATACCTCAGGACTGCTGTATCTGTTTTAACTAAGCACGGTTTCCAGGCTGCTTCTGAGTAAACCAGGCGTTAGGATAGCAGTCAGCTTCCAAAAATTAAGACCTTTTTCCATCTGTCTGGTAGCATTCCTTTTGTTACCATGACTTAAATAACGGTGTGATGAGAAGGTCTTGTCATAGGATGTTCAGAGTAAGTGAATTGCATCTATAAGATGAAACCAGCTCAGATGAGTTCTGATAAAATGGGAGACAGTTCGTTATAGTTTTCCATAGAACTTGCCATCATGGCTACTAAAGATTTGGGATTTGGGAATGGCTTTAGAAGTCTATGTTCTTTGCCTTATTTATTGCATTGCCATTTGAACATAGGTAGATTGAATATATTCTCATTTAGGGTATCTGCTTTTCACTTCTATTAAATCTCTTATACAAGATTTTCAGAGTGCATGAGACAGTGCAGTGACAGGTTAAAATAAAAGCTACATTAAGTTATTGTTTTTAATGCCTTAAGACTATTTGTAGCACCTTTTAACATCAGAAGCAAGTGTTGGGACATTATGGTAAATTGGGAAACTCCTTTTTAATTGAATTATGTTTCCTTACTGTTAATAGTTACACTGTTTAGATATAGATACCATTTTGATCAGCTCTTTTAGATGCAGAAAAAAACCCAAAACACTATGAAAGAATGCAAAACAACTGTTGTTCCCTACAGGCTTCAGGCAGGTATAACTTGGGAAGGGAGGAGTTGGGGAAAACAAACAAAACAAAATAAAACAAATAAACAAAAAAACAAGGAAAACCTTCCAAGATTCCTATTTCCCTATTTCTGCATGGAAAGCAAGCTTCTCAAAGATCTGAGATGCTGAAAAAAACTCCAGCAAAGACAAGTTAGACAGCAGAAAGCTAGCAAGATGATAGAGGAGTTATGCTCAGATAATAAATCATCTCTGTACTCCTAAGCATAACACCCCCACATGTGTAATTTACGTATATATTAAATTAATGTATCTCTAAAACACGTACAAACTATCCCTCTGTATACTCAGTCTATTATCATTTTCAAAGCACTTGTCACAGCTGTGTCTAAGCTTTGTATAGAATTAAAACACCACCATAAATATTTCAAAAATGGTAATTAATTGTCCTTCTTACAGCAGATAAAATGATAAGCTCCTGTTTCTGAGAAAAATGATGGCTGCGCTCCTGCTCTCATTTTAGTGAAAGACTGTTGTCTTATAAACCTGTTTTATTGCCTTCACTCTGGTCCTCTGGGAAAGCTTGAGTGATGAAGTAGGTCTTACAACATAATCTAAAGATTGCAAGGTGATGGCTTTTCTTAGATCTAATTTTGGATGATATTTCAGAATCTCAGGCATACACTTAGTTTTTAAGTGTAGTGCACTTGTTAATCACAGCAGTAACAACTACAGATGAAAGCTTTGAATCCATGCCACTGCATTGCATTGCATTGCCACAACTACAGACCTTCAATCTGGGTGAAATAAAACAAAAAATATTTTTCTGGAAAGTCCTTTCTATGTTCCCTGAATGGTTCCTTTCCCAATGTGGAGATAGCTTGCTTATAAAAGCTTGTTTCTTTCCCAGTTTACTAGAAAACCAGCCATAACTATCACCTAAACATATGTGAAATACTGCTTCTCAGAAGACAACACTTTCTAAAAAAAAAATCAGAACTATTAATTTAAGTATCATGCTTCTTCTAATCCCAACCATAAATGCAGTCAGTCCTGTTTTCTTTCTTCATTCAGTCTTTGGGTGGGATTTTGTCACACATCATCTACGTTCTTCATTAGTTTTCCTTTACTAAGGATGGCTCAGCAGCAGACTGTTCTGTATACAGAAAAAAGTCTGGTCTTCTCTACCTCACTGTTTTCAGTTTCACACTCTCCTAATGTGCCACATGTATCTAATCAAGTAATCCTTCAGAAAAAAACACTGCAGTGGTGATGATTTAATGTGGCTGAGGCAATAATATTACCTGGTAATAATAGGTTTGTGTATCCCTAGCAAAAATACTCACAGCCTCTAGCATTATGCCAAAATTGCAATAAGCTATTAAACCACTACATTACAGAGTAACTGAAGGTTTAGGATTGTGAGTACTTAGTACTATGAATACTGCTTCCAATCATGCACAGTCTTTCCAGTTTCAGTAGTCACCCATTAAGAGGAAACTTCAGTCTCAACAACATTTGCCAGAGAGGCAGGTATTCCCTAAAAGTGAATAGTTATTAAGAGAAATAAAGCTATAGGCCTTTCTGTAAGAATTGATACTAAATCACTACTGTAATTTTGATGTGTTACCTTATTTTTAATAGTAGGTATTATGCCAGCTCTAGAATGCAGCATGCGTTATTACTTATGCCAAATAACATTGTCTGTAATATTAATCCATGCAAATTGTGTCTGATGTAAAGTCCGTGCTGCTGGATTTCACGATAGGTTTGTCTCTGAGCTAACCAACTTCTTGTCTGCTCATGCCATTTGGACTCTTCATTTTACCACACTCTGGAACCTCCAGATCCTGGTTTTAGATCTTATGGGCTCTTTCTGGCTTTCATGAGGTTATTCAGATTACAGATGAACAAACACACATACATGTATCCCTCCAAGGAGCAACTGACACTTACATTGTAGTACACATAGGCAGTTAACACCTACAGGCAGGAGAGTATGAATCCTTCATTCTGGAGAAGAGAAGGGTCCTGGGACACGCTGTGGTGATAGGACAAGGAGTAATGGCTTTAAACTAAAAAAGGGTAAATTTAGATTAGATACTAGAAAGAAGTTCTGAGGATGGTGAGGCACTGGACCAGGTTGCCCAGAGAAGGTGTGGATGCCCCATCCCTGGAAGTGTTCAAAGCCAGGTTCATAGAATCATAGAATCACAGAATGTCTATGGTTGGAAGGGAGCTTAAAGATCATTTAGCTAGAGCATCCCATCATGCGATCAGGTTGCCCAGGGCTTCATCCCACCTGGTCTTGAACACATTCAGGGATGGGGCATCCACAACCACTCTGGGCAACCTGTTTCAGTGCCTCACCACCCTCCAAGTGAAGAATTTCCTCCAAACCTATAATGTAAATCTCCTGTCCTTTAGTTCAAAAAAATTCCCCCTTGTCCTGTCATCATCTGACTGAGCAAAAAGTTGCTCTCCATCTTTTTGTAAGTCCCTTTTAAGTACTGAAGAGCTTCATTAAGTTCACCCTACAGCCTTCTCTTCTGTAGGCTGAACAGCCCCACCTCTCTCAGCCTTTCTTCATAGGAGAGGTGCTCCAACCATCTGATCATCTTTATGGCCCACCTCTGGACCATCTCTAACAGGTTCACGTCTTTCTTGTGCTGGGGGCCCCAGACCTGGAGGCAGCACTCCAAATGGGGCCTCACAGGGGAGAGTAGAGGGGGATAATCCCCTCCCTCTACCTGCTGGCCACCCATCTTTTGATGCAGCCCAGGATGCAGTTGGTGTTCTGGGCTGCAAGTGTGCCCTGCTGGCTCAATGTCAAGCTTTTTGTCCAACAGAACCCCCAGGTCTTTCTCTGCAGGGCTGCTCACAAGGAGTTCTTTTCCCGCTCCGTACTGCTGTCTGGAACTACCCTGACCCAGGTGGAGCACCTTGCACTTTGACTTGCTGAACCTCATTAGGTTCACACAGGTCCACTTCTCAAGCTTGCTCAGGTCCCTCTGGATGGCACCCCTTCCTTCTGATGTATTGACTGCACCACGCAGCTTGGTGTCATCTGCAAACTTTCTGAGGGTGTGCTTGATCCCATTGTCTATGCTGTTGGTAAAGATATTAAACATCACTGGTCCCATGCCAGACCCCTGAGAGTCACCACTTGTCACCGGCCTCCACCTAGACAAGAGAGCCATTGACCACCACTCTCTGGGTGCGGCCTTCAAGCCAACTCCTCATCCACTGAAAGGTCCACCCATCAAATCCATATCTCTCCAATGTGGAGACCACGATGTCATGTGGGACTGTTTCAAATGCCTTATGGAAGTACAGGTAGATGATATCGGTCAGTCTTCCCTTGTCAACTGATGCAGTCACTCCGTTATAGAAGGCCACCAGATTGATCAGGCACGATTTGCCCTTGGTGAAGCCATGCTGGCTGTTCCAGATAACCCCTTTGTCTTGTATGTGCCTTGACATTGCTTCCAGGAGGATTTTTCCATGATCTTGCCAGACATAGGCATGAGGCTCACTGCTCTGGTGTTCCCCAGGTCCTCCTTTCTACTCTTTTTAAAAATGGTAGTGATGTTTCCCTTTTTCCAGTCACCAATGTCTTCACCTGACTGCCAGGACTTTTCAAATCTGTTGGAGAGAGGCTTGGCAACTCCATCAGCCAATTTCTTGGACCCGGGGATGCATGTCATCAAGCCCCATAGACTTGTTCAGTTCCATCAGGTGGTCTCAAGCCTGCTCTTTGCTTACAGTGGGAGGAACTTTGTTTCCCCAGACCTCATCTTCATGTTGAGGGAAACACGAGACATAGGAAGCCTGACTGTCAGTGAAGACTGAAGCAAAGAAGTTGTTGAGTACCTCAGCCCTCTCCAGGTCTGTTGTTACCTGTTTTTCCTTCTCATTTAACAGAGGGGTTACACTCTCCTTGGCCTTTGTTTTCTAGCCAATGTACCTATAGAATCCTTTCTTGTTATTTTTGGCACTCCTCACCAAGCTCAGTTCCGTCTGTGCCTTGGCATTTCTGATCCCATCCCTGCACATCTGGACAGCATCACTGTACTCTTCCCAGGCCACATGTCCCTGTTCCCACTGCCTGTGCATTTCCTTCTTGCACCTCAGTTTGATCATCAGGTCCTTGCTCAGCCACCCCGATTTTCTGCCCTCCGTGCCTGCTTTCTTACACAGAGGAATGGAGAGTTCTTGTGCTTGAAGGAAAACATCCTTAAGGAGTTGCCAGCTCTGTTCAGCTCCTTTGTCCCTAAGGACAGCATTCCAGAAGATCTCATCCACTAAGTCTTTAAAAAGCTTGAAGTTCACTCTTTGTAAGTTCAATAAAGTGGAACAAAGAGAGAGTTGCACCAAAGATGTGGCAACAGCAGCTACTACAGAGATTCAGATTTAAGGGAGATACAGGGAACAATCAGCCAAATCTCAGAGGTAATGAGGCTGAGACTGGGAGGTGGTGATCAGTGGCACAAAGTGTAGTTGGAGGCCAGTAACTAGCAGTGTGCCCCAGGAGTCAATACATCCTCTTCAACATTTTCATTAATAATCTTGGTGAAGGGACAGAGGTTACCCTCAGCAACTTTGCTGATGACTCAAAAGTTGGAGTTGTGGCTCACAAACTAGAGGGTCCTGCTGCCATTCCCAGGGTCCTCACCAGGCTGGACAAATGGACTGACAGGAACATCTTGAAGTTCAACAAGGGAGAGTGCCAAATTCTGCATTTGGGGAAGAATGAACTCAGGCAACAGGACATGCTGAAGGACACCCAGCTGGAAAGTAGCTTGGCAGAGAATGCCTTGGGGTCCTGTTGCACACCGAGTTGAACATGAGCCAGAGACGTGTCCATGCTGATAAGAAAGCTAACAGTATTATTGACCACATTAGGCAAAGTATGACTAGCAGGTAAAAGGAAGCGATCCTTGCGCTCTCCTCAGTGCTGGTAAGCCTGCCCCTGGTGTGCTGGGTCCAGTTCTGGGCTTCCCAGTACAGGAGAGATATGGACATACTGTCCAACAAAGGGCCACAAAGATAATGAAGGAATCCCTCCTCTGAGGAAAGGCTGAGAGATCTGGGAGTGTTCACCCTAAGGAGGAGAAGACTTGGGAATCATGGCAATGTACATAAATACCTGAAAGGAGGATGCAAACTGGATGGAACCAGGCTCTTCTCAGTGGTGTCCAGTGACAGGAAAAGAGGCAACAGGCATAAACTGAAACATGGGTCCTTCCCTCTAAATATCATGAAATACTTCTCCGCTGTGATAGTGACTGAGCACTGGAACACATTGCCCAGAGAGGTCTCCCTCTCTGGAGGTAGTCAAAAGCCATCTGGACATGGTGCTGAGCTCATGGGAACTGGCTCTAGCTTTGAGCTGGGGACTTGGACCACATGACCTTCGAACCTCAACCATTCTGTGGTCTGTGAATTTTTCTCCATTTAGAATATATTGGAAAGCATATTGATAAACCTTTTCTAGTCTGGAGGTCTTCTGCCTGTTTGTGGAGAGCTCACTAAAGGAAGAGAAGTCAATGTACTTCTACTTCACAGCTCTTGCCAGCTTTCAGTTTGGTCAACCCTGTCTTAGAAATACTTGTGCATATATCAGCTCTATCTTTTGTACACTCCAACATGTATTCACAGAGTGGGACATCCAGTTCCCAAGCTTAAGTGAAGAAGAGGACAGTCCCAATATGACCAGCTTGCATTTAGTGGTTTTCTATTAATTATAAGATAAACAGGAAATCTCTTCTTAAATTAACTTGTAGGAATTATTATTGTGTATTTTGTATGCATTTCTGATTTCCACAGCCTTATCTTGCTTACCAATGTCAATGAAAGAAAAAATGAACAGATTTAAATTCAAGCATCTTAAGCATCTTGGTTATGTGTAGTATTTTTGGCAGATCTGAAAGCTGCTGATGCTGTCAGCACTTCACAGATACTTCCAGAAGCCTTTTTTTTTTTTTTTTTGTCATAGAGACATGATACTGCATTCTATGTCAAGGTGATGATAAACATAAGAGGCTGGGTTATGATTAAAAATTACTTTAAACCTTACTGAACTATGCTTTTTGGAAAACTCTTGCTCAACTCGTTTCACTGTTTTTATTTCATTTCCAGTGTCTGTCTGACTGTTCTTTGACTCCTCCAATAACTCATTGACCAGTTTCAATAAAAGTTGACAGTGAGGTACACATCTCAAAGATAAAAAGATTTTTTTATGTGAAAATAGCTGGCAAAACTGTGGGGAGAGAATTGCAAGAGCCCCTGAAGTCTCTCCAATACTAGGAAAAAAGGCAATATGAATTCACACAGTTTAAATACAGGAAAAATTACACAGGAGAGAATCCATAAACACAGATAAAGCCTCAGTCAGAGCCAGTAATTATGAAACAGAAGTCTGTAGAAAAAAAAAAATTGAAGAAAGTTTTCCTTTAAAATATACCTTTTTATATTTTAAGTACAGAAATGAACATGTTTATACCAAACTCAAGCATTCCAGGTGCTCAAAGCAAGCATTTATTTTATTTTTTTTATTTTCATAAAAGATCAGAGGTAGTTTTTTTCAGAAACAAAAATTGTTATTGAATTTTTCAGAATATCCAAAAATTGAAAAAAGATTATTTTCTATCCAGTGTGATCCTTTTAAATCAACATGGTTAAACATTTAAAAAAAAATAAAGTTGAATTGTCACTTACTGCATGATTACTGACCTTCAAAGTATACTTCTTCAAAGTCTATTAGGAAGTAAATTACACGTTCTGCTTACCTTGGAAAGAAATATGTGCTAACAAAGACTTGTGTCACTTTTTCCTACCCTTAAAATGCAAATAAGAACTGTTTTATATATACATATATTATTTCTTTTTTTTTTTTTTTTGCGGGGGAGGTAGAGGATGGTGGTGGGAGTGAGACATGCTGAAATAAGACCAGTATTTCAAAAGCCAGAATTACATGCAGATCCAGGACTAAGAAAAATAAACAGGGAACAAAAGAGACAGGAAGACCTAGCAGCTTCCAGGTTTTCAGAGGTATGAGAATGGACTGCACATGACTTTGTGTTGGTTTATTCAATTGAAACGTAAGTATTTGTTCCAAGTTTGATGTTTTGGGGCAGATTCCATGTGGTAAAATGTATTGTTATGATTTTATTTTTGGTGTTGCAGAGAAGCTTTATTTTAACATTGCTTCACTTTTGGAACAGCAGTCAATAACCCAGAAGCCTGTGTCCACTCAGCCTACATAGCACTGGCAGGACAATCTCATCTGAACAACTCAACTGTCATGTCTAATAAATGCCTCCACACAGAAGGCCATGTACAAGTCAGACACAGCATCCTTTTGTTGTTGTTTTGTTTTGTTTTCCTTTTTTTTTCTTTTTCATCATAAATCAGGGTTTTGTTTACACATTGAAAATAATAGCATAAAAGAGTAATGTACAAGTCTAATACTCTTGCACCCTGCCAGTCCCAGTGAACTGAAGATTTTTTTTCTAAAGTAATTTTACATTACTTCACTACTGTGGCAGAAAGATTTAGTCAAAATCATGAGGGATTTCTTTTTAAATATTAGTATTACTTTGTCAAGTCTGTTCTTCTGCTAAATTTTTATGTTATCTTCCTCAGGCAATAAATATTAATGCTGTTTTAAACCATGATAAGAAAATCAATCCATGAGTTATTTTTTCAAGTGTTGCTTCCCAGGAGCTATTCAAAAAGTTAAAAGCTTTTTCTAGTACCTTTCTTTCTGGTGTGATTGGCTAGAGAGATTAACAATTAACCAGATTGTTCAAGGCAAAACTCTGCAAGTGATGTCCTATTTATATATGTCCAGAAATATTTGATATACTGTTTGACCACAAGCATATTAAATTGCAAGCATCATGAACAATTTAATTCAAAACTTCACTCATCTATAAAACTAAATCTTGCTAGTTGTTATTTATAAACATTTCTCCTTCCTGAAGTTTTCTTTTTTTTTTTTCCTGAAAACAATAATCATATTGCTGTACTACTGAATGATATTGCTAATTAATTCAACTGATAATAGCTTTAAAAATGCTCTTAGTCCATGCTACAAGGATGATAATTCTGATTCTCTAACATATCCACCTTCAAAGACCATCAGCATCATGATCAGAAAATTGACCTGAAAGGTAGATGATGATGGTCATGCCACACTGTCCACAGCTGGTCTCTGGTGCTCTGACTGCCAGGTAATCCTTGCAAGACATGCTCATTATGGCATCTCTGAACCTTCTCCTAAGATAAGAAAGTATGGGTGCCATCACAATACAGTATTTGTGCAAATGCTTTTTTAAGGAGGTGATCCAAGACATCCAGCATGGCTTCACTAAGGGCAGATTGTGCCTGACAAATCTGGTGGCCTTCTACAATGGGGTGACAGCATTGGTGGATAGGGGAAGAGAAACAGACGTAATCTAACTGGACTTGTGCAAAATATTTGACATTTTCCTGCACAATATCCTTGTCTCTAAATTGGATGCATGGTTTTGATAGATGGACCACTCAGTGGATAAGGAATTGGCTGGATGGTTGCACTCAAAGAGTTGCAGTCAATGGTTTGATACTTTTAAACTAAAAGGGAGTAGATTTCTATTAAACGTAAGGAAGAAATTGTTTTCAATGAGGGTGGTGAGGCACTGGAACAGGCTACCCAGAAGATTTGTGGATAACCTGGAAGTGTTTAAGGCAAGGTTGGATGGGGCTTTGAGCAACCTGGTCAAGGTGTTCTCTATGGCAGGGAGAGTGGAATTAGATGACCTTTAAGGTCCCATCCAACCCAAACCATTCTATGAATCTTTGATTCTATTAGCCAATATGTTCTTTGAGGTGAGCTGGATAACTCCTTTAGATTAGGCAAGGAGTCCATTGCCAAACTACTTCTGCATAGTAATGTGGGAATATATGGCAAATATCAGTCTCCTAAAAGACAATGTTGAGAAACACTTTGTATTAATTTCTGTAACAGATTTTTGAATCTTTAGTAATCATAAAATCTATTCGGATTTAAAGGCCATAGTATTTTATTGTAGCATTTGCATGCAATGTTATAAAAAAAAAAAAAAAAAAAAAGGAACTAAAATGTAGGTACCTTCCCCTTGTGAAAATGTTACTATTTCCAGATTGTTGTAGATGAGGAAATTTTCACTGTATTGTAGCAGTTGTACAGCTCTATTTTTGTACTTTGGAAATATACATACAATAGTTGTGTTAAATACTCTTCCTTCTCAGTGGCGCTGAGATCAAAAGCATCAGTCTCTGTAGAGGAATTTATATCCTTTTCCTGAGTATAACAGTGCTGACATGTTGGAACTGGCGGTGGTGGTATGACTCTGTATTCTTCAACCCTGTGATTCCTATCCTGTTTAATCAAGAACTTAATGTAAAGTTTTTCGAGCTCTGCTACCTTTCCATATCTTGCATTAATGAAATGATGACTGGCTTTTATATTAAATTAAATTCCAGATTCACATAGCCTTTACTATGTTATTCGTCCATGGAAATTGTTTGGTCATTTACTGAACTTGATTGAAAACAAATAGTAAGATAACTCTCCAAAACAAAACTTACACAGTACATAAACTGTTTCCCAGTTAATGTTTCATACATTAAAATGACACCTTCTTGTATAAAGATCTTGTAATAAATCAGAATTTTTTGTATTATTATTATTGGAATGTATGTTCTAAAATGTGCTCTGTACATTGCAATTTTTTTTTATTCTGATGCATACAAGTGAGAATTTTGGCCTTTTTTTCTTTTCATTTGATTCCGCTATAATTATTCTTTCTTCCTTTTGCCCTGCAGACAAAGATCTGAATAGTCTTGGAAAAGAAATCACAGGAAGTGTTATGATCTGAATTTATTTATGCTTTTTTTTTTTCTAATATAAGCCGTGAAATCCTTTCAATATGTTTTCACTGTATCTATAATTCAAACTTTGATTGTTTGCATGCAGTTCTTTTTAAAAACACTGTGGCTGGCATAGGAGCTAGAATCAAATCCCTGAGATGATCCTTTTAGAAATAAAATACATATATAACATCTTTTGTTAGCATGGAAATATTTTTCTGAGAATAAATTATCAAAATGTGGAGTCATCTTTGTTCATGAGAAGCTTTTAGGACCAGGAGGAGCAGCTAAGAAAGAAAGAGATACAGAAAGGAAATCATAATTTATTTTGTGGTTGTAAGTGGTTCTGGAAATCTGTAGTAGCAGGAGTGATGGTAAAAGTATGCATGTGTGGTCAAAATCTTCACTCCATATAAACTTTGCTGAGGTGTAGTAGAAATATTTTGCTAACCCACCTGTAGTTATTTTGTCCTATACAGGTTCCCATACTCCAAGAAGCTCCCCACAAAAAAACAATCCTTAAGGTGGCTTTGTGCCCAGAATTGTGTGTTGTGAGCCTTCATGAATCCAGAGGGATTACTATATTCATAAGAATGTTACCATATTGTTGGTTTAATTTAAATATATTATTGATGTAACATAACTTTAATTAATTAAGTCACTGGCTTTGAGTCAACATATGTTTGAACTGTCTGCTCACTCCCTACAGACCCATGAATAGAAAGCATGTGGATTTACAATTACAGATAAGGAGCTGGGGGCTGAGAAGTTGAATTACTCTTGAATACTTAAAATATGTCAGTTTTGGCATTCTGATTACAGTGGGAATGTTTTTTTGTGCTCCTGAATCTGGAAATAAGCTGAATTGTAATTGCATAAGAATTTAATTTTTAGGAGAGGTAAGCAAGATAAACAAACTTCATCATTCTTCCTTGTTAATAGATTAACTGGCATATGAGGGCTTTTATATTGCTTTTGTTTTGTTTATATATATATATTTTGAGATGGAGCAACAATAGGTACTGAAAAGTTAGCTTCATATTCATTAGTAGGCCAACTGCGATTTATCAGATGAGCTGTGTCATGTTCCATCTCTAGCTCTTGTTTTTACAAAGGATATTTTAGAAATCACTTCCTAGGCTGCTGTTCATGCAGAAATATTTCTGTTATTTTTCTCAGAGCCTCCAGTGGTGTTTTTCAGTCACAACCTGTTAGCAAAGGAGTTTGAGACAGAATTTTCTTACCAATGTATAACTTGGAAGGCATATGAGAATTTCTTTTGGAATAGCTTTATAATCTAAATTTTCTTATCTGGGTTTATTAGAACTGTTTCATCTTCATGGACATTTAGCATTTAGCAATGGACAACTTAGCCTTGCTATTTTTGTAATGTTGCTGTTTCATCCAGACATGCAACTTGGAGTGGTTCAGCACAATCAAGAAGATCACAGAATCATAGAATCATTTAGGTTGGAAAAAAAACAGTCAGGATCTAACTATCAGCTTGATCTACTGAGTCTCATCACTAAATGGTGTCCTTTACTGCCATGCCCACTTATCTCTTAAATACCTCCAGACCCTGGGTAGCCCATTCCAATGTTTGGCCACCCTCTCCATAAACAGATTCTTCCTAATGTCCAATCTAAATGTCCCCTGGTACAACTTGAGACACTTTGCTCATGTCCTATCACTTGCCACCCGAGAAATGAAACTGACACCCTCCTTGCTCATTTCAGGTTGTTTCAGAGAGCAATGAAGTCTCTCCTCAGCCACCTCTTCCCCACACGAAACAACCCCAGTTCCCTCAGCCACTCCGGTCAAGTCTTTTCACCCCTTCACCAGCTTCATTTCTCTTCTCTGCACCCACTTGAGCAACTCAATATCCTTCTCTTATTTGACATGCAGACTCACCAGTGTTGCATATAAGGGGACAATCACTTCCCTAGTCCTGCTGGCCACACTCTTTCTGATGCAGGCCATGATGCTGTTGGCCTTCTTGGCCACCTGGGCACACAGCCGGCTCATGTTCAGCTATCTGTTGACCAGCATCCCAAGGTTCTTTTCTGCTGGGCAACTTTCCAGCTACTCTTCACCAAGCCTGTGTCAATGCATGGAGTTGTTATGAAAAAAGTGCAGGACTCAGCACTGAGCTTTGTTAAATGCTATCTAGCCTACCAAGATCCATCCACAAAGCCTTCCTACACTCAAGTAGATTGACAGTCCCACCTAACTTGGTGTCATCTGCAAGCTTACTGAGGGCGCACTCAGCACACTCATCATGATCATTGATAAAAAACAAATCTGGCCCCAGTATTGAGCCCTAAAGAATGCCACTGGTGACCAGTCAACTAGATCGAGACACATTCACTACGACTCTTTGAGCCCAGCCTACTGCACAATTCATCACTTGGTGAACCATGCACCCACACAATCCATGAGCAGCCAGTTTCTCCAGAAGAATAATGTGGGAGATGGTGTCAAATCCTTTACTAAAATCAATGTAAACAACATCCACATCCTTACCCTTACCAATTTATCAGGTCACCTTGTCATAGAAGGAGATCAGGTTAGTCAGGCAGAATCTGCCCTTCATAAACCCATGCTGGCAGCTTCTAACCATTTGAACATCGTGTATATGCCATGTGATGGTGCTAAAGATGATCTGCTTCGTAACTTTCCCTGGTATCAAGCTCAGATTGACAGGCCTGTAATTCTCTGGATCATCCTTTCTGCCCTTTTGGTAGATTGGAGTCACATTATTTAAAGTTCAGTCAACTGGGACCTCCCTGGTTAGCCAGAACTGCTGAAGTTCCACCAGCTCCTTCAGTACCCTTGGATGAATCCTATCCAAACTCCTCGATTTATGAACATTCAAAAGTTGTAGAAGGTCACATACAGTTTCCCATTGGAGTACAGGGACTTCGTACTGCTCCCTGTCACTGTCGTCCAACTCAGTGGGCTGGGTACCCCAAGAAAATTAGTATTAGCCTTACTGATAAATATGTTCCTAGTCAAGCCTAGAATCTAATTTTGACTGCTGTCTGTGGACCTCATCTTTTTGCCCTCGCTTTGTGCCATCTGCTGTAAAGGTTGGGCTTTGTTGCTATTCTCTTCCAATGCTTGAGCAGGCTTATATCTTTACTACAGAAAATTATTCCAGTGCCTGAAGACAGATATTTGCTTACACTTTTCCACTAAGATGCAAAGAGATGCATTTATAATGTACAACCCAAACTTAACACAAAATAATTTTTAATACATTTGGTAGGAAAAACACGGAGTGACTTTTCAGAATGATAACTCTCCCATACATTTTCTTTTTACTGTCTCTCACTCACCCAGCCTCCATGTGCTGAATAGTGGCTATAAGTAGAAAGGATCCTGCATTCCTCCTGGACAACAGTCAGGAGAATGGCCATGCTAGGGTGCATTTTTGTTCCCTTTCTGTAGCAGAAATCTACACCATCCATATGTACAAAAACTATGTTAGCGCAGTGCTTCAGGTATATGGCTTGTAGTCTGCAGTTCATTTTACCTCGTGACCTATCTTGAGCTTCTGTTAAGCCAGTAGTATTGTATGTGACACTACACTAAATATTGTCTCCCTCAGATACACCATGTGGAGACACATAAAGAGGTACAGGAAACTGCTAGATACTAATACACTGTTAAGTAATACATGTTAATGTTTGCTGCTCTTAACCATACTGTAAAAGTGGTCTACATTTTAAAAATGCCAAACAACTGTATAAATTCACACTGTCCAAATTTCATCATGAAATCACATTTTTGAGAGTAGAATTCAA
The DNA here is from genome assembly GCF_013377495.2 of Cygnus atratus. Lineage (NCBI taxonomy): Eukaryota > Metazoa > Chordata > Aves > Anseriformes > Anatidae > Cygnus > Cygnus atratus. The sequence goes on from NC_066396.1 coordinate 69,728,328, forward strand.
TAGAACAAACATAGAATCATAGATTCTATGCCAAGCCAAGCCAACAATAAATATCCAAATGTGACTTGTCCATGGCAACTACTGCATACAGTATAACAAGTAAGAAACAGAGATATGTAGTCTTCAAAGAAGAATAATAAATAAATTAAACTGTTTTATTACTTGTTCTTTTAGCTTCTTTTTCACTACATATATATATTTATAACACCTGTATTCTAGTAGAATTCTAGATTGGCCGTAATTTAGGTATTGAATCCCAAGTAAAATTTACCACTTTTGAATAAGTCAAAACAGGTTCTGCTGTTCTCAGAGGTGTTAATTTCATTATTTATTTACTTATTTTCAGCAGTCTTACTCAACCTTTAAACTCCCTTGAAAGGTGAATGACAGGCCAATGAGGTGAACATTAGAAGCTCATAAAACCAAATTTCCATTTGAATATTTTTAACTACACAAATATCACACAACATACCTGTTTGATTTGTCCCTTTAGATTTTGGTGACGAATACTGCAATATCACTATGCTGATGATAAAGCAATCCCTTTAATTTTTGTACCCTACGCTCTTTTTGATGGCCACAGGTTAGCAATGTACTTAAACTTTCCCTTGACATTAAGTACCAGTTTAATTACCTTACTGCGTCAGAGATTAAAATGAAGTATTAACTCTTGTTTCTGGACCAGATATGACATTTTAGAAACAGTTATGCTCATAAATATACCCTTCATCATCAGAATATTCCTATTTTATTACAGCACTTTAAATGTGTCCTTACATCTCAGCAGTTGGCTGTTCCCATTTAAAGTTGTAGAATCTCTTTAATATTTTTCTGAATTGAGTGAATTGAGCTATTACCGCTAAATTTCCTTTTTTTTTTTTCTCTCTCTCTTTTTAAGTGGGTGCTAGTGTCTCTGATTTGCTATAGAGTGATTCACTTTTAACTCTTGTATTGCTGATCTTAAACAAATAAATAAATAATTGAGTTAAGCATGATTAATTTCAAGTCACAGTCTTTCATTTGCAAATCAACCCATATTCTCGTATCCACTTTAAGACTGCTTTTTCACATGGAAATCAACCTCTGCTTTGTTCAAGAAAAAAATAATGACAACATAAGAACATTTCTTGACAATCTCAAGCAATAATTGCATTATTATTTCCCTCCTCTGAAGGAAATCCTAGAAAAATGTAGAAATAAAAAATATTTAAAGAATATGATACAGTCAATCAAAAAGTGAAAAATCCTTCATTATTTCTCTTAGACTGACTTAACTTATGTTTATTTTACAAATTAGTTTTGGTAAAAGAAAAACAAAAATTTCCAACTTATACCTATTAAGGTAGTCTTCTTCGTCTTCTTCATCTTTTTTTTTTTTTTTTTTTTATAAATGTCATTTTGCCTGGCCTCCTGAATGATCACATATGCAATTTTCAAGTTCAGAACTAGAAAGAGAGAAGACTCCTTTTAATTACTGTGTACCATACACTCAGGTCCCTTCTACTTTGATGATAAAATAATGCACTGGAAATCACTGTACATCAAATTACTTTGTATGTACTGGAAAACAAGTAATAAGACCATATATTTTGATTTTCGCCAAGGTGATCAGTTGTTGGCAGGTGCGGACCATGGCAGAGCTGGGTACTGTGGCCTACCAGGGCCTTCCTTAAGTGGGGAAGCCCCAGGAGAGCACAGAGACTGCCAGGGATCTGCATCTGATGCAAGAGCAGATGAAGAGTGTGGGCAAGGCCAGCAGTAACAGCAGCCACTGCCCACTGCCCCATAAGCAGCCCCTGGGGAGTGCCACGAACAGTGCAGACAAATGGCCTGGCAGCGGCAGTTGGTGCCGAAGGGGACCCAGGAGGGAGGGTGCCCCATGAGGGAGGGCCGTTCTACTCACCAAGTAGGAGGCACCAAGTACACCTTGACCCTGCACCCAGATCTGTGCAGGCCATGGGTGCTTGTCTTACCTGATCCTCAAGGCAGAATGGTGGGCACTCATCTGAAGGCTCACAGCAAAGTATTTAGGGGACCCACAGCCCAGGGCCAAACAGCTTTAAACTCTATTACTGTTACTAACAGAAGGGAGGGGGCCAGTGGTACAGGAGAGTGGAAGTTGGCAACAACAAGGACCAACAGGAGGAAGATCAGCAGGAGGAAGAGTCATCCCTCAGAGCCTGAGGTGCCCTTACAGAAGTTCTTTACCCCTTTGCTGTCTGGAAAGGAAAGACCCATTGCAGGGGGGGTGCAGCTGAGTAAGACAGCTCGGTCTGCTCCCTGTGGAACAAGCAGTGCATCTAAGAAAAGGTGACAGGTGGTAGTAGTAGGAGACAGTCTTCTGAGAGGTATGGAGGCACCCATCTGACAACTGGATCCCCTCTTGAGAAAAGTCTGCTACTTACCGGGGGTTCATATCAGGGATGTCACCAAGAGGCTGCCAAGACTCATACAGCCTAAGAAGTATTATCTATTGTGCTGTTCCACGTGGGCATCAGTGATGAGTCAGGAGCAGTCTGAGGAGTGTGAAAAGGGATTACAGAGCTCTGGGAGCAGCAGTAAGGGACTCAGGAGTGCAGGTGGTTTTTTCATCAGGCCTGCTGGTCAAAGGGAAGGAGATTGAAAGGGCCAGTCACATCTGGCAAGTCAACAGATGGTTACAGGGGTTTTCATTAGGGACCCAAGTCATTTCATACTAGGAGTAGCTTAGGCTCAGTAGCACTTTGTTACTGCTGCTTGGCCTGTACTTAACCTCAGAGGCAACCTCACAATTTGTATTTAGTCAAATACAAGAAAAAATGTTCAAAAACAAATCCTTGCTGGTGATACCATCTCCTTTTCAGGCTTTCAGTTTAGTTTGGCTTAGCAGAACAAAATTACTGACAGATGTCTAAGGTAATGCTTTAGAAAAAGTGCCAAAATACCTTATCTGGTAGTGTACATTTGGCCAAGTATCCCCCAGTGCACTTGATACTTGCACCATTGTCAGAATGACAGTTCATTTACATCACTTCCATATTAGCAGTGCCATTAAAGCTCCAATTATCCAACACACACACTTTTAAAATTCTCAGTGGATAAGCTACTCAACTTTACATCTATTACACAATTCTCATCCCAATTTAAAAATGTTTCAACCCAACAGATTAAGTAATCCAGGACTACATTGTATTATTATCTAATTAACAAAAAATGTTCTTCTAAGTCAAATTCAAAGGTATAGCCTCTTCTCTTTTCCTCTTTTTACCTGGGAGCGTTGAGCCAGCTATGATGTCTGGGGGCCAAGTTCCTTTAAATTTGCTGCATTTCCTTTACCAGAAAGTTAGAGATGATCAGAGGTTCCTCCCAGCTATGCTGATAGGAATATGAAATATTCTGAGCACATTTTAAATATTGTGCAGTTGCTGACATATGTGTAAATGAGCATAAAGTATTCCCAATTTGGAGAGACAGTGTTTCATATAAATGTTTCACAGATATATAAAACTATCCAGCAGACGAGGCTCTGGCTGCTAAAAGCTAGCTTTTGCTTACTTTCAAGGCTGTGTTTAACTCCATTGTTTACTATAAAGCAAAAAAGAGCTTTGCATGCTCTTCCCTCTCCTTAATGCTGATGTGAAAGTGTCTGCAAAACTAATATATGACCTGATGCTTTGGAGAATCAAATAATTAGCGAGAGCAAACTGCTTGTCCATGGTAGGAAAAAACTCACCTTGAAAATAACAGGAGGATCCTATCTGCCCATTCCTGTCATATAATGCCAGGGATCAAACTGATCCACTAATAGCACAGCATGTCTGTCTGCTCATATTTGGACAGTAAGCCTGTGCAAGGCAATTAATACACCCCAGCTTGGATGAAGGCATTATGGACAGCTGGAATTCACAGCAAAGTAAGTGCTCATGCTCGTGTTTAGTTCACTGAGGCCACAGCTCTGAATTTCATCTGAGTAAAATGACAGAAATCCTTTGAAGAGTTGTGGCTGTGCCTACCAGAGAAGCTGATCTCTAGGCCTTCTTCCTGATCTCCATCCCTTAGTTTTATCCTCCCTGTAAGCCTTTACATATATTCTGCCTCTTTGGGAAATGCTGAATTTAAAAGGCCAAGGAAAGCTCACCTGAGTGGCAGAAACAGGGACGTTTTAGATTGTTTGCTTCACAGCTACCAGCAATGACTTGTTTAAACGAACACACCTGTAAACAAAGGAGAACATACACCTGTACCTTAACAAAAGTGGAAATTTGGACAAACTGCTTCAAGATTGGATGTAATCTGAACCTGCCTGAATGAGTGAGTGCATGAAGGTTATTGTTTTAATACAAAAGAACTGCCTAGATCTTGTCTTTTTTTTTTTTTTTTTTTTTTTTTCAGAAGACACGCAGGCACATGCTTAGTCTGAAACATTTGAGTAATCCTGCTGAAAACAATTGAACTACTCACATTCTAAGCAGTTTGTTTAAGCTTCCATTTAATATACTCTTTTTTTTCTTTTCTTTTTTCTTTTTTTCTTTTTCTTTTTTTTTTTTTTCCAAAGAGTAGAACAAGCAGGAAAGCATAATCATAAATGTGAAAACATGCTTCAGCTTGTATAATCCTAAATATCATAATGTTATGCCCAAACGATTTAATTAGATCCTACAGCAAGAGTACTATTTAGCAAAAAATCAGCAACCAAAATAACATGTGCGTATTATTACTAATGTGCTGTAGAGGATTATGGAAAACTGCAAGTCTCTGAATTACAGGAAGAACGGAAAGAAAATCTTTGTTAATAAATTTTAACTGAGAAAACTGGAATTAATTTATTTTACATTGAAAATATCTCCACTACTTTACTTTCCAGAAGAATTCTGTAGACAATGAAGACAGAATAGGTTTTTACAGAATCAAAGAACTATTGATTAGTTGAGGTTTGACTTCTGGATATGACCGTAAGGTCAATCCCGTGCTCAAAACATGTCTAATTACATCACATTACTCAGGGCTTTATCCAGTCATGTCTTTGAACATCTCCAAGGATGAAGTCCCACAAACTCTTTGGTCAGCTTGCTCCATAAATTGACCACCTTCATGGTGGAAAATGTTTTCCTTATATTCCTAGAATTTCTTATGTTCCAGCTTCATGCCTGTTGCCTATCTCCCCGTCACTGTGCACATCTGAGAGAAGTGGAACATTAAACCAAATCTTTATGAAACTAAGTCCCTGACATCTCTGCTTTTGAGCCTTTCTTTTCTAAAACATAGCTGTTATTGGGAGCAATGCTGAATTCTATTTTATTTTTTTTTAATGCCATTGGTGGTTGGAGAGCAATTGCTTTTTTTTTTTTTTTTTTTTTTTTTTTTTTTTTTTTAAGTGGCTAGAAGGGATTTATAGTGGACTCACAGTCACACTGTGTGAAGTATTTTAGCTACATTAGGTATTATTTTTTCCGATATATGTTTGCATACAGACCTATGCAGAAACTGAAATACTACAACTTGTCTCTATGTAAGTAACCAAATATAACAGTGTTATTAATTTTTGCATAATTTCTGAACAAGTCAATGTTGATCTTGTCATGTTATTATCCATAAACTTCCAAATGGATGGTAGAGCGCCTGTGACTTTTTATTTTTGCAAGAAAAAGGCAGAAGTTTATGGACAGTGTTTGATTCATATTTCTCAGGATTTCTGTGACTACAGCTGAGCCTTAGTTAAGCTGAAATGCCTAATAAACTTCATACGTCATTTATCAGGTAACTATGTCCTGACCTCAGAAAGGGAGTTCCAGTGATCTACAGTCTAATGGGCCCTTCTGTTATCTCACCTTTTTGCTTCAGTAACTCCCCTGTTCAAATGACTGATGTCAGATGCCTTAGTATGCTAACCAAAAGTAAAAAACAGTGACCTTAACTTTCTGCTGTAACCCATTGCTATTAAAGAAGAGCTCAGAACCCTTCATTAATGATTTTGGTACTGCAAAGCTCGTTAGTTAAATGTAGATTTGTAAAACCAAGACCATAACTACAGACTGTGTGAACTGCTGTGCTAATTATGAGATGAAAAAAAACCTCTGATTTTAGATAAAGAGACTGAATTTTGTCTTAGCCTTACTGAGGGAAAAAAAAATAATAATAAAGAACACAGTTATAGTTTCATAATGTATTTCGATTGTTATGGCATCTGTATGCCTGTAATATGAATCTCTTATTGTGAAAATGCTGTTATTTGTAGGAGTACAGCAATCTGGGTCTGTTCTTGAATAAACACTTCGTATCTGTCCCTCATTGTGGTATACGCTTGAAATTAAGCTTATGGGTCCTAAGATGGGATTCATTGAAGGTGAAAGGTGTGAGAAGGAGCAATGACAAATATTTTTCTTTGTTAAAAATGTCTTTCTTGAAGAAGGGAAGCTTTATTGAAAGACTCTAAATGCCATTCTTGCTGTTAAGCTACATAAAGGTGAATATTTCATTCCTCCAGGCCTCCTGTGATGCATTTCAAAAGAATTAACTTCAGTATTCCCCTTTTTTTTCTTTCTGTCTCTCTCTCTTTTTTTCCTAACCCAGAGAAAGTGCATTAGTTGCAGAAGTCTCTCTGAAACAAATGCAAGAGATGGCTCGTTTCAACGTGGTAAATTTTTGCTACCACACTTAATGGACAGTGACTGTAACTGTAATTTAAAATATGCAGAAGATAAAGCAACTCATTTATTTGGAATGTTAACAGCTTTCTCATGGAACAACACATATTGGTGTGTTTACTTCAAAGTTGTTTTTTTTTTTTTTTTTCCTTAACAAATGCTGTAGATGTTGCCTATGTTGCCAAGGCTTCCCACTTTGTTTCCCCTTACTGTCAATCCTGTCTTATGTTAAGTGCAAGGGCCAGTTAGAGGATCAGTGACAGATTTTACCCTCATGTGCTGTGACTGATAATAACTTCTAATTTCATATATTGCATTTAACAGAAAAAAACTATTCAGTGATGCTGTCTTGCTGGTACTTATTCTTTCTGTACTGTGTACCAGCATGTTTATTGAAAATGCATGAGAGGAAAATCTTCTACCTTATCTTTTTAAGACTCCTTAGTCTACTAGCAAGCATTTTCTCAGCTGAAGTGCCATATAAGAATAATCAAGACAACATCCTTCAGTTTTATTGACAGATTACATCCTTTCTGTTTTTATAGTGGACTGACATGCTGATGAGAGAACATTTTCCGTATAGGGGAAGCTCGCCTGCAGGAAGACAAGTGAGGTGTTTTAAAAAAAAACTATGCGGAAATAACTATTAGGACCTGGGTTGTCAGCTATCTACAGCTAAAAATGTGAAGAGATTATTAGAAATGCGAAAGAGCACAAACATAGAGAGGAGAAACACATGGTCTAAAAGAGTGTCCACAGTTTTGTAGGGATCACAAGCTTTTTGAAAGGACATACATGGCTCACCAGCAACCAGCTTGCATACACATACTTGTTTTACAGTCTCAACAAGTTTTCAACAATAAAGCATTAATTGCTTATGACTTAAGTTATGGAAAGATGAATACATATATACATATTGTAGTGCTGTTAGGATGTGAGTTGGATTAAAAAAAAATCAATGAAGATTAAAGGTACAATAAACTTTGTACATGTGTTGACTTCACCTGCCTTAGCTTTCATTTACCTATTTTTCAGTTTTCACTGTTCCTGGGCATCATTTAGTAACTCTGTCCACTGTTCTAAACACATGAAAAATAACTTTTTTAATATTTTTCATTTAAAATGTGGGTCAGCACTCCCCTGTCCCCCACAAGAAGGAAAATACTTTAGAAACTTCTTTTTCAAGAAAAGTAATCAGTTTTTAAAACCAAAAGAAAATGCTACATGTAGTCATTTGACACTTCACCTTTGAAAAGATGTCAAGAAAATAAAATCAGAGAATCATATGCAAATGCATTTTATGTTAATGTAATAAATTAAAACTTCATCCAGCTTTACCCGTAATGGTTCTCATTTTTCCTCCCCTCCCCTCCCCTCCACTTCTGTTTAGCCAATGTAGTTAAATGAGTACAATTCATGATATTTTTATTTCTCTGGAACAGAAGTGACCAAACATGAGGCTTCTCCTAAATTAAACAGCTGCACTATTTTTCCATTTTCAAGCCAACTCCATCCAGTGGATTATCGGAATGAATGCATGCAATGGAGTCTGATTCTCAAATACCATGTTCCCTGATGTCTGCAAGGTCACAGTTGGCCAACTGAAAACCTGTGCTGCCTAGTTATGCTAATTTATATTTGTAAACTCAGTGGTTTTCCTAGTTGTTGTCACTGATGCCCATTTCACAGCTGCAACAAAGAACCATATAAGAGAATGAATTAACAACAGGTGTGGAAAGGGAACCAAAAAAACATCAGCTCTAATTTCCTAGCCATGGTCTCACAGAGGCTGTGCATCACTCTCTAGGAACCAGCTTGATGCAGGTACATGGATATAGATCATACATCTGTTGTGCAAATATGCTGGAGGGACTCCCAGGTAGCATGGATATGTGTAAAATAAGCCCATCTGCTCGTTGTGTGGTAAATCATTCCTCAGTAAATGCTGTGCTCTTTGTGCTGGTGCTTGGACAGTGCTGTTTACTAGGGGCAACAATTGATGCCATTGTCCACAGCATGGCATTCTTTACTCATAGTTAGTTGTGAGTCCCGAACAACCTGCAGTGCATTCAGAGGTGGACAAAGCACTTTTGTGCTAAGTGATGATAAATTATTCATCTTAAATGCAGGGACACAGCCTACCTTAGTGCACAATCTGCATACCCCACTTAACATTTTTAAATTACATAGTAAATAGCACTATTGCAGTTACATCTGTGCATTACTACACTAAGATGAAAAAAAAAAAGTTATTTCAAGCTGACAATGTTTAATTTCATTGAAGTAACTATAACAATTTTTTTTTTTTTCCTTTTCTTCTTTGAAAAAAAGCTTCTGGGCCAAATACTAAATACAGTACAATAAGAGAACATTTATATGTTTTTAAGAATGTATACTGAATATGTCTGATAGTCCAGATGATAAAGGTTTTTTTGCCCATGGGCGTATCGACAAGGTATTAAAACAATTAGGTGGTTTCGAGTCTTTGTTCCTTTGTGTCTTTCTCCTAAGAAACACGAGGAAAGTCTAAATTTTTTTCATTATTGCATTTCTATCTCTTCTTTGTTTGTTGTTTTGTTTTGTTTGTTTGTTGGTATTGTCTGAAAGTCAAATCTGGATTCTTATAGGGAGGTGATGGCTGCCATTTTCCTTGTGGAACTTCTTTTTAAGTTTCCATCCCTGCGTGACCTCCTAGGATGCAGAAGGGATACCTGCCTCACTTTTACCTTATGGAATTTATGGGAATCTGCAAACGAGATGTCAGTGTTCTGTACCAAATTACTTTACCTCTCTTTCCTTTGTACAGAGTGAAATCGATTTTGAAAGTGAGTAGGGGGCAATAGAAGAAGGTAATAAAAACACAAATTTATGGTAAAGTAAATTAATGTTGTCTTGGCCACGTAGGCACAACCAACATAACCAATTAATTCACCTGTGAGCCACAATGTCTGCAGTTAAATTACCTCTTAAGTTTTGGATTGATTATTCCTGAGATGCTTCTCCTTATACATTTGAATATGTATCACATTTCTCAGCCTTTATGTTCACATGAGATTTGTATTATATTCAAAGCAAAAATTAATATCTATCTACTTTTAGTTCACTTTCAAGAAACACTTTGATGTCTAATAAAACATCACTAAAACCAAAATTGTGTATGACACAGATGGGCTATAGGTTAATTGGAGCTTTTGTTTGTTGTGGACTGAAAACTGTCTTGAGCAAATACTGATTTTTAAGTTCTAACAGAATTAAAGCTAGTGAATAAATCTCACACATTGTCTTCTACTTTTCTTTTTTGGAGCTGGAATGGGTTGAAGAGTAAATCAAATGACAAAATTTGGTATTTTATTAGAGTAAGTTAATTTAAGATATTGATTGGATTTGTAGCTGCTAGCATTTGTGGATGTAAAGCTATAATATCAAAGGGTTTTAGGTCTCCATCCACGTTGATCAGAAGGTAGTAAGAATTGCAGTTTGACAGGTTAGTGCTGTGGTTAAGAACTTTTTTCTTGCTCTTGCTATAGAAATGACATAATAATTAAAAGAAATGAGCCTTAACTTTTCCTCCTCTCTATTTAGTGATTAAGTCTCCAAGAAAATCACTTAAGTGATGAACCAGATCCCTGGCTGGCTCGTAGTTCATCTGCCATCCGAGGGTCTATTGCTACAGGAAAAAAAAAAAAAAAAAGGATTAATTTTTCTTTTTCAAAAATATTCTAATCTCAGTAAAAACTTTACTAGCAGATTAAAAAACAAACAAACAAACAAAACAGCAATGTACCAACAGTCTAATGTTCGGGTTATTGACAGCTCTTGGCAAAAGACCATTTGCAAGTGCTAATGAAAAAGAATATCATTATTGTATAGCGAGAAGCATGCAAATGTAATTCCAGAGGTTTAAAGTTATTGTAATTAAATTGCCAGGATAATAGATGATGAGAGAGACGTTATGACTCTCATTTCTCATGGCACAGTGGTATATATGTATTCCCATAGTGTGCTTGTGGTGTAAAACTAGTAGCTTCCTCTGAGATTAATCTGGGAAGCTAGCTAAGACGTAATAGGGTCTCAGTCAAAGGCTTTGGTTAGACTACAATGGGGTCATTTTCCATGAAAGAGTCACATCACGGAATCACAAAATGGCTGAGGCTGGAAGGGACCTCTGGAGATCATCTGGTACACCCATTCTGCTCAGGCAGGGACACCACAGGCAAGTTGCCCAGAACCATGTCCAGATGGCTTTTGAGTATCTCCACAGTGGAAGACTCCACAGCCTCTCTGGGAAACCCATGCCGGTGTGACCCTCACAGTGAGGATGTGTTTCCTGATGTTCAGCAGGAACATCATGTGCTTCAGTTGATGCCCACTGCTTCTTAACCTCTCACTGTGCAAAACTGGAAAAAGCCTGGCTCCATCATCTCTGCACCCTCACTTCAAGTCTGTGTACATGTTGATAAGATGTCCCCTGAGCCTTCTTCTCCTTAGGGTGAACACTCCCAGCTCTCTAAGACTTTCCTCATATGAGAGACGCTCATGTCCCTTTACCATCTTCATGGCTCTTCATTGGACTCTCTGAGGTATGTCCATGTCTCTCTTGTACTGAGGGGCCCAGAGGTGGACCCAGAACTCCAGGTGTGGCCTCCTTAGTGCTAAGCAGAGGGCAAGGATCACCTCAATTGACCTGTTGGCAATACCTTCCCTAATGCAGCCAGAATACCATTAGCCTTGTTTGCATCATGGACACATTGCTGGCTCGTGTTCAACTTGGTGTCCACCAGGACTCCCAGGACGTTCTCAGCCAAGCTGCTTTACAGCTGAGTGGCCCCCAGTCTGTACTGACATCTGGGATTGTTTCTCCCCTGGTGAAGCGCTTGATTCTTCTCCTTTTTGAACTACACATGGTTCCTATCAGCCCATTTTTACAGCCCGTCCAGAACCACTGGATGATAAGACAGCCTTCTGGAGTATTTACCATTCCTTTCATTTCTATGTCACTAGTAGTTACTGGCCTCCAAAGAGATGTCCTGTATCTGATCCCCACTCTCTTAGCATGATTGTTCAACCAATATTCAAGACACTTAATGGTAAATCAAGGTGAAAAAAACTAAAGAGAAAAGAAAAATCTAAACACCAGTCTAACCCATCAGTCTTTGTAACATCAGGGGCAAAGAGCTACAGGCCTTATTGGGTCAGATGGCCCATGGTGACATCACTGAGTGATGGGCTGTGAATGAATCAATCCATGTCAAGCAATGTCATGTATTTTGATATTCTATTTCTGTGACAATCACTGAAATTCAGATTCCACACCAAATTATTCATACAGCCGTAGAGAAGAATACTTGTTTTTTGCTACAGTGGAGGCATTGGTTACCCATTATTATTCTTTCAATGTTATATTGGTTTACGCAATTCCCCCTTCAAGCTCCTCATTCTTCTTCCCCAGTTCTCCAAAGCACACTTAAACAGGCTGGGTACCCATAATCAAAGTCAGGTTTGAGACATGACTGTTCCTTTATTTATCTAAAGAAAAATACTTTCACAACAACAACAAAATTACTAAAATAAAGTGTTGTGCAAATCCCAGTCCACTAGGTTAGGTAGGAAATGAGGTCAGGTAAGTACCAGCTAAATTTAAAAGAGCTAAACTTCTACTCCCAAATCTTTATGAGCTCTTCAGTGATAATTTCTGTCTGCCCAGAACAGGACGAATAAGACAACAGGGCCGTTTCTCCTGTCCTGTGACAGCACTGCCAAGAGCAGCTGTCCAGGAGCTCTCAGAACAGGAGATCTGAGGGGGAGAAGCCCAAGCTCCACCCTCTTCCAGAGACCCCGCGCTCAACTCCCCTGGACCACACCACTGCCCTATAGGCATCAGACAGGGACAGCAGGCCCCGGTCAGCCCCACATCAGAGCTGGTACCTAGCACCATGGGTGCCTGTTGGGGCAGATGGCCCATGGTGACATCACAGAGCGACGGGCTGTGACCTCGCAGCCCTCGCTGCTTATCTTGGGGCGCCAGCAGAGGCCACATCAGCCTAGCTCGTGGCTGGACTCCTGCTGAGCGTGTGTGCAAGGCTTGGAGCATTGAGCAAGGCTTTGGTGGAGCCGTGCTGTGGGGCCGCCGGCAGCTGTTCTCAGTGCCTGTCCCCACAGTCATTGCGCGTGTTTCCCCGGCCCTGCCTGTCTCAGGCAGCCGGGGCCCCACGGGACGCGCTCGCAGCAGCGCAGGTGAGCTGTGTGGGGACACGTGCCCCATGGCAGCCCACGGGGGCACGGGACGGCCCAGCCATGGTGTTGGGGGGGTTTCTGCTGAGGTGCCAGGGGGGCATTGCCTCTGCTCACCCTGGCACAGTGAGTGACCTTGGCCTCTCTCCCTTGTGTAGATTCAGATAGCCTTTGTCAGCTGCAGCTCTTCCCAGCCCACTGTAGAGCCTGGTGGTCATGGATGTGCCGTCGGACTGGACCTGCCCAGCCTGTGGGGACAGTCGGGACGATGTTGCCTATGTGACCCCTTGTCTCCACCAGCTGTGCTATGGCTGTGCCCTGCGGTGGGCAAAGAAGAGTCCAAGGTGCCCCTTCTGCAGGGAGACAATCAAGACTGTCAAATACTCGGTGAGGTCGGACAACGATTTCTTGGAGTGTGCTGTCCCAGAGCCTTCAGAGCACTTGGCTGAGGAGCAGCAGGATGATCAGGAGGCTGTGGAGCTGGTGCCCAGGGCTCCTGAGCTCAGCTTCCCACCTGAGGTCTGGGCAGCCTTCTTCCGCGAGCACCCAGAAAATGTCGAGCCCCTGCTTGCGTGGCTGCAGCAGGAGCTGGAGACAATCTCCGGCTCCGAGTGGTGGGAGGTGGCTGCAGGTCTGAGCACGGTGATCGGCTTCCTGTGCGTCTACGGGCTCGACGAGGAGGGCTTGGTGCGGGCGCTGCAGCCTTGCCTCAAAAACCGGACACTGCCTTTCGTGGTGCGGCTCATCATTGCCGCTGTGGAGCTGTGCAGCACAGAGATCCGCCGGCTGCGTGACCGCCAGGACACCCATGCTGCAGGGGGCCAGGAGGACAGCCCCGCGGCCGCCCACGGCCACGCCACCTTTCCAGGGGAGACTCGTTCCCCTGCCACCACGGAAGAGGAGGAGGCACCTGAGGAGCCAGGGCAGGCAGCAGCAGGTCCCTCTGCCCAGGGCAGGGACTGCTTGCCTGGGGGGCGCCGGCGTGCCCCGAAGAGGAGGGCCAGCAGCAGCCTTCAGGACTCTCCCCAGCCCCGCAAGAGGCCGCCCCGACGACGGCACTAGGCGGGCACCCCACGGCTGGCAGCATCACATCTGAAAATAAAGAAATGTTACTGAAAGAGTCTCTCTCTTATTGACAGTGCAGACGTTGCTGCTGTCCATACCCATGCTGGTTTCACAGAATCACAGAATCACAGAATTGTAGGGGTTGGAAGGGACCTCAAGATGTCATCGGGTCCAACTCCCCTGCCAAAGCAGGTTCCTCCCTGGGCAGTCTGTTCCAGTGCTCCGTCACCCTCACCATGAAGAAATTCTTTCTCATATTCGTGTGGAAATTCCTGTGCTCCATTTTGTGGCCATTGCCCCTCGTCCTGTCCCCATAAACCACTCAAAAGAGGTTGGCCAAATCCCTCTGTCTCCCACACTTCAGGTATTTATAAACATTGATAAGATCCCCCCAACGTCTTCTTTTCTGAAGGCTGAACAGGCCCAGGTCTCTCAGTCTTTCCTCACAGGGGAGATGCTCCAGGCCCCCTATCATCTTTGTGGCCCTCCACTGGACTCTCTCCAGGAGATGCCTGCCCTTTTTGTACCGGGGAGCCCAGAACTGGACACAGTTCTCCAGGTGAGACCTGACCAGGGCAGAGTAGAGGGGGAGGATCACCTTCCTTGACCTGCTGGTCATGCTCCTTTTAATGCACGCCAGGATCCCATTGGCCTTCTTGGCCACCAGAGCACACTTCTGGCTCATGGTCAACCTGTCGTCCACCAGGACCCCCAGGTCCTTCTTTGCAGAGCTCCTCTCCAGCAGGTCATCCCCCAGCCTGTACTGATACATACGGTTGTTCCTTCCCAGGTGCAGGACTCTACACTTGCTCTTGTTAAACCTCATTTGGTTACTTCTGCCCAGCTCTCCAGCCTGTCCAGGTCTCGCTGAATGGCAGCACAGCCATTCAGCGAGACCTGGAGGTGTGTCAGCCACTCCTCCCAGCTTTGTATCACCGGTGTACTTGCTGAGGGCAGACACTATTCCCTCATCAAGGTCGTCGATGAAGATGTTGAACAGGACCAGACCCAGCACCGACCCCTGGGGAGCACCGCTTGTCACAGGTCTCCAGCCGCACTCTGCACCACCGACCACCACCCTCTGAGCTCGGCCAGTCAGCCAGTTGTCAACCCCCCTTACTGTCCACTCATCCATCCCACACTTTCTCAGCTTTGCTAGCAGGATGTCATGGGAGACAGTATCAAAAGCCTTCCTAAAGTCAAGGTAGATGACATCCACTGCTCTCTCCGCATCTACTCAGCTGGTGATGTCATCATAGAAGGCAACGAGGTTGGTCGAGCACGATTTCCCCTTGGTGAATCCATGCTGACTATTCCTCATAACCTTCTTCTCTTCCAATTGCTTGGAGATGGCATCCAGAACAAGCGGTTCCAACACCTTTCCAGGGACAGAGGTGAGACTGACCAGCCTGTAGTTTCCCTTCTCAGCGTCCCCCGTTACCAGGAAACCCACCTCGTTCAGCAGGGGACCCTCATTATCCCTAGTCTTCCTTTTACTGTTTACAAGCCACTCCATTTTCTCTCACTCCATCTCTTAGAGAAAATAAAGAAATGTTACTGAAAACGTCTCTCTATTATTGGCATTGCAGACATTGCTGCTGTCCGTACCCACGTTGATTTCTCCCTCTTCTTGTTATGATCATGTCCAGAGAAGTGCTATGAAGCTGGTGAAGCATCTGGAGCACAAGTCTTATGAGGTACATCTGCAACTCTTACATGGTTTGTTGGTTAGTTTCCTGGTTCACTTGGGGAGTCTGCAGTGACTGGCTGCTGTGAGGCACTGCAAGAGCTTGCCCAGAGACATTGTTCATGACCCATCCCTAGAAGTATTCAAGGCCAGCTTGGAAGAGGCTTTGAGCAACATGATGTAGTGGAAGGTGTCCCTGTCCATGGCAGGGGCATTGGAATTAGATGATCTTTAAAGTCCCTTCCAATCCCAACCGTTCTCTGATTTTGGGATTGCATGATTCTATGATTCTATGATGTGTGCCTTGTCCATGGTCTTCTTTATCATGGGCTGGAGGAGAATATTTGCTCTGGCACCTGGAACACCACCTCCCCCTCCTTCTCTTGCTCCTCTGGGCAAGCTGTTCCTCAGCCATGGTCTTTGCACAGCAGCAGGCTGAGGGGATCTGAGGATGAGGAGCTGCTATGTCAGCATCCTACCCCTCCCGGCAAAGGGCTGCACAGATGTACCACCCTCCCAACAGAGGGGCCCCATTGACCCCAGGCTGTAGCACACACCTTGGGCGGTATAGCCCAGAAGAGTCAAAGAATCACAACACTAGCCCTTCCGGCTCCTGATGGGGAGCACCTTTCTCAGAGGTGGGGAAAGAATTTTTGCCCAGGAGTTATCAGGGCTGATTGATTGGGCTTTAAACTAGATTCAACGGGGGAAAGGGACAAAACCAGGCCCACCACTGATAAGCTATGGGACTGCACACCAATAATTGAGGGACTGCATGCTAGCGAGACTTTTCAGCCTGCCCCATGAGGGGCTGGGTTGAGTGAAAGACATCTGAAATGTTTCTGTGCAAATACTTGCAGCATGGGAAACAAGCATTTCAGCTCCCTGAAGTGTTTGTATACTAATGCACATAGTTTGGGAAACAAGGAAGAACTGGAAACCTGTGTGCAGTCACAAGGCCATATTCTCATTGCAACCACAGAGACATGGTGATAGCTCACATGACTGGAATGCTGTCAAGGAAGGTGTGGAAAAAATGCCTGAGGCGACGTAGAAATTAAGCGTATATTCACATTTTTAAGGAAAGGTACAGCATTGAAGAAGCTTCTAGTGTGGAGTGTAGCTGCATTCCATAGAAGTTCCCTAGGCCTCCAATCTTAGATGTTGGCCACACCGGGGGAAGTTGGTGTGCCGACGCTAAGAGGAATCGTACGGAGCGTGGAGACACCACAGCCAGGCTCTGTGATAAGATGGGAACTTGATTGTTCTTTTGCACACCAAAAAAAAAAATTTTGCACCGATAAGCTACCCTGAAGTCAGAAGGTATCCTTCATAATGGTGTCTTCCCTAACATCCTCTCTCTCTTATGTCAACTTATATTATTTACTGTCTTTGAGGTGGAGCTTGGGTGACTCTAGTCTTGCATATCTTGGTTATGATCGGTGCAAAATTTTCTCACTTTCGTTTAAAGGCGTAGGCTCAGAGAAATTCAGAGCATATGCTCAGTGAGGGGTGGTCACACCTTGGTGGTGGGTAGCCTTTGGGATGTGTTTTGGTATTATAATGATATTATAATGAGCAAAGTTCACCACAGTACATCACTTTGTCAAAAACATGACAAGCCATTGGCTCAGGGTAGCAAATGTACAGTTTATTGGTTTTGGTGTGCAAAAGAACAATCAAGTTCCCATCTTATCACAGAGCCTGGCTGTGGTGTCTCCACGCTCCGTACGATTCCTCTTAGCGTCGGCACACCAACTTCCCCCGGTGTGGCCAACATCTAAGATTGGAGGCCTAGGGAACTTCTATGGAATGCAGCTACACTCCACACTAGAAGCTTCTTCAATGCTGTACCTTTCCTTAAAAATGTGAATATACGCTTAATTTCTACGTCGCCTCAGGCATTTTTTCCACACCTTCCTTGACAGCATTCCAGTCATGTGAGCTATCACCATGTCTCTGTGGTTGCAATGAGAATATGGCCTTGTGACTGCACACAGGTTTCCAGTTCTTCCTTGTTTCCCAAACTATGTGCATTAGTATACAAACACTTCAGGGAGCTGAAATGCTTGTTTCCCATGCTGCAAGTATTTGCACAGAAACATTTCAGATGTCTTTCACTCAACCCAGCCCCTCATGGGGCAGGCTGAAAAGTCTCGCTAGCATGCAGTCCCTCAATTATTGGTGTGCAGTCCCATAGCTTATCAGTGGTGGGCCTGGTTTTGTCCCTTTCCCCCGTTGAATCTAGTTTAAAGCCCAATCAATCAGCCCTGATAACTCCTGGGCAAAAATTCTTTCCCCACCTCTGAGAAAGGTGCTCCCCATCAGGAGCCGGAAGGGCTAGTGTTGTGATTCTTTGACTCTTCTGGGCTATACCGCCCAAGGTGTGTGCTACAGCCTGGGGTCAATGGGGCCCCTCTGTTGGGAGGGTGGTACATCTGTGCAGCCCTTTGCCGGGAGGGGTAGGATGCTGACATAGCAGCTCCTCATCCTCAGATCCCCTCAGCCTGCTGCTGTGCAAAGACCATGGCTGAGGAACAGCTTGCCCAGAGGAGCAAGAGAAGGAGGGGGAGGTGGTGTTCCAGGTGCCAGAGCAAATATTCTCCTCCAGCCCATGATAAAGAAGACCATGGACAAGGCACACATCATAGAATCATAGAATCATGCAATCCCAAAATCAGAGAACGGTTGGGATTGGAAGGGACTTTAAAGATCATCTAATTCCAATGCCCCTGCCATGGACAGGGACACCTTCCACTACATCATGTTGCTCAAAGCCTCTTCCAAGCTGGCCTTGAATACTTCTAGGGATGGGTCATGAACAATGTCTCTGGGCAAGCTCTTGCAGTGCCTCACAGCAGCCAGTCACTGCAGACTCCCCAAGTGAACCAGGAAACTAACCAACAAACCATGTAAGAGTTGCAGATGTACCTCATAAGACTTGTGCTCCAGATGCTTCACCAGCTTCATAGCACTTCTCTGGACATGATCATAACAAGAAGAGGGAGAAATCAACGTGGGTACGGACAGCAGCAATGTCTGCAATGCCAATAATAGAGAGACGTTTTCAGTAACATTTCTTTATTTTCTCTAAGAGATGGAGTGAGAGAAAATGGAGTGGCTTGTAAACAGTAAAAGGAAGACTAGGGATAATGAGGGTCCCCTGCTGAACGAGGTGGGTTTCCTGGTAACGGGGGACGCTGAGAAGGGAAACTACAGGCTGGTCAGTCTCACCTCTGTCCCTGGAAAGGTGTTGGAACCGCTTGTTCTGGATGCCATCTCCAAGCAATTGGAAGAGAAGAAGGTTATGAGGAATAGTCAGCATGGATTCACCAAGGGGAAATCGTGCTCGACCAACCTCGTTGCCTTCTATGATGACATCACCAGCTGAGTAGATGCGGAGAGAGCAGTGGATGTCATCTACCTTGACTTTAGGAAGGCTTTTGATACTGTCTCCCATGACATCCTGCTAGCAAAGCTGAGAAAGTGTGGGATGGATGAGTGGACAGTAAGGGGGGTTGACAACTGGCTGACTGGCCGAGCTCAGAGGGTGGTGGTCGGTGGTGCAGAGTGCGGCTGGAGACCTGTGACAAGCGGTGCTCCCCAGGGGTCGGTGCTGGGTCTGGTCCTGTTCAACATCTTCATCGACGACCTTGATGAGGGAATAGTGTCTGCCCTCAGCAAGTACACCGGTGATACAAAGCTGGGAGGAGTGGCTGACACACCTCCAGGTCTCGCTGAATGGCTGTGCTGCCATTCAGCGAGACCTGGACAGGCTGGAGAGCTGGGCAGAAGTAACCAAATGAGGTTTAACAAGAGCAAGTGTAGAGTCCTGCACCTGGGAAGGAACAACCGTATGTATCAGTACAGGCTGGGGGATGACCTGCTGGAGAGGAGCTCTGCAAAGAAGGACCTGGGGGTCCTGGTGGACGACAGGTTGACCATGAGCCAGAAGTGTGCTCTGGTGGCCAAGAAGGCCAATGGGATCCTGGCGTGCATTAAAAGGAGCATGACCAGCAGGTCAAGGAAGGTGATCCTCCCCCTCTACTCTGCCCTGGTCAGGTCTCACCTGGAGAACTGTGTCCAGTTCTGGGCTCCCCGGTACAAAAAGGGCAGGCATCTCCTGGAGAGAGTCCAGTGGAGGGCCACAAAGATGATAGGGGGCCTGGAGCATCTCCCCTGTGAGGAAAGACTGAGAGACCTGGGCCTGTTCAGCCTTCAGAAAAGAAGACGTTGGGGGGATCTTATCAATGTTTATAAATACCTGAAGTGTGGGAGACAGAGGGATTTGGCCAACCTCTTTTGAGTGGTTTATGGGGACAGGACGAGGGGCAATGGCCACAAAATGGAGCACAGGAATTTCCACACGAATATGAGAAAGAATTTCTTCATGGTGAGGGTGACGGAGCACTGGAACAGACTGCCCAGGGAGGAACCTGCTTTGGCAGGGGAGTTGGACCCGATGACATCTTGAGGTCCCTTCCAACCCCTACAATTCTGTGATTCTGTGATTCTGTGAAACCAGCATGGGTATGGACAGCAGCAACGTCTGCACTGTCAATAAGAGAGAGACTCTTTCAGTAACATTTCTTTATTTTCAGATGTGATGCTGCCAGCCGTGGGGTGCCCGCCTAGTGCCGTCGTCGGGGCGGCCTCTTGCGGGGCTGGGGAGAGTCCTGAAGGCTGCTGCTGGCCCTCCTCTTCGGGGCACGCCGGCGCCCCCCAGGCAAGCAGTCCCTGCCCTGGGCAGAGGGACCTGCTGCTGCCTGCCCTGGCTCCTCAGGTGCCTCCTCCTCTTCCGTGGTGGCAGGGGAACGAGTCTCCCCTGGAAAGGTGGCGTGGCCGTGGGCGGCCGCGGGGCTGTCCTCCTGGCCCCCTGCAGCATGGGTGTCCTGGCGGTCACGCAGCCGGCGGATCTCTGTGCTGCACAGCTCCACAGCGGCAATGATGAGCCGCACCACGAAAGGCAGTGTCCGGTTTTTGAGGCAAGGCTGCAGCGCCCGCACCAAGCCCTCCTCGTCGAGCCCGTAGACGCACAGGAAGCCGATCACCGTGCTCAGACCTGCAGCCACCTCCCACCACTCGGAGCCGGAGATTGTCTCCAGCTCCTGCTGCAGCCACGCAAGCAGGGGCTCGACATTTTCTGGGTGCTCGCGGAAGAAGGCTGCCCAGACCTCAGGTGGGAAGCTGAGCTCAGGAGCCCTGGGCACCAGCTCCACAGCCTCCTGATCATCCTGCTGCTCCTCAGCCAAGTGCTCTGAAGGCTCTGGGACAGCACACTCCAAGAAATCGTTGTCCGACCTCACCGAGTATTTGACAGTCTTGATTGTCTCCCTGCAGAAGGGGCACCTTGGACTCTTCTTTGCCCACCGCAGGGCACAGCCATAGCACAGCTGGTGGAGACAAGGGGTCACATAGGCAACATCGTCCCGACTGTCCCCACAGGCTGGGCAGGTCCAGTCCGACGGCACATCCATGACCACCAGGCTCTACAGTGGGCTGGGAAGAGCTGCAGCTGCCAAAGGCTATCTGAATCTACACAAGGGAGAGAGGCCAAGGTCACTCACTGTGCCAGGGTGAGCAGAGGCAATGCCCCCCTGGCACCTCAGCAGAAACCCCCCCAACACCATGGCTGGGCCGTCCCGTGCCCCCGTGGGCTGCCATGGGGCACGTGTCCCCACACAGCTCACCTGCGCTGCTGCGAGCGCGTCCCGTGGGGCCCCGGCTGCCTGAGACAGGCAGGGCCGGGGAAACACGCGCAATGACTGTGGGGACAGGCACTGAGAACAGCTGCCGGCGGCCCCACAGCACGGCTCCACCAAAGCCTTGCTCAATGCTCCAAGCCTTGCACACACGCTCAGCAGGAGTCCAGCCACGAGCTAGGCTGATGTGGCCTCTGCTGGCGCCCCAAGATAAGCAGCGAGGGCTGCGAGGTCACAGCCCGTCGCTCTGTGATGTCACCATGGGCCATCTGCCCCAACAGGCACCCATGGTGCTAGGTACCAGCTCTGATGTGGGGCTGACCGGGGCCTGCTGTCCCTGTCTGATGCCTATAGGGCAGTGGTGTGGTCCAGGGGAGTTGAGCGCGGGGTCTCTGGAAGAGGGTGGAGCTTGGGCTTCTCCCCCTCAGATCTCCTGTTCTGAGAGCTCCTGGACAGCTGCTCTTGGCAGTGCTGTCACAGGACAGGAGAAACGGCCCTGTTGTCTTATTCGTCCTGTTCTGGGCAGACAGAAATTATCACTGAAGAGCTCATAAAGATTTGGGAGTAGAAGTTTAGCTCTTTTAAATTTAGCTGGTACTTACCTGACCTCATTTCCTACCTAACCTAGTGGACTGGGATTTGCACAACACTTTATTTTAGTAATTTTGTTGTTGTTGTGAAAGTATTTTTCTTTAGATAAATAAAGGAACAGTCATGTCTCAAACCTGACTTTGATTATGGGTACCCAGCCTGTTTAAGTGTGCTTTGGAGAACTGGGGAAGAAGAATGAGGAGCTTGAAGGGGGAATTGCGTAAACCAATATAACATTGAAAGAATAATAATGGGTAACCAATGCCTCCACTGTAGCAAAAAACAAGTATTCTTCTCTACGGCTGTATGAATAATTTGGTGTGGAATCTGAATTTCAGTGATTGTCACAGAAATAGAATATCAAAATACATGACATTGCTTGACATGGATTGATTCATTCACAGCCCATCACTCAGTGATGTCACCATGGGCCATCTGACCCAATAAGGCCTGTAGCTCTTTGCCCCTGATGTTACAAAGACTGATGGGTTAGACTGGTGTTTAGATTTTTCTTTTCTCTTTAGTTTTTTTCACCTTGATTTACCATTAAGTGTCTTGAATATTGGTTGAACAATCATGCTAAGAGAGTGGGGATCAGATACAGGACATCTCTTTGGAGGCCAGTAACTACTAGTGACATAGAAATGAAAGGAATGGTAAATACTCCAGAAGGCTGTCTTATCATCCAGTGGTTCTGGACGGGCTGTAAAAATGGGCTGATAGGAACCATGTGTAGTTCAAAAAGGAGAAGAATCAAGCGCTTCACCAGGGGAGAAACAATCCCAGATGTCAGTACAGACTGGGGGCCACTCAGCTGTAAAGCAGCTTGGCTGAGAACGTCCTGGGAGTCCTGGTGGACACCAAGTTGAACACGAGCCAGCAATGTGTCCATGATGCAAACAAGGCTAATGGTATTCTGGCTGCATTAGGGAAGGTATTGCCAACAGGTCAATTGAGGTGATCCTTGCCCTCTGCTTAGCACTAAGGAGGCCACACCTGGAGTTCTGGGTCCACCTCTGGGCCCCTCAGTACAAGAGAGACATGGACATACCTCAGAGAGTCCAATGAAGAGCCATGAAGATGGTAAAGGGACATGAGCGTCTCTCATATGAGGAAAGTCTTAGAGAGCTGGGAGTGTTCACCCTAAGGAGAAGAAGGCTCAGGGGACATCTTATCAACATGTACACAGACTTGAAGTGAGGGTGCAGAGATGATGGAGCCAGGCTTTTTCCAGTTTTGCACAGTGAGAGGTTAAGAAGCAGTGGGCATCAACTGAAGCACATGATGTTCCTGCTGAACATCAGGAAACACATCCTCACTGTGAGGGTCACACCGGCATGGGTTTCCCAGAGAGGCTGTGGAGTCTTCCACTGTGGAGATACTCAAAAGCCATCTGGACATGGTTCTGGGCAACTTGCCTGTGGTGTCCCTGCCTGAGCAGAATGGGTGTACCAGATGATCTCCAGAGGTCCCTTCCAGCCTCAGCCATTTTGTGATTCCGTGATGTGACTCTTTCATGGAAAATGACCCCATTGTAGTCTAACCAAAGCCTTTGACTGAGACCCTATTACGTCTTAGCTAGCTTCCCAGATTAATCTCAGAGGAAGCTACTAGTTTTACACCACAAGCACACTATGGGAATACATATATACCACTGTGCCATGAGAAATGAGAGTCATAACGTCTCTCTCATCATCTATAGAATATCAAAATACATGACATTGCTTGACAGGGATTGATTCATTTAGCTTTGAAGTAAAATCTTACAATTTAGGGACAGGTAAAAGAAAACCAATGGAAATGAAGTTTAAAATCACAAAGAGCATTAGAAGATAAAGCAGTCACATCTTAAATACTTTTTTAGAAGATAGAAATCAGATAAATCACATTGAAAGTTATAGTGTAAAGGGTCAAATTTTACTGTTCACAACAAAATCACTATGATCTTGCTTTGTCCCTTTATATACTTAAATAAGTTTAATTTCTCGTCTATTTACAAAGCCCCATTTTCAGGTGCCATTTATACACCAAATTCATGGATATTCAAGTGTAGCACTGAAATTTCTGACTTTCATTTCTGAAAAAGGTTTATTTGGGTCTCTGGCAAAATGATGGGCATACACAACCAAACAAAATTAAGGAATATAAAAATGTATCTTGCAGCATTTTTCTGGCTCTTAAACAACAAAGCAAATTTATGCAGCTCTGCAAGGGAAACACTGGGGAATTAAACAGAAGCTCTGCTTCTTCACAGTTTGTTTCTATTCCCTCTCTCCTAGATCCTTGCATACCCATCACCCCTCTAGACACAGTCCTCAGCTGGTTTTTCTTCAGCAGAAAATCTGACTTTTACAGAAGCACCACTGTGGGGAAACAGTATTTTTGTATTCTTCTGAACAAACAAGCTTTGGAATTGTGCTTTCATTTTAGGAACTTGTTCTCCATTTTTAAAGTGAACAGGCTTTGAGATTTAGTGGAGTTTGTATATATATATCTGTGGCTACATAACAACTCCAAGTTCCTTCTTTCATCCAGTTCTATAAGCTTAAAAGAAATAAACTAAAAGAATGTGAGAGGAGAAAGTTAAATTACAACAATGTCATAAATATATTAATCTACAATAATAGTTTTCCAATTATATTAGGTCATCTATCTTTTCTGTAGCAATCTTAAATAAAATCAATACAACTAGTTGTATATAACAGACTTGACACCATACACAGCAAAGGACTTAATAAAGATGGCACTGCTAAAGAATTCTGGAAATGGGACCTAATGTAATATACCTACTCCTAAATCTATTAACAGCCGAGTAAGTGTCGTAATAACTTCTCAATATGCAGAGAGACTTTATTGGCTTCTGCTGATACATGTGTGGCTGCAGACAGGAAAAGGGCTCACCAGAGGAGTATTTCTCATCATTTACCCACGAAGGACACTAGAAGTATGAGGAAAAGGAAGTGCAATGAAGAAAGTGAATTAAGAAAATTAACATCCACCTCATATCTATCTATCTAATAGTTGTTCGCCTTCTACAGATTTCAAGATCCGGTACATGTGTCTACATAGTCAGCCCTGTCCATTTCTGTGCTGCAAGAATAGAAGCATCAATGAATCAAACAATTCATTTGGCACAGACAGCTATAGGTTTAGTGGTATTTTGCAAGCTGGATTGTGAGTGACTACTAAGCATAAGACACATTGATTCGGGCTTTAAGCAGCGGGTCAGGTTTTACACTGTTGTATGTTTTGGGTTCACTATTCCAGTAATGTCATTAGTTGTCTATGTGTGGACAGAAAATGGTAGAAAGAATGTAGGAAGAAATAACCAATAGTATCCAATGAACTGGATCTGTCAGGGTGCTGAGTGTGAAACACACCCCATGATTTGTATTTTACATTGTCACCTGGAGATAAAACAGTAGGAAGATAGTAGGATGAGAAATTGACATTATGTACAAAAGAGAGAAATGTTCTACTACCTAAATAAAACACAATTTCAGAAGAAATACAGAAAGTAAGATCCTAAATATTGTCACCAAACAGAACTAGACTGAAGCTAAACTTTTAAATCTTCACATTAAATGTAAGTATTACTTCTGAATGTGTGATTCTCTGCTCCATTTTGCCAGATTCTTTGTTTGTACAGGGACTACGCTTAGCCTTTCTTTCTTTCTTTCTTTCTTTCTTTCTTTCTTTCTTTCTTTCTTTCTTTCTTTTTCTTTCTTTCTTTCTTTATCTTTCTTTCTTTATCTTTCTTTCTTTCTTTCTTTCTTTCTTTCTTTCTTTCTTTCTTTCTTTCCTATACTTTTTTTCTATTTGCTTTGAAAGGTTTTTTTCTTCTTGACATTATAAATTTTCATTCAGTTACAACAACGCTGAATTTAACATTTTAAAACTGCCAAGGAGTTGATTGTGGGCTATTTTGTTGCTTGAAAAATAATTTCTACATTCAGTTCCTTAAGTTACAGATATTTTTTCCAATTTTGCAATCTTTTTTTTTAAATCTCCGAACTATTTTTTTTTCTTTTTCTGAAAACTAATGGTGCTTCATTGCTTATTAGCAGTTTTCAAAATACAGAATTATTTAGCAAACTTTTTTTTTTTCTCAGATAAATGTATTGAAATCATTGTGACAAAAGTATTTGTTAAAGGGACTGAAAAACTCAAATCCTGATGTACATGCTGCAACTTTTGAACCATATCTTTAAAGTACCATTCTAAAAACTTGCATGTTCCCAGGGGAAAATCAGAAATTCAGATGATGTTGGTATATGCTACATGAATTTTACTTCATTTACCAATATAGAGCCATCTCAAAACAGAAATTGGCAAACAGCATGCCAACTATCTTATAATGCCAGTCTAAGAGAAGTCACCATTTTATAAAGAATAATTCAACTTCTTTGTTAAAAAGTGAGGCAGTTTAAACTCTTCTCTTCTTTGCATAACCTTCTGTGTAATTTGTTACACTTAACCTTTTTCTATT
The DNA here is from genome assembly GCF_013377495.2 of Cygnus atratus. Classification (NCBI taxonomy): domain Eukaryota; kingdom Metazoa; phylum Chordata; class Aves; order Anseriformes; family Anatidae; genus Cygnus; species Cygnus atratus. The sequence continues at coordinate 69,754,716 of NC_066396.1, forward strand.
TCCTTCTTTCTATACATATGAAATATATCAAAATATTTCATATGAATAAAGTTTACAGGCAACTTGAGAAAAGTAAGAGCCATCCTTTGTATATTATATAGCTAACATGGGCTGTTCTCTTTACTACTTTAAATTTCTGAAATTTGTAACAAAGCTTTCCTTAAAAGCCAAAAGTGATTCTTCTGTTCGATTGTCCATTGATTAATGTGTGGAGAACACACATATTTTCACAGTGGTTATGATGAGAAACTAGTGTTTGATGACTACCACTTCTTTTCTGCTATGGCCTAGCTATGGACCTGCTGGCCTAAACCCTCTTCAGCCACAAAAATAAATAAATAAATACATACATTGCCTATTGGGAAAAAGAAAAAAAAAAAAGTGAAGGGGAAAATGTGTGTAATGCAGATACCTGAGGGTGACCTCGGTGGGTTGTTGCAAGGAATGGAAATTGGAAGCTGTGTAAGAACTTGTCTCTGCTTGGGTGACCTACATGGTTTTTCAATCTGCTCATTTTTCAGCAAATTCACATGGAATCCTCAAATAGGAGGAACATGATGCCAGTAGAACTGAAGCATCTCATATTTAAACAAGCTCATGTTGAGCTGGCCTCAAGATCTCTACACAGTGCTTTGTTGTGCAGTGTGCACTATCCCACTGGCAGCCTGTACCATACGATGGCTGAAATCAAATTCCTTCAGACCTTCGAGGGTTTAACCAGGAATAGGTTACCCTACTGCTTTCTATCTATAAGCATCCAGTTCTATACAGAAGTTCTAAAATTAAAAATAAAGTTTAAAAGCCATTTTTTCGTCTTCAAGTTAGATGTTATGTTTGGTTTCATTAAACTGCAATTATTTCTTTATTTTTTTAGGCCCTGTACTACAGAGGAATTACTTGGAACAAATGCAGAAATCTCCAGAATGAAATAATTCAAGGTACACAGCAAAGTAAAAATATTCTGCTTTTCTTTGTACTGCCTTTGTGTATTTAGTGTTCCTATCACAGAGAAACAGGAATCATACTGAAAGCAGAGGAAAATCATAGAATCATAGAATATCCTGAGTTGGAAGGGAGCCACAATGATCAACCAAGTCCACCTCCTGTCTCCACACAAGGCCACCCAAAAATTGGACCCTATATGTGAAAGTGTTGTCCAAATGCTTTTTGAACTCTGGCAGCTCGGTGCTGTACCAACTGCCCTGGGGTGCCTGTCCCAGTACCCGACCACCCTCTGGGTGCAGAACCTTTTCCTAACACCCAGCCTGACCCTCCCCTGTCCCAGCTCCACGCCGTTCCCTCGAGTTTTGTCGCTGTCTCTAGAGAGCAGAGCTCAGTGCCTGACCCTGTACTCCCCTTGTGAGGAAGCTGTAGGACGCCATGAGGTTTCCAGAATACATAATGTTGTGTATGCTTTCTGTATAAATGTGTATACACACAGATAGTATGGTGTTGGTACTACACTACTAGTCTCTCAGTCATTTTAGAAATAATGTATCTAAAGAGGGAAACCACAAGAGCTCCTTGCCAAAAGAATGTTGGCATAAAAGCTTTACACCAGATTGCCAGGAAATTATGGAAAATGTCTAAATTTTGTAAGGTGATCATTTGAACCGAAGAAGAGAATCACGGGCAAAAAGGGAGGTGACATTCTCTTTGTCAAGACAACACAGATAAAGCAAACACAAAAATAATACTGTAGGTCTAATTCAGAACCAGACCTGCTCCAACTTCTTAAAGTTGAGACACCAAAACACCAAAGTTTTCCGTGAATCATAGAATGGTTGGGGTTGGAAGGAACCTTAAAGATCATCTAGTTCCAACCCCCCTGCCATGGGCAGGGACACCTTCCACTAGATTAGGTTGCTCAAGGTATCATCAAGACTGGTCTTGAACCTTCCAGGAATGGGGAATCAACAACTTCTCTGGGCAAGCTCTTTCAGTGCCTTACCACCCTCAGAGTAAAAAATAAATAAATAAATAAATAATTCTTCCTTATATCTAATCTAAATATACTCTCTTTTAGTTTGAAGACATTACCCCTTGACCTATCATTACAATCCCTGTTAAAGAGTGTAAGATATATTATACTTCCTGATAAAACCTCCATCTTTCTTGAGGGATCCTCTTTAGGTACTGAAAAGCCTTAATAAGTTCTGCCCAAGCCTTCCCCTCTGTAGGTCCTTGTCTCTCAGCCTGTCTTCATAGCAGAGGTGTTCCAGCCCTCTGATCGTCTTTGTGCCTCTTCCCTGGACGTGCTCCAACAGGTCCATTTCTTATGCTGGGTGCTCCAGAACAGAACACAGTATGCTAGGTGGGGTTGCATGAGAGTGGATGCCCTCTGCATTGCAGCCCGTCCCTCCAACATGTCAACCACATAACTAAGATTGGTGTAACATGAAAACTTGCTGAGAGTGAGGAATGTACTGTGGTGATTTCACTCAGCTGGGCAGCTGAGCTCCAGCACAACTGCTCTCTCGCTGTCCCTCATCAAAAAGGGAAAGGGGGAGAAAATATAATGAAAAGGCCACAAGTGTTGAGGTAAGAACAGGGAGATCACTCAACAATTATTATCATGGTAAAAACAGACTCAGCATAGGGAGAATAATGAAATTTCTTGTCTATCACTAGCAGAATAGAACAGTGAGAAACTAAAAGCAAACTAAAAACACCTTCCCTCTACCCACCCTCTTCCATCTCCTACCCCTGAGCGGTGCAGGGGAACACAGGGAATGGGGACTGTAGTCAGCCTATAGCACTTCATCTCCACCACTCCTTCACGGTCACTCTCTGCCCCTGCTCCACGTGGGGTCCTTCCCAAACTGATACTGCGGGGGCTGCCCACAGGCAGCAGCTCTTCAAGAACTGCTCCCACGTGGCTTCGTACCATGGGGTCCATCCATCCCCCAAGGAACAAACTGCGCCAGCATGGGTCCCCCATGGGCGGCAGCTCCCCCCAGACCCCCTGCTCCTGCGTGGGCTCCTCTCCATGGGCTGCAGCTCCGGCCTGGCGCCTGCTCCTGCGGGGGCTGTCCATGGGCCACAGCCTCCTCCAGGCCACATCCACCTGCTCCACCGGGGGCTCCTCCACGGGCTGCAGCATGGAGATCTGCTCCATGTGGGACCCATGGGCTGCAGGGGGACAGCCTGCTCCACCAGGGGCCTCTCCACAGGCTGCAGGGGAACTGCTGTTGGGTGCCTGGAGCACCTCCTGCCCTCCTGCTGCGCTGCTCTTGGGGGCTGCAGGGCTGGCTCTCACCCCTCTCTCCCAGCTGCTGTTGCCCAGCACTTCTTTCCCTTCCTTAACTCTGCTCTCCCAGAGGCCCACCCAGCGTTGCTTATGGCTCGGCTCTGGTCAGTGGCAGGTCCCTTTTGGAGCAGCTGGAGCTGGCTGTTCTCTGACACGGGGCAGCTGCTGGGCTCTGCTGACAAAGGACCCTCCTGCAGCCCCCCCACGACCAAACCCTTGCCACACAAACCCAATACATAACATTATAGTAAACACTGACAACATCAGAATTCAATTATTTGAAAACTTAGGATTTTCTCTTGAAAACCTAGCTTTCTTAATAAAGTCAGGATGCTTCATACCAAGTAAAATTGGAAGTGTGGTAATCTCAATTAGGACTACAGCCAGTGGTATTTTATAAAGTAATATTTAGGGTTGGAAAGTCAGAAAAAAAAAAGAGTAAGAGGAAGAGAAAATCTTTCCAATAAATGATAAAATAGTCATTTCATTATGTAAAGTTTATGTGATAATATTAAATTTTATTGGTTTCTGAATGGTGTGATATGAAAAGTAACCCTCTTTTTTAACTTTCTTAATATTCCAATTAAATACTGTTATTTTTAATTAAATGACCATTTAAAGACATTGAGAATGGAAACAATAGATGAAGACTGAAAGAGTACACTGTCTTTGGATTTCAGGTTTTCAGCCAAATTTTTCATAAGGAAACAGTAATAAGAATAAATATAACATGGTATTTCAACATCTGTGTTTCATGAGTAAGCCTCTGGGAAGCTTTTCACTGACAGTCTCAAAGAAGTCATGTAGAGTTTCCTTTTAGGTGCTTTATTGCTTTCTCACCTTTTCCCTCCAAAAAAAAATCAACTTTTTTCATATCTCCTGTATTCTGAGCTCCCCTGTCTTTTCAGTGTTTCATCAAAACAGCTTCCCAACCAACAGAAAAGTACATCTGACATTCTATGAGTCAGACCTCTCCAAACAGGAGAGGCCTCTCTCTCACACAGGAGTAAACTGGAAGAAATAGTTGTGGGTCGGCATTTCTAGAAGATAGCTCAGGTAATGGGGGAAAAGCTCAAATGCTAGTACTGACCTTGCCTTCTTAATTGGTCCCTCTGGAACTGGAAAAAGCAGTTGCTGGAGGAGTGTTAAATAAAGAAATAACTACCATTTTCCATCATAAGTATTTCAGTTTTCTTAAAAAAGTAATTCATTACAATGGAGAAAAAATCATTAGTTATTTTTTATGCTTTTTATTATTATTTTTTCTTTTCTCTCAAAATTCTACAGATTCTCGTGCTGTTCATGTGAAATGGTCTATTAAGGCAATGTAGGTGCATGCTACACTATAAAAGAGTAGGTAGGATGTAACTGCATGTTGTCTTACAAAGTAATGCTGTATCACTCAGAGTATATTTGGACTAATCTACAGGGGCTTTTTTGACAGCGTGGTCTTGATAAAAAGATTATATTTCTTCTGGGAGAGTGATTCTATCTGTGAGTGAAGTTTGCAGTATGCCAGGGGAGTCTCAGAGATGACTTCATCACAGTAGCTGTGATCCAACTTTCTGGCAGCCTCTGAGACACAGGAAGGCTGCTGAACCATTTCTCCTGATATTTCCATTCTGACTTAACTTGTGCCTACTTGAGACCGCCTTCTAGTTTCATTCTTCAGGAGATGATAAATAAGACAGGAAAACTAGTGACAGCTGACATGGAGAAGGTTGAGGTACTCAGTAAATTTTTGCCCTAGTTTTTACTGGTAATCACTCCTCCCACATCTCTCAAAACCCTGAATTGTGACTGGGAGAATGAAGTCCTTGTTCAAGAAGATCAGTTCCAAGACTACCTGAGGAACTTGGACATACACAAGTCCTGACAAGGATCTGACAAGGACCTGGGGTCCTGAGGTATCTGGGAGGTATTGTTGCTAAGCCACTATCTGTCATATTCTAAAAGTCATGGCAGTCAGGTGAAGTCCCCAGTGACTGAACAAAATCACACCCATTTTAGAAAAGTTAAAAGGAGGACCCAAGAGAATTATTGGCCAGTCAGCCTCACCTCAGTGTCCAGTGAGATCATGGAACAGATCCTCCTAGAAGTTATGTCAAAACACATGGAAGACAGGGAGACCAGAGACAGCCAACGTGGCTTCTACAAGGGCAAACCATACCTGATTGATCTAGTGACCTTCTACGATGGAGTGGCTGCATCAGAATACAAGGGAAGAAATACTGTTGTCATGTTTGGACTTCTGTAAGGGCTTTGACCTAGTTCTCTGAAACATTCTTGCCTCTGAATTGGACAGATATAGAATTGATGGATGGACTTGATGGATAAGGAATTGACTGAATGACCTCAACCAAAGAGTTGTGGTCAATGGTCTACTGTCCAGGTGCATATCAGTGATGAGTAGTATTCCTCAGGGGTCTGTATTTGGGCTGGTAGTGTTCAATATTTCCACTGGTGACAAGGACAGTGGGACTGAGTGTACCCTAAGCCAATCTGTGTCTGACACTAAGCTGAATTGTGCAGTTGACACTAGAGTGAAGGGATGCTATCCAGAAGGACCTTGACAGGCTTGAGAGGTGGGCCCCCATGAACCTCATGAAGTTCAGCAAGGCAAAGTGGAAGGTCCTGCACCCAGGTTGGGGCAATTCCAAATACCACTACAGGATGGGTGATAAATGGATAGAGAGCAGCCCTGCAGAGAAGAACTCAGGAATTCCTGTGAATGAAAAACTTAACATAAGCTAGCAACATGTGCTTGCATCCCTGAAAGCCAACTGTATCCTGGGTATCAAAAGAAGCACAGTCAGAAGGTTGAGGGAGGTGGTCTACTCTGCCCCCACTTGGAGTACTGCATCCAGCTCTGGAGACCCCAGCACAAGAAAGACATAGACCAGCTATGATCCAGGGCTGGAACACCTTTTGTATGAAGAAAAGCTGAGACAGCCGGGCTTGTATACCATAAAGAAGGCAAGGATCCAGGGAGACCTTATTTTGGCCTTTCAATCTATAAAGGGGATTTATGAGGAAGATTGAGAAAGTCATGTTAGCTGGGCCTGTAATGACAGGTCAAGGGGCAATAATTTAATAATTTTAAACTGAAAGGGGGAAGATTTAGGTTGGATACAAGGTTTTTATTATTATTATTATTATTATTATTATTATTATATGATCAGAGGTGAAACATTGGAACAGGTTGCCCAGAGAAGCTGTGGATACCCCATCAATAAAGTTGTTGAAAGTCAGGTTGGACAGGGCTTTGGGCCGTCTGATTTAGTAAGAGGTGCTCTTACTCCTTCCTCCCTGCTCTAGGCAGAAGCATTGGAACTAGATGATCATTGAGGCTCCATTCCAAACCAGACTATGCAATGATTCTATGACCCTTTGACACCCATAGGATGAAATCTTGGGGTGAAGTTGTACTGGGTCTGGCTGGGATGGAGTTAACTTTCCCTACATCCCTACAACAGCCCATACAGTGCTGTGTTCTGCACCTGGAACTAGAGCAGCATTGGTATCACACCAGTGTTTTGTCTATTGCTGAGCAGTGCTGGCACAGCACCAGGACTCTCTTCACCCTGCCTCCCCTAAGAGCCATCAGGTCAGGGGTGGACAAGAGGTGGGAAGAGGATGTCACCAGGGCCCCTGACCTAAACCAACCAAAGGGATATTCTGTACTATATGATATCAAACTGAGCAGTACAAGATGGGAAGGTGGGGGGAGTGGGGGTGGGGGGAATCTCATTATGAAGAGTCTGTCCTTCCAAACAACTGCTAAGTGTATCGAGGCCCAGCTTCCTAGGACATGGCCAAACATTGATGGGAAGTAGAGAGTAATTTCTTTTCTCTCTCTGTGCTTCCACTTGGCCTTTGCTTCTTCTTGTTTTGTTGTTGTTGTTGTTATTTTTCCCCTCTTCCTTTTCCTGTTAATTAATTATATGATCCTTATCTCAACCCATGAGTTGTTATTTTCTTTCCAGCATACTTTCTTCACACCTTCTTCTTCTGAGGGGGAGTAAGAGCAGTTGTGGTGGAGTTCAGTTGCCCAGCAAGGTAAAACCACCACAGAAGTATTGTTTTAAGTTCTGTATCAAGGACTATTTTAACTGTCGACAGACAACCTACTACAACCTACTCATCTGATTTTATAAAAGTGTATAAAGAGTAAAATTGGGAAATGCTGACTTTCCTCCAGACTTTTTGTCAACAGGGGAAACTAAACACTGACTTTTTAAAATTTGTGATGGCAGTAATAGTAGTTCTTATGTTGCTCTTGTTATTATTACCTTTTTTTTTTTTTTTTTTTTTTTAACCAAAGCCGTCACATTTATGCCATTATACTACAGATATAAAGAGTTTCTGAAATACTACTGGCTTGATACATTTTCAGTATTATGATCATGTGAACAAAGTGTTAGGCAGGGGCTTAGGAAATCCTAATGCCAAGGGGGATTTTATTAACGGATACAAAAATGTACATTCTTCTTCTTGACCCATAATTTTCCTAACAAAATTTATACTACTGCTAATTACATTCTTTGTAAACAATCTTGCATCCATAAAGAAATTAGGAATGGAGGGTGAGAGGTTTTTTTTTGGAAGACCTTGCTATTGGTATTTAAATAAATAAGGCTGCTATGATATTAAGATTCGTTATGTGAAACTAATATGAAAGTTATTTCAGCAGGTATATTTCTGTATGGTTACTGTTTTAGTCAACAGAAAAAAAAAAAAATACCACTCTCCCTTTCACCCCTCAGAAATAGATTTGTTTGCCAAAACCTCAGTTACATTACAGTACATTACCTATACAGCTGTTATTCCTCTTGCCATTGCTTACATGAGTCGCAAAACCATATAGCTAAACTGACAAAGCACTATACCCCAGCTATTTCTCATTATAATTTTTAGAGCTCTATGACTTCCAAATGAGTATTAGCCAGTCTAGATTCTACGTACTTCAGACCACCCTAATTCATGTGCATTTTGTTGAAGACTCAGACTGTCTAAGATTACCTAAAAATCCCAACTGTAGCTTAATTCTCTTCTTTTGCTAGAATTCTGATTTACTTTTCTTTACCCTTTTCTGTGGGGAAAGATGTTTCTTAATTTACTGTGAAAAGAATTGGTTATACTTTCAGTCAAGCGGTTTTAAAATTTTATCGAGTTAGTGCTAACTACTGCAAAGGACAAAAAGTGCTCAGTATTTATCAATACTCTTTTTTTTTTTTTTATAATATTTTCAGTGCTTAAGATATGTCAGAAACCTCTTTTCCTATGTGAAAGGAGTTGGACAAGAAGATTCTTGTGGGTCCCTTCCAGCTCAGGATATTCTATGATTTTCTGAAATGTCCTGGAATCAGAAGGCATTTTATCCAATATTTTCCCTGGTTCTTGTATAGGGACCTGCCTGAACTCTTCTTTGAAACTCTGCATGTTTATCATAAAACTGAGATGATGACTTTTTCAATAGGCAAGATGAACAATACCAGTAATTTTGGTGTTGCCAGATTGATGAATGAAAGATAAAAGTGGTTTGCTTTAAAGATTATTGAATGATTATAGTCTGTACTACACATCTAGGGAGGCTGATACTAACAGCATTTATGACAAAAATTAGGGTAATAGGAATTTATTGATTCACTTACACATTTTGTATACAATATCAAATTATTATTATTTGCCTTTTAAATTTATTTGTATTACATGGCTAGCTAGTAAGCTTGGATCCTCAGTTTGCACACAAGACAGCTCCTTGATGGTAAAATAATTCAACTTTAGACAAAAATATGTTATAATAGGAACGAACAGCTTTATACAAATACAAGCACAAGATCTGATGCAAAGCTGAAAATGGTACCCAGTGTTCTTTTCAAAAAAAAAAAAAAAAGCCACAAGCTGGTGATTTTTCTTATTTCTAATTGTAAGCTTTGTGACTGTTGTCACAAGCTCAGAGCTTTCACACCTTTCTTTTAATGACACTGGTGGAACAATAATGTTTAATTTTCTCTGCAAGTCTTTTCTTTCTATTCAACAGTTTCAGAGACTCATTTGTAAAGGGTTTTGACTATATTTGCAAGCAGATAGAGGTCCAGACACCTATGAGCACCATCACTATATATCTACCAGAGTAAGGCACTACTAAAGCATGATCCTCATTCTTCATTGACTTGAACCACATAAGTGATTCTGAAGTGAGCTCCTAACTTTTCTGTTAGAAAGAACCTAGAAAGATAGTGTGGATGTGCTATACTCTCACACAACTTTGGAACTGCCTGGTGTTATTGGGCAACAATGATGGAGACACACGCAGCCCAGGGCAGCACTATAAAAAAGAGATTGTGGCATGGTGGTTGGTGTCTTCTGTGAACTTGTTTACCTCAGTGGTTTTATGCATTTAAATCAATATTGTTTTGAAATTGACATGCTGCTGCCTTACCTCTAAATCTTTCCGTTTTCTGTCCTGTGTGGTTCTATTGTGCAGACTTTCTCAGCAGTCCTTCTCACAATGTAAAAATTTCTCAGAAGTCTGAGATATGCTTATGTCTCTGGGCTGTACCAAAGATATGCTTCAGGTCACAGCCAGTTGCACTCTGAGGAGGATGGGGAGGTTAAAAAGTAAAATAAAAAGAGAACAGTATATAACCACTTAATAAACCGGTCCCATTAGAAGAATGGAATATGCTGATTATTGTCTGCTTATCTGACACATTTCTTATACCTGAAAAACAAAATGAGGGCAAAACAAGAAGGAAAAATAGCAACTGGAATTTATAGAAAGATAGGTGACCCATGGTATCATTTACTATACTGAAAATATATCCTTCCTTGGTAAGACAGCTGCACATTTTCCCAAGGTACGATACTGACATCACTGGTATACATCAGTGAAATCTGAAAAACAAAGCCCTACCCCAGAAAAAGGAAGGAGTAAATCATTTAGTCTATTACAAGTAAAAGTTTCTCTTAGTCAACTTTCAAAATTGTTTTCATCATATCCAAGAAAGTATCTATATCCCGTTGTTGAATATAATTTGTGGTTGCTCTTATTGTTTCTGGTACTGATGGGGTTAAGAATGAGTATTTCTGAAATTATAGCACTAACAAGAGCTCCTAATGTGGTCATTCTTTGTTCTTCAGCAAAACCACAAGCATGGAGGAATAGATTAGAACCTAATAGTGTTCCTCATAAGATGGCTATAGCAGAAGTGGCTATATGTGGCTATAGAATGGCTATAAGTGGCTATAGCAGAAGAAAACTGTAATTTGGCTGCTCTTATGAAGGAATGCAAGATCATTACATGGAAGTATAGGAAGGAAAAGACAGACTTGTATAGATTTCAGTCTTTCAATAGCATGCCTGGATGATTCCTTTCTGTTTCAGGATTACTGCTGGTATAACTGCAGTGTCAGCTGGCTTACAGATAATAAAAAAGGGGTGAAATTGGACTCTTACACTACTGTCCTTCCCCCTTCCGCTGGGAAAAAAAAAAAAAGGAAAAAAAAAAAGGAAAAAAAAAAAGGAGATAAACCTTTCAACTGTTACAGAAGTTTTCTGCTGTGCAGTGTCCAGTAAAAACTGTAAGCTGTAAGAGTTTGGAGCTTCAGGAGTACTTTCAAGCCTTGGTAAAATGAAAGAGAAAGCAGAGATGGAAATGGTTGGGTAACCCCTTGAACTGAGCTGTTACACTTGAGAGAATCTGCTCCAGGCACTTTAGGGCTTCAGTCATGAATTTCTATCTATCATGATAATGACTATAACTCACTGTTACATTCACTCAGCCTAGTTAAGTAATCTAAATATATGAAATAAATATATTATTACATATAATACAATTAAATCCATTGCAGCATAAGGTAAATGAAATTAGGATTATTTTTTTTTCTTCTTATAAGTTCCTTTTTTTTTTTTTCAGAAGAAAGAAAAAATCACACATTTTGTAAATGTTAATGGAACAAGCTTTTTTTGTTTGTTTTTAGAAACATAACACATTAAAAAACATTAAAAACATTAAAAAACATTAAAAAACAGAACATAGCAGGCTAAACAAGCAAATGTTTTTCATATAAAAATTTTTATTCCTTTCAAGAGGTCTCTTGGTTGTAGCAAAGAATTTAAAGGTCAAAATCTTGACAACCCATTTTTGTAAAACTAGTTTTGACTGAAGTGAAACAGAGAAATTCACTTAAAATTAAAAGAAAATCTTATTTTTAAATGTAATTTTCTTTTTGCCCTGAATATCTGAATTTGTCAAAAATAATGAAAAATATGCCCAGTTCTAAACTTAATGTGATTTTTGAAGAAAACATTTTTAATGAGTCTGAGGACACTTGGCTTGTCTAGTCTGGAGAAAATGAGACCAGTAGGTATCATGTTGCTCTCCACAGCTTCCTGAGGAGGGGAGGCAGCGAGGGAGGTGCTGGTCTCTGCATCCTGGTAAGTGATGACAGGACATGAGAGAACAGCACACAGCTGCACCAGGGGAGGGTCAGACAGGGCATGAGGAAACATTTCTGTACTTTGAGGGTGATCAGACACTGGAACGGGCTTGCTAGGAGGTGATTGGTGCCCCAAGCCTGCCAGTGTTCATAAGACATTTGGATAATGCCCTCATTAATATGCTTTTATCTGACGGTTAGCCCTGAAGTGATCAGACAGTTGGATTTGACAATCCAAAGGTCTCTCCCAGCTGAACTGCTACCCCTATTCTATTCTATTCTAGTCTAGTCTACTCTAGTCTAGTCTAGTCTAGTCTAGTCTTTTTATTTCCTCTGAGATCTTATTTTGCCTACAAATAAAATAGTTAAATAATTTCTTCTCCTGTTTTTATTTATTTATTTACGCACAGTGTGGAATTTCTTGGAGGTGTAAAAAGCAGTAAGGAAAACACCATCAAGTAATATTAGCAAAAAAAAAAAAAAAAGTGCAATGTGTTTCTCAAAAGGCTGCACCAAAAGTTCATAAATCTAGTTGCTAGTTGAGTTGATGGTAGATTTGTCTTTGTAGAGCTGTAATGTTTTTCCTCGTCATTGATTTCCCTCATGACATTGAGCAGATATTCTTCCTATTGCTGCTACTTTCTCTCTAGCATAGACTCTGAGGATGATGTCTGTAATAATATCTCTGACCTGAAATGAAAATGTGAAACAGGGAGGAAAGGTTGCCTAAAGAAAAAAAATGTTATGTTCATTGTAATCCCTGTGATGGCAATGTAATTGCTAAGGACTAGAGGTCAAACACAAGGAATTTTATGTGCATTAAGTAGATATTTACATTTATCTCTTCTTCTGTTATTTTAAATAAACCACTATACCTTGCTCAAGCAGATGTGAAGAGACCTATTTAAACTGATGTCCCGTAACTATTTCTAAAAAGGATTTGGTGTAGATAACAGTAGCTTTCACAGAATGTATTTCTGTTAGCCTGTGAATTTCCTCATCTTAACCGACTAATATCACGTTGAGGCCTACTAGGAAAATGTTTTTGATCATTTAGCACATAATATTTTTGTTGGAGTGGAGGCACCAAATGTGCTCTTAACCTTTCTAAAGAAAAGCTTGTCATGCAAGGATCTATTGCAATCACAGTATGAAGCAACTATCTTCAGAAACAAAGTATTTCTGCAGTTTTCAAAATGAACAAATGTCTCTGACATTATTGCTTTTCTCCTTTTTTTTTTATTGTCTCCTTTTTATCTTTTATTCCCCCCCCCCCCTTTCTCTCTCCCCGCCACCTCCCCAAATTAC